>NC_040098.1:29154214-29459928 GCF_003369695.1 Bos indicus x Bos taurus
ATAGGTGAGTGTTTATAAGGTGGTTGAACTGTACTGTGGTTCTGCTCACATCTGGTGAAGGAAAGAAAACAGCGGATGCAGTGCTGTGCTGAGAAACATTTAACAACTGCCTGGAGGTTGGGGGGAGTCAAATTGGCTGCATTTCCAGTTTCCATGGTGTAAATATTCTCATCAAGGTCACCTAAAAGCTACCAATGTTATGGCAGTTGGCTCACAAAATTCATGAAAACATCACGATCTGCTCTTGTGAGCTGGTCTGAGCTGGTATGCGCTGGCTCCAGCACATGGGCGAGGGGCAGGGGAGTTAAAATGGCAATTCATGTAATTAACCTCACTAGGTGCCAGGCACTGTGAGAGGCATTTTACATGTATTATCTTCCTTAATCTTTTTACTTTTTAAAGGGGTTCCCTGGTGGCTCAGTGGTAAAGAATCTGCCTGTGAATGTGGGAGACAGGTTCGATCCCTGATTCAGGAAGTCTTTTGGAGGAAGAAATGGCAACCCACTCCAGGATTCCTGCCTGGAAAATCCCATGGACAGAGGAGCCTGATGGGCTACAGTCTATGGGGTCGCAAAAGAGTCGGACATGACTCACCTACTAAACAACAAGTATCCTTTTACTCAACCCTAAGAGGTAAGGCCAAACTTCCCCAACCATCACTCTCTTGGGAGAAAAATTCCAGTAGAGGTATATTTATATTTATATATGTTTTCTACAACTCTGAAAGATACATTGGTCATTCCTATTGTGGATAATTAGAAAAAGTAGGAAACAAAGTTTAGGAAGGAAAAGTGGGGTAAAGTGGATGTTTTCTGGGTTTTGACAACGCAGCAATGACTTTCTCCTCCTCTTCTGACGATAGTCTTTGGATTCTTTGAGGGGAATTACCTGTGGGAAGTCCCATTGAGCTGTCAGTTAAGATGTCCTTTATTCCCTGGGCCCCTACCTAAACCAGACTAATCAGACTCTCTCCACCAGAGCTTTGAATGATGAACATGAAGGTGAGGAATGGAAAAAAAGAAAAAGAAAAAACTAGTTGTCATTCATTTCATCAGGTAGTGAGGGTGAGACTTGATTCCTGCAATGGAGTCCCAGGAGCTGCCCTGGTTCCTGTGTTCCCTGAGCCTGGCTCATTAGCCTTCCTTTGAGTCTGCGAGCTACTCAATATCCTCACAACATTCAGCTTTTCTAAGTTAGCCATAATGAGTTTCTGTGGCTTGAAACCAAAGCAAACCAAATGCTAAGGAAGAGGGCAGAGGCTTTAGAAAAATTGAAGGAACCTGAGAGCACAGGGCTTCAGAAAGACATTCCTAAATCACTACTGGCAGAGAAACAGTTACGATTATGTAAGGAGAATGTAGGCAAGCCCAGTCAACTTGCAGGCTGGATTTCTATGCATTGTACACTGCAGAAATTCTGGGCAGAGCTGACCTTGTATAACTCTGAGCGTTAATAAGGCATTTGAGCTGTATCATCAGATGCTCGTCACTGGGTCATTAAGTAAAGGCAACTCAAACTATTTCACATCTAGAGTATCCAAGTTACTCTGTGTTTTTAGAATCACTGTGAAACACATGGGAGTATTTTTTTTTAATATGTTGATTATTTGGGTGGAGGACCAGTGACAAAACGCAGACCAGAAAGCACTCTTAGTCAGCGTTTTATCTTCTAGAAGGTAAGACGAGCTTAAAAATATCTCATTTAAAACTATTAGCAGTGAAGAGCCTGGCAGTTTCTGGTAGGGAAGCCAGGAGTTGTATTTGGGTTTGTGTGACTACCGGCATTTTTGCTAGTTCTACGCCCCAACCAAAATTTTCCCCATCACCCTTTCTTGCAATGATCTCATCCTGCTCTGAATTCCTAAAATGCTTGCTTTCTGTCTCAACATTCCATTCATTGGACATTCAACACTAATTTGCTGGGTCTTCATATGAGGAAAAGTACTTGTTAAGCTCTAATATACCAAATAAATAAATGTTAGTTATTATGTTATTGTGTCTGTGCATATATTAGTGTGTGTGTGTTGTGTGCTCACTCACGTCTGACTCTTTGAGACCCTTTGAACTGTAGCCGGCTGGGCTCCTTTGTCTCTGGGATTTTTCAGGCAAGAATACTGGAGTGGGTTGCCATTTCCTCCTCCAGGGAATCTTCCGGATGCAGGGATTGAAAGTGCATCTCTTGCGTCTCCTACATTGCAGGGAAATTCTTTACCACTGAGGCACCAGGGATGCCCATATTAGTTTGTACATATATAAAATATATACATATAAGTGTACACTGTACCTATATGTGTGTATATGTATGTATAGCTACAGTTTTATAGATATTACATGTTTGGCTCTTGTTTTCCCTTAACTAGACTATAAACTTCTGGAGGCCTGTTTTTCTACCTGTCTGCCTTCTGCTGCTCACAACTGGATCACATTTGACAATCTACTGACGACCTGAGTGCAGAGAATAGCCTCCATCATTTCTGTGACCCTTGGCCACATATCTCCACCGCCCTCCTGTGTCCTGGGCCACTTGTGGGAGGACTGGATGAGATAATGGGTGCAGAACACCCTGGATTGGTTGGTTCCATGTGGCCTGTGAGAGAAAGAACTCAACGGCTTAGTTCCCCCTTCAACCTCTTGTCTTCCCTTTCGCAGAAGTTTGGGTCATGTATGTGATCAGAAACACATTTCCCTTTTTCAATAATAGGTTTCTGAAGAAGTGGTTTCTAGACCTCTGAATGGGTGGTATGAGACATCATCTAAGGAGAACAGGCGGATGATGACGGCTTTAAAAGTACTGAAAGCAAATGAAAGCCATTCGCTATCAGTGAACGTTTTCACGGGGCGGCAGTTTTCCTTCTCTCCCTCCACTCGCCATCTAGCCTGGTGCTGTCCAATAGAACTCCGTGATGATGGAAATGCACTGTATCTGTGCTTCCCGATACAGTAACCAATGGCCACCTGAGCCTATTGTATGCTTGAAGTGTGGCTGATGTGAATGAGGAACTGAATTTTAAATTGTACTTAATTTTAATCAGTTGAAATTTAAATAGCCACATGCTACCATATGGGACAGCACAGGGCTAAATTAAGAGAACCTGGTTCTTTTTGTTCATTTATTCATTCATCATTCAACCAAAATCTTCTGAGTTCTGAGAATAAGTTAGGCATAGTACTCAGCCCCCACAGGGGCTTCAGTCTCTTATCTGGAAGAGCTCAACATTTGTTGGAGGAAACGATCTTTTGAGATGAACTTGAGACTTTCACGTGTCTTGTGGCTACACCACGTCCTCCTAAGAAAAGTAGCTGGAGATATCTTAGGCTTGGGTCACCCTGCGGATGTCCTTACCTCCCCTACTTCCCCTGCTGGGTTAGGATCTTTGACCCAGCTAGACACATCTCCCAAGGGCTGGCAAGAGGCCATCGTTGGCCAGAGGTGAGACTACCCAACACGGCTGCCCAACAAGGTTGTTCTACCTTGGGGCATGTGTGCATAGCCCATTCAGAGTTTGAAAGTGAGACCCAAGAAAGGAGGCAGACATGAGAGCAGCGTGAAACCTCAAAGACACAAGAGCCAGGGCAGTGAGCCAGGCGATCGTGTTAATAATGAGGACTGTTGAGAGGCAGGGAAGTGTAGAGTTTGGCTGCTTTGTCTCTGGAGCCAACTTCCTGGAACTCAATGCCAGCTCTAGCCCTCACAGCTGTGCAGTTTTTGTGCTGTCTCCTCGTCTATGAAATGGATATTGTAAAGGCCTTCTTCTGAGACTTATCACGAAAATTAGATGAACTAGAACATGAAACTGAACGTGAACATGGAACTGATTCTCCAGCTTCTACTCTCTGATCGATGTGGTACAATGCTGGATTGTGGGATGAGCTAAAGTAGAGTCTGAATCTAACTCCCACTAGGTAATCTTGAGAAAGTGAACTGCCTTTTGGAACCTCTCAGTTTCTTCTACGGTAAAATGAGGAGACAGACAAGGATGACAGTGGGGGTTTGTGAAGGTTTAATGGATTGATTCCTCGGTAGTGTTCAGGACAGTGCCTGGGAAGCACTGGGGGGCCCAAACAGTGTGGGCCCACGTTCCTTTACACTCCGTCCCAGGGAGTGCAAAGCCATGTGGCAGACACAGAGGCTGGGGAGAGCTACTGAACCACAGCGGGGTCTGGGAGGCCGGGAGGCAGGAGGTGCTCCTGGAGCTGCTTCAACAGCAGGGTGGCCCTCAAATCCACTGTGGCCTCCTGAGGACATGACAGGCATCTCAGGGCGCAGCGGGTTCTGGCCCATCCCTGTCCCCTGACGGAACCTGTGTGTGAACCTCTTCCCTGACAAGGAAAACATTTTGACTTGGCAGATCTGATGCAAGAACTTAAACCAGGGATGTTTTGATGTAGTTTCTTAGAACAGCCCTGTCAGACTGTAAAATGGCTAATGATGGCTATTTCTTTCTTTCTTTTTATTTATTTATTTTTTTTGCTGCACCCCACAGCATGTGGGACTTCTGTAATCAGGGGGACCAGGGATGAAACCCATGCCCCCTGGAGCGGCAGCATGGAATTTTAACTGCTGGACCACCAAGGAAGCTCAGCCATTTCTTATAAACTTAAATATATCCTGAGTTATACTACTCCTAGATATTTATTTAACAGAAATAAAAACACACATCCACAAAAAGAGTTGTATATGACTGACTGCTCATGGAAGTTTTATTTAGAATAGCCAAAACCAAGGGGGAAAAAACACACAAAAATGTCCATCAATGGTGAATGAATAAGCCAACTATATCATACTATGAAATACTATTCAGAAATCAAAAGGAAAGAACTACTGATTCAACCAAGAAAATGGATGAATCACTGAAATACTGAGCAAAAGAATCTAGACACAAAAGAGTGCCTACTGTAGTTTTATTTATATGACATTCTAGAACAGGCAAAACTACACTGCAGAACTCAGATCAGTGGTCACTAGAGGCTAGGAGTGAAGAAGGGTGTGAGGAACTTTCTGGGGCAATGGAAATATTCTATATCATGATGGTAGTGGCATTTATACAACTATATGAGTATGTCAAAACTCATAAAATTGCATTCCTAAAAAGGATAGATTTTACTGTAAAAGAAGCTATATTTCAATATGTTTTTGTTTACTTGGCAAGTTGTATCTGACTCTTTTGCAACTCCATGGACTGTAGCCTGCCAGGCTTCTCCATCCATGGGATTTTCCAGGCAAGAATACTGGAGTGGATTGCCATTTCCTTCTCCAGGGGATCTTCCTGACCCAGGGATGGAACACAGGTCTCCTGCATTGGCAGGTGGATTCTTTACCTCTGAGCCACCTGGGAAACCATATTTCAATATACCGGGCATTAAAAAAGAAAAAAGAAAATGTAGGGAATTCCCTGTAGGTCCAGTGGTCAGGATTTGGTGGTTCTATTGCAGGGGGTTCAGGGTTAATCCCTGGTTGAGAACTAAGATCCCCCATGACACGCAGTGCTTCCCCCCAAAAAGTACTATAATCAAGCACTACCAAATTCTCTGTGAAAGGGTAGGAGTCATAGAGACAGGATGAGCACAATCCACAGGGATGGGCTGAGACTATCTTGTTTATAATTACTGATTTTATTTATTTGACTACACCAGGTCTTACTTGCAGCACTCGGGATCTTTGACCTTCGATGCAGCATATGGGGTCTTTAGTCATGGCATGGGAACTCTTAGTTGTGGCATGTGGGATCGAGTTCCCTGACAAGTGATCAAACCCAGGTCCTGCATTCGGAGCCCAGAGTCTTAGCTACATGACCACCAGGCAAGTCCCATTTTTACTGATTTGCTTTAAATGCTGACAATTTAATAACTTTAGAAGGCCTTGTCAAAAGGTCCCTGGCATCAAAATGGCTGCATCACAACGCAAGTGCACTTCTAAGCAGTCAGAAAGATCTACAGACAAATGTCTATAATATACTGTGTTCGATGCTTCAAGACATTTATATGAAAGTATTAATAGACGGACTGGTCTACACCAAGGAGTCACCAGTGGGGTTTTCTCAGGAGGATGGAGAGAAAACAGCACGTGTGAAGGGTCTAGTGGATAAGAGTCTGGCCTGAATGAGAAAAAGTACAAAATCGTATATAGTGCCCTAGCTCAGGGTGTAGGGAAAGCAATGCGGGAGTTGAGAGAGAAGCCTGTGAAGCTGCCTGGATTCAGGATGGGAGGCCAGTGTCAGCCCCACCAGAGAGTCTGGAGACACTGAAGTCACCCACCCAGACACTGAATTGGTCCAGTCCATCTTTTCATAAGAAAGCTCTGGAGAATGCACAGAAGATGGAATGCAGGGAGAGGAGTTAGAAGTGTTCTCTGCAGCCCGTCCTTGTCATCATTTCCATTGAAATGAAATGTGCCTTTCTGGTTGTGGACTTTCTGAATACCAAAAGTATTAGGTAAGTAGGTCTCAACCAGGGTACATCGGCCCTGAAGGTGGCTCAGCTGCCCAGTACTTTGGGACCCTCTGCTTTTCTCCTGAATTGGGGAACCCTAGGTCCCAAGCAACCTCTTCATTTGGACTCCCAGGGTTAGCATCAGTTGGTCTGTGTGGGAGCTGCAGCCATCACAGGAGCAAACCCAAGTAGTCATGGTCTGCAGCGGAGATCATCAGAGTCAAGGGAAGCAATGATATTTTCAGCCTCCCCTTGTGAGCAATCCCCTTCACTGTTGGGTGGTATTTCCAACCTGGGGAAACAAGTGACCAATGGTCTGGGAAGAGAAAGTGTCATAAAAGGGCCAGGGCCGCTGAGCCAGGATGACCGTAGCATGAGGCCCAGACACTCCGGGGAATCCATGAGGTGATGGAGAGAGAACATGAGGGAAAGCAGGGCTACCGGCCAGCCAGGCCCAGCTTCCTCTTTCATGAGCTCATGGTCAAAGCCAGGCCAGACCAGGGGGGTGCCAGCGATTGAGTGAGCTTGTTTTTTCCCTAACTTGGTTCTGAGTCACACAGGGCAACTTTCCTTCCCAGAAAACCGCCTCAAGGCTCACCCCCTGGCAGCCGGTCAAGCCCCAGTCCTAACACGCGATCCTCTGGGGCTGTAAACGGGATAGCCGGATAGCCGGGAGCACCCGCCCCGCCCCGCGAGGCCTCTCTGGGCGGAGCGTGGGTCTCTCCCAACCTTCAAAGAAAAAGGGCCTATGGCCGCTGCTTTGGAGGCAGCAGGGAGGCACGGCTGAATTTTGAACCAGAGGAGACGCCAATGAATCACAGAGCTGCAGGGGAGGGAGGCCCCTAGGAGAGCCTTTAATCTTAAGTTCGACTTTACGAATCAACTCATGCGGTAAATACAGGGTGTCTGAAAAGGCAAGACAAAAAGGGGAATACTTTATTTATTGCACTTCCTGCCCGCCCCCCGCCATGATTATGTGGGTTAGTCGTTCGGTCACGTCGGACTCTTTCGGTCGTGTCGGACTCTGCGACCTCATGGATTGTAGCCTGCCAGGCTTCTCCATCCATGGGATTTTCCAAGCAAGAATACTGAAGTCGATTACCATTTCCTTCTCCAGGGTATCTTCCCGACCCAGGGGTTGAACCCGGGTCTCCTGCAATGGAGGCAGACTCTTTACCATCTGAGCCACCAGGGAAGCCCCCCATGATCATGGTTTGAGTTAAATCTCAATCATATACTCCAGTGCTGACACTGGAGCAGTGGACAGAGCAATATCCACATGAACAACTTTAGCATTAATGAGTGAAAGAACCCTGTGTTTCTAGCCTTTTCAGGCAGCCTGTATTTTTTTAAACTTCTATTTTGCATTGGGGTAAGCCAAACTGTGGTGTGGAAGAAGACTCTTGGGAGTCCTTTGGGCGAAAGATCAAATCAATCAGTTCTAAAGGAAATCAATATTCATTGGAAGGACTGATGCTGAAGCTGAAGCTCCAGTACCTTGACCACCTGATGGGAAGAACTGACTCCTTGGAAAAGACCCTGATGCTGGGAAAGAATGAGGGCAAGAGGAGAAGGGGACGACAGAGGATGAGATGGTTGCATGGCATCACTGACTCAATGGACTTGAGTTTGAGCAAACTCCAGGAAATAGTGAAGGACAGGGAAGCCTGGCATGCTGTAGTCCATGGGGTTACAAAGAGTCAGACAACTTAGAGACTGAACAACAACAAAGCCGATTAACAATGTTGTGATAGTTTCAGGGATTCGTATACATGTATCCATTCTCCCCCAAACTCCCCTCCCATCCAGGCAGCGTGTATTGATCTAGACACTGAAAACAGAATGATTAATAAGATGGATAAAGTCCTGCTCTCAAGGAGTTATAATCTGGTCGGAAGGAAATTGAGGCCAGAGAGAGGAGTCACAACCTTGGGGTCCTAGGAAGCCAGTGTTGGACCAGAACAGGGATGCTGGGTTCTTTTCCCAGCTCCCCACTCTGAGCAGCTTTTGGGGAGGTTTGGCTGAGTGGGACCGGGCTGGGCCAGGCCAGGCTGGAATGCATTCAGGGCAGGGGATATCAAGGTGACCTTGGGGCTCCAGGCACCCCAGCCGTCCTTTTGCATCAGGGAAAACTGCCACGGCCTGATCTTGGCCCTCTTTAAGGCCCAAATGAAAGTCTTGGGGGTCATTTATTAAGTTGCTGGCTAGAACTCACCACTGCTCCCTACCACTACCATGCCTCTGGCAAGAACTGTTCTGGCTAGAATGTGTGTGTATGTGGGAAACAGGGGAAAGGTATTTACAGCCATGCTCATTGGCTGAACAAAAGCTAGGAATGCAGAAGGCTCTGTTTCTCTGGAGAAAAGGAAGAGGTACAAAACCTACTTGAAGTGGAGAGAGGGAGGGAAAGGTCAATGGAAAAAGAAGCTGTATCCTCTGATGATCTTGGTACCGGAGGCTATTTTCCCATCCTGCTCTTCTGTTCCTGGGCTAGTTTATCACTGTCCATTTCAGCTCCAAAGCAGCCACTCTTCCCTTAATCATAACAACTTCCACATTGGAAAAAGCACCTACATTGTGCCTATTCATATTCTTAATCCTTGAAACAACCTTAAGGTCAACTGACCCATATTTCAGTTAAGAAAACATTGTCAGAGAAGTTAAGTAGCTGGCCCAGCACCTTGTAGTTAATAAGTAACAGAGCTGGAATTTAAACCCACTTTCTTCCAGTGCCACTAGACGATAACATACTGTTTTTGCTACCCCGTGTTTCCCTTCTATCTTAAACCCATCTTAAGTCAACAAATAGTTATTGAGCATCTACTAAATGCCATGAGCAGCTGAGAGCTTTCAGTTTTCATTTCCTGACCCCAAGACCCTGGATCCATCCCTCTCCCCTTGTTTCTCTTTCTCAGAAGCTCCCACTTCCAAATATCTATCTCCCTCTCTGCTGCCCATTCTGCTTCCTTCCCATTACCTTTGTCCCCTATCCTAGCTGGCGGTCCACAATGCAGCAGTATTCCAGTTGGGGCAGCAGGCATGACTCAATCTTATGTCACTCATAAAGGGTGAGGGGCACAGCTTTGCCATCCACCAACTGCACAATTATTTCTGATTCAATGGCAGGTCACCCTGAGCCACAGTTTAGCATCCCCCAACTCCCTCTTTGAAGAGGAAATGTAGGGGCCTCTGAAGAGACACAGATGTATAAACAGACACCTCTGGGGGTGTCTCCTCAAAGGAGATGGATTTAGGAATATTTATCAAGGGTTCCCTTAGTAAATTTATATTCCTTGTTGGTGGGAATGTAAATTGGTGCAGCCCACTATGGAAAACAGTATGCAGTTTCCTTAAAAAGCTGAAAATAGAATTGTATAATCCAGCAGTTCCACCCCTGGGTACATATCTGAAGAAAACAAGAAACAAGAACACTAATTTGAAAGGCTACATTCATTTCCATGTTCAGAGCAGCCTTATTTACAATAGCCAAGATATGAAAGCCACCTCAGTGTTCATCAATAGATAAATGGAGGAAGATATGAGATATATATATGTGTGTGTGTCTATATATATATATATATATATATATATATATATATATACACACACTTAGCCATATTACTTGGCCATAAAAAAGAATGAAATTTTACCATTTGCAACAATGTGGATAGACCTAGAGAGTACCATGCTCGCTGAAATAAGTCAGACAGAGAAAGAAAATACTCTGTTATCATTTATATGTGGGATATAAAAAATAAAACTTATGTATATAACAAAACAAACCAACTCACAGATGGGGAGAACCAACTAGTGGTTACCAATAGGGAGAGGGAAAGAGGGAGGGGCAAGATACGGGTATGGAATTAAGAGATATAAACTACTAGTTATAAATGACAAAGATGTATAGCACAGGCAAGCAGAGTCATTATTTTGTAAGAACTTTATTTTTTATTGTAATTTTTTTTTTGGTTGTGCCATGAAGCATATGGGATCTTAGTTCCCTGCGCAGGGATTGAACCCATGCCCCCTGCAGTGGAAGCGTGGAGTCTTAACCACTGGACCGCCAGAGAAGTCCCTATAGTAACTTTCTTTAAATGGAGTATAATCTATAAAAATATTGAATTACTATGTTGCACACCTGAAACTAATAGAATATTGTACATAAAACATACTTCCCTTAAAATACATATATTTATTATGCCCCCACTAGGTGAAAGGCCAAGTACTTTCAAGAGAAGCCACAGAGGAAGCGGGAGGATATGGTCCTATATACTCGTGATGAGATTCCAGTGGGGAAGAGAGACAACAGCGGAAAGTAAACAAACACATACAATGATTCCCTACTGTGGTCAGAGTCAAGAAGGAAACAAACAAGGGGCTAAGAAAGATTAATGGGAAGTCAAGAACACAGGTCAGAGGAGAGGAATGAAGAAACTTGGTGATCTTGGGCAGATGGGGAGGAAATGAGGAGAACTGGAAATGGAAAGGGGCAAAGGTCTTTCCCTAGGCTTAGGGCAGTGAGAACCCATGCAGCTGCTGGTCTCAGCCCCTGGCCCTTTCTGGCCTTAACTCATCCCCCAGCCCCCACCCCCGCACCGTCATTGACAAAATGATTCACTCTCAACCTTCCCCAGCTTCCTGTGTGGCAGGGAGTGGGTGGGGCAGAGCCCTGGCTCTCCGAGGATCCCAGGACCGGAGATAGGATTGGTTGGAATGAATGGAGAGCCATCTGGGCGCTCTGCTGCTTCTCTTGGTCCCATTCTGGCTTTGCCGCAAAGAAAGGTCTCTCTGTGCCAGGAGGACACTGAGGATAACTAGGTCCAGCTGGAACCCCAGATTCCAGATGTGGGAGGTAGTGCGAAACAGGATCCTGACATCCCCTTCATTTCCCCTCCCCTGCCTAATGCCCTGGAGAAATTTTCCATCATAAACAAGTTATGCATTCCTGACCTCCCCTTCTCCCACAGGCAGTTTTCTTCTAACATCACTATCTCCCCCATCCCCAATTTATGTCTGTATGAGCATGTGAGCCTGTCTACACATGTAAATCGTCGTGTATTGATGCTGATCCTTGTGTCCAGGTTGCCTTGAAATGAGGGCGTGGGTAGGTGGGTAGGCTCACTGTGCTTGGGAGTAAATGTAAGGTTGATGGCAGGTGTGAAAGGCAAGTGTGGGAAAGCGATATGTCTTTGTAGAGAAGGTATGTTTTATACCTCATCAGGAAGAGGTGTGCAATGCTGGAAGTCTCTCATGTGTTTAGACGGAAGTGGTGGGTGTAAAATAAAGCAACCTATAAGCCCAATACACCAAGAATGTCTCTATTTATAGCCCAGTTTGGGGCTGTTCTCTTACTTACATTCACACACATTCTTGATTGAAAATGCCCTTAGGTGTTCCTTGTTTGCTGTCTGTGTAAGGCTTTTCTTAAGAAATTCATATGTGGGATTTGAAGGAGTGTATAAACTTTTCTTAAGAAATTCATATGTGGGATTTGAAGGAGTGGATACTTGTCTCAGGGACTCCCTGGTGGCTCAGACAGTAAAGCGTCTGCCCACAATGCAGGAGACCCAGGTTCAATCCCTGGGTTGGGAAGAACCCCAGGAGAAGGAAATGGTCAACCCACTCCAGTACTCTTGCCTAGAAAATTCCATGGATGGAGGAGCCTGGTGGGCTACAGTCCATGAATTCGCAAAGAGTCGGACACGACTGAGCGACTTCACTTCACTTATACCTGTCTCAAAAGCTTGGGGTGATCCAGCCAGTGTATGTATACTATATGTGCATTTTTAGTTCTGTGCTTTCATCTTTCATTTATCAAGATTACTGAACAACTAGGACAAGCCCGGCACTCCGCTAGGCTCTACGGAAGACACAAAGACATGTGTGACACAGCCTCTGATGGCAGAGGTCAGTCAGACATGTGCTCATCTTGTGTGGTTGTTCAGTCGCTCAGTCGTGTCCCACTCTTTGCGACCCCATGGACTGCAGCATGCCAGGCATCTCTGTCCTTCACCATCTCCCGAAGCTTGCTCAAACTCATGAGCATCAAGTCGGTGATGCCATCCAATCAATCTCGTCTCGTCCTCTGTTGTCCCCTTCGCCTCCTGCCTTCAATCTTTGTGCCCCAGGCATAATATAATCTGGTACAAAGCTCTGTGCCAGAGGCACTTCACATCTATGGAACCAGCTTTGGTCTCTTCAACGTCTCGCTGTTAGCATCCCAACTCACCATGCTTCCTGACTCTAATGTTACCTATTTTATTACAAATTCTGGTCATTTTATGCTGGTGATATCTCTTGAAGCCACTCCTTCTCTTGGTTTCCTGTGTCATAGCCCATTTCAGGCCCCTGTTTCCTTTTGCTCGAACCTCTCCAATTGTTCCGTCTCTGGTTCAGTGTCTCCGGCTCAGTGTCTCCTCATCCAGGGCATACTCCTCATCCCACTCAGTTCCCAACTTTGAACTTGCCCTCCTTTGATGTCAGCCCGTGATCCACAAGCTCCATGGTCTACAGTCAAACACTATCCCTTGGCCTGACAGCTAAGCCCTCCTCACCGCCCAGTTCTTCCCGGCCATTGTCACTTCCCACTGTTGTCGAACCCAGCCAGATTCCTGTGCCTGATGCACAGCGAGGCCAAACAAACAGAAACATCAGAGTTTGGGGCAGAGAAAGGCTTATGCGAAGTGCCAAGCAAGAACAACCCCTCTCCACCAGAACTCCCCAAGTTTTCGGGGAAGAGTTTTTAAAGGCAAAATTTGGATCTTCAAGGGCTATGTCATTCTTTTAAAGATTGTGCCCTGTCTCCTTCCCTCCTGTTTTATGATGAGGATGAGAAGGTGCCAAAAGCTGCAAGTGCCCAGACAGAGCAATATAAGCAGAGGACCTAAGGTGAGAAACAGCTTTGTAAGTCCTGGGAGATGAAAGGCTGAGGCTCTGGGTGGCTGGAGCATAGCAGAAGAGGGGAAGAAAGGTTAAAATGAATTTGGAGAGGAAGAAATGAGATTTTGAAGATACTGTTAAGGAACAAAGTTCATGTTCACCAGCCCAATGCACAGTGAGGCCAAATAAACTGAAATGTCAGAGTTTGGAGCAGAGAAAGGTTTAATGCAGAGCTGAGCAAAAACAGGTGGCTCGTACTCAAAAATCCCTGATAGTTTTTTTGGGGAAAGTTTTTATAGGCAAAATTTGGGGTCAGGGCTGCAGGGTGTGTGACTTTCTTCTGATTCGTTGGTGGTAACAGGACAGGGCTCCAGGAATCTTGTGCTCAGCCGGAAGTTGCCATCCTCCAATTGAATGGGGTCCTCAGTTCCTGTATAAGGAACTAAGATATATTGGTATGTATATTCCCTGAGGGGGCTTCCCCAGTGGCTCAGTGGTAAAGAATCCGCCTGCAGTGTAGGAGCCTCAGGAGACACGGGCTCAATCCCTGGGTCAGGAAAATCCCCTGGAGGAAGGCATGGCAACCCACTCCAGTATTCTTGCCTGGAGAATCCCCTGGACAGAGGAGCCTGGGGGGCTACAGTCCCTGGGGTCGCAAAGAGTCGGATAAGACTGAAGCGACTTAGCACTCATGCGTATCCAATGAGGAGGAATCAGGACCTTGCTTTAACTGCAGTATATATATATATATTTTAATTGTTTGGCCACACTGTGCAGGCATGTGGCATCTTCCCTGAACAGGGATCAAACCCACGCCCCCTGCAGTAGAAGCTCAGAGTCTTAAACCTCTGGACCCCCAGGGAAGCCCTGCACTGCTTCTTGACTGCTCCTCCTCTGTTTCTGCATTCCCTTCCTTCCCTAATTAGTAACTGTTTGCATCTGCCCTTTGAAGCCCAGGGACGGTCTAAGAAGCTGAAGCCTTTTTCCTAGAAACAAGAAACAGGGGACACAGAAAGGTTTTGGTCCCCAGGAGGGCCCCACAGGGTCCTGCTGGGTTTCACCACCACTGCTTGACGGGAAGCTTATCCTGAGATTGTTTTTTTTATGATTCCCCAAACACATCCTGTACTTTTCCAGCTCAAGGCCTTTGCTGATTCCATTCTCTTTCTCAGTCATCTTCCACATCTGACTTTGTGGTATCCCACCCACTGTTCAAGGTTATCTCAAATGCCATTCTTCCCTGTTGCCTTGTCTGATTGATTAGACACACAGGAACAGTTGCTCTGTTGGGTTCCCCTTAGACTTAGTCTTCCATTTTCTTAGAATCTGATGTGCTTGCTTTATCTGGCTTAGCTCACTCACCAACCCACATGCTGGAACCTACCCCAGTACTCAATAGTACCTTTTAACAGGGTGTCTGGCCCTGTTGGGGCTTCCCAGGTGGCACTAGTGGTAAAGAACCTGCCTGTCAATGCAGGAGATATAAGAGATACAGATTCAATCCCTGGGTTGGGAAGATCCCCTGCAGGGGGAAATAGCAACCCACTTCAGTATTCTTGCCTGGAGAATCCCATGGACAGAGGAGCCTGGCAGGCTGCAGTCCATAGAGTTGCAGAGTTGGACATGACTGAAGCAACTTAGCGCACACACACACACACTGGCCCTGTTGAATGCTCAAAAGATGTTAAATTCTGTGTCCAGAGCAGCTGTCTCTAAGGCAGTTATGAAAATGTGTCCATTCTCTCTTGTGTTATTATCATCACTACAACATTTGCATAATGTCTCACAGTTTAAATGTTCTTCATGTAAACTGAAACCCAGGTGGCCGCTCACTTCTTGCCTTTGTGTTTTGTGGTCCTCTGCTCCAGTCATGCACGCACATTTCTGCACATCGTGGGGTTGCCCCTGTGCAGTCGCTGCACTTTCGTTCTGTGCATGTGTGTATGTAATATGCATGTTGAAGGGGGACAGAATATGCCACCCCAAAATGTGCTCCTCTGGCATGTGAATTATTTGGAGCAATCAAGATCCAGCAGAATCAAGAGAAGCCTTGCACCTCTCATTTCACAGCCTAAATAACTGAAGTAGGGGGCCTGGTCCAGCGATGACATTGACCGGAAAAACTTACCTGCTTGGCAGGACAAACATCTCATTAACAATCACCTGCTCTTCCCATCTTCCTGTGAATTACCCACCTCCCCTTCAAGCCCCAGGCCTCTTTCCCATTCCTTAGCTAAAGATGGCATATAAACTTCAATTGCCTGACTGCCTTTGAGTCTCAAGTTTTCTTGGGCTCCTGTTAAGTATGCAATTAAATTTGTTTTCTCCTGTTAATCTGTCCTAGGTCAATTTAATTATTGAACCAGCCAAAGAAACTGGAAGAAAAGGAGAAATTTTTCCACCTCTACAACGTGGTGTGTGTGTGCGTGTGCGAGCTAAAGCAGACAGACTTGTGTCTGTGTGTGCTACTGTGTTCATTTCTCTTGGGCTTCTTGAGTGTTTCTTAATGACTTCCTTCCTAGGCTGCTGTTTTCTCAGTCCCTACAAACGTGTAAATATGCACTGTAACTGTGGTTCCTAGACTCTGCTGGATCAGGATTGTAGCAAGAGGGCCAGACTTCCTTATGTAAGCCTTTCTGCACGTCCCCAGAGATGGGGATTTGTGGCTGAACCGTCTCAAACTGTCTGTGGGCCCCTCTCCAGCTGCCACATGTCCTGACATGTGCCCGCAGTCTGGGATTTCACCCGCCTCCACTCACAACTCACAACACACACTTGAGGAGTGCCTACGGTTGGCACTAGCCAAGTCCCCGCCCCCTCTCTATGCTTAATCTTCGGAATTTCCAGCCGACCGTCCAACCGCTCCCACCCCAGGGTGGAGTTGAGAAGGGCCCGCCCAGTTCTCGGGGTACATAACTAGCTCTGCGGGACTGCGGGGCCACTCGTCCTTCGGCTCAGCGCAGCGCACAATGTGTCACTCTCGCAGCTCCCTCCCCACCATGACCGTCCTGCGGGCTCCGACCCCGGTTTCCTCCGCCAGCCCGGGACCCCGACGGGGCTCCGGTCCCGAGATCTTCACCTTCGACCCTCTCCCGGAGCCCGCGGTGGCCCCCGCTGCGCGCCCTAGCGCCACCCGCGGGCATCGAAAGCGCAGCCGTAGGGTCCTCTACCCACGAGTGGTGAGTGTCGCCGAAGTGGACAATCCCGGGGGAAGAGGAGGGTGAACTACTGGACGCCGGGGCCCCTATCTGACCTGTTCTTTTTATCACCTCCCCTCAGGTCCGGCGTCAGCTGCCAGTCGAGGAACCGAACCCTGCCAAAAGGCTGCTCTTTGTCCTGCTGACCATCATCTTTTGCCAGATCCTAATGGCTGAAGACAGTGCGTCTGCACCCCTGGCCCCGGAGGACATCTCCAGCGCGCCGTCCCCCGCGCCCACCGCTGCAACCCCGGTCTTCGAGCCCCTTAATCTGACCTCGGAGCCCTCGGACTACGCTTTGGATCTCAGCACTTTTCTCCAGCAACACCCGGCCGCCTTCTAACCGGGACTCCCCACATCCCCTAAAAGAACCTGAAAAACCAAGAAACACTGGGTGTACCTGGTGCGCGAGAGCGTATCCCAAACTGGGACTCGCGAGGCAACTCGCACACAGAACACTACGGCTGAGACGCCAGTCCGAGCCTGGGAGAGACAGGCACCGGCACGCCGGGGCTAGGCCGGGTGGGGAATGAGTGCGTCGTTAACTTATTTCTCATTGCTCCTAATAATATTTATGTGTATTTATGTGTGTCCCCCTAGGTGATGGAGGGGTGTATGTAATATTTATTTTAACTTATGCAGGAGTGCGAGATGTGCACCTTGCTGCAAATGCAGGTCTCTGGGTATTTATTGGGCTCTTTGGGGTTGGTGGAGGCAAGCACCCAGAACTAAGCGAGGCCGGGAAAAGGGATGGAGGAAACCCGGGTCGAGAAGGCGCCCAGGCTGGGAGTCAAGGATGGTGGTGGGTCGCAGTGACACTCTCAGTCCTCCAGCATCTCAACTCGCGAGTCTGTGAAGATTCGGGGAACCGTTGAGAATAAGGTCCCTGGCCTACACTCTCCTTGAAGTTGCCTCCAAGGGGGTGGCTGCGGGGTCGGTGGGCTGTCAGGAGGCTGCTCTGGGGTCGCCCCGTATGTTCTATGAACACAAATAAACTTGATTTACTGTCAGCAGTCATGTGAGTGTCTCTTTACAAGTGGCGGTCCCCCATTCTCCTCAAAGCGCCAGGAGGAGGAGGAGCCGCGGCCAAGTCCCCAGCCGGTGCTCCTCCCCGGGCCCCTGAGTCCCTCCTCCCGGAGCCACGGAACTCAGCATCTTGTGACCGTGTGATGCTGTCAGTCTTTGCCCAATCTGCGGTTTTTCTCAGTTAGTTGACAAGGGGCAAATCCGACATGAGTCAATCTCCCTCTCCCCGGGTGCGGGACTCAGGGAAGTCACGTCGCGCGGGGCGGGGCGTGGGGCGGCCTGGGCGGGACTTCCGGCCCCGGAAGGGCGGCTAAGTGGGGCCTCCTCCCCCTTTCCGGGGCCGCTTCTGCAGCTCTCGAGGGCTGCGGATCTGAGCTGGGCCTGCCGGGAAAGGGGCGGGTCGGACGCCGGAGGCCGGGGGTAGGGTGGAGGGGGTGGTCCTCCGCGGGGGGCGGGGTCGCGTCTGCAGCAGCAGTAGGGTGCGGCTGGGTTGGGGGCGCGGGCCCAGCTCCCAGGGAGACCCTACACGGGTGGCACCTGCTAGACTCCCAGGTCCCCTACGTAGCCCCGCCCTCCCCGGGACCCCAGCCGGGCCGCCGCCCGAGTCCGGGAAGGTAGGTGGGGGAGGGGAGATGGAGTGGGTTGCAGAGGAACAGGGAGGGTAACGCAAGGGTCTGGGGACCTCTCCGGGTCCAGAGAGCTTCATATCACTGAAGGTGGGGCGCGGTGAGCGGCTGAGAATCGCTGGCTGTCTGCGAAATTTCACAGAAAAAGCCTTAGCGGATCCGGGGTTGCGGAAGATCCTGGGCCTCGGCGTCTGCAGGCTGGGCGTGACTGACTGGAAAGGGAAAGAGTTCGCTCCTGTGGACTGCGCGGCGCCCCTTCGCATCCGCAAAGGCTTTCTCTCCCCCTCCTCCAGCTCCAGCCTGAGCCATGTTTTTCACCTGTGGCCCAAATGAGGCCATGGTGGTCTCCGGTAAGTATTGTTTTCTGCTCAGCCAGTGAGCCCCCCCCCCGCCCCCCCCCACTGCAGAGGTCTCTTCCCTGTCTCCCTACCAGTTCCCCAGAGCCAGGCCTTCTGTCCACCCCGCCCACGATGGCTGCATGCCACCCACTTGTGATTATTCCTTGCGTAGCCTTCCAAGGCCTGGACTGCCCCTGGCCCCTGTCAGCTTCCAGCTTTCCTCGTGGAGGTTGCTTCGCGCTCCCTTCCCAAGTTCTGTCTCCCCACGTTACAGTTCTACCGCGGCCACGGGCCACCACAGCTCACTGCCCCCTCCCCTTGCAGGTTTCTGCCGGAGCCCCCCAGTCATGGTGGCTGGAGGCCGTGTCTTTGTCCTGCCTTGCATCCAGCAAATCCAGAGGTAGGTAGCAAGAAAACTGGGGAAAGGGAACTCCCGTTTTCTCCCTTTCTTCCTTTTCACGCTGTCCATCCCTTCTCTTTCCCTTAGGATCTCACTCAACACACTGACCCTCAATGTCAAGAGTGAAAAGGTTTACACTCGCCATGGGGTCCCCATCTCAGTCACTGGCATTGCCCAGGTGAGGCTTTCAGAGCCTTTCCCCCAAAGCCCACTCCCCCACCCAGCATCTTCTGTGTCCCCACACATTAAGAATCTTCTCACATTGGCTTTCCCTATCTCTGCCTGTGGAGAAATTTCTCTGCGAGTCTCCACTTCTCCAGGGATCCCCAAGGCACCTGCCTGTACTCTGGTTTCAGGAGGTCTTCCCCACACCCTCCCCAACTCTGTTCTGGCTACAGGTAAAGATCCAGGGCCAGAACAAGGAGATGCTGGCCGCCGCCTGCCAGATGTTCCTGGGGAAGACGGAGGCAGAGATCGCCCACATCGCGCTGGAGACACTGGAGGGCCACCAGAGGGCTATCATGGCCCACATGACTGTGGAGGTGGGCCTGAGGGCAGGGAGGGATCGGGAAGGGATGCCAGAGTGCAAGGGGCCTAAGAACCCAACTCGTCTGAGGAAGATGGTGGCCAGAGGATCTGAGCATGTCCCTTCCTTCTTCTTTCCATCCTGTTATCCCAGGAAATCTATAAGGACAGGCAGAAATTCTCAGAGCAGGTTTTCAAAGTGGCCTCCTCAGACCTGGTCAACATGGGCATCAGCGTGGTCAGCTATACCCTGAAGGACATTCACGACGATCAGGTAAACCTCAGCAGTTGGTCCTCCCTACTTCCCTGCTCCCATCTGGTAAACCTTCCCTTCTGAGGATTGTGACATCTGCATCTCTCCCACAGGACTATTTGCACTCCTTGGGGAAGGCTCGAACAGCTCAGGTCCAAAAAGATGCTCGGATTGGGGAAGCAGAGGCCAAAAGAGATGCCGGGATCCGGGTGAGAGAGCTGGGGGTTGCTTGGTTTCCGAGGGCTTTTTGTGTACCTGATGGGAGAGGGGGTGGCATGAGGCCAGTGAAGCAGGGTTGGCAGAGGATGTAGATGAGGCCGGGCCCAGGGCGAAGATGGAGGAGCTCGGCGGAGAGCAGGCTCTCTCCCTTGGGCCTTCTTCTGCCTTCTCTGATGTCCTACCCAATCTCTGCATGAACAGGAGGCCAAAGCCAAGCAGGAAAAGGTGTCTGCTCAGTACCTGAGTGAGATTGAGATGGCCAAGGCACAGAGGGACTACGAGCTGAAGAAGGCCGCATACGACATCGAAGTCAACACGCGCCGAGCACAGGCTGACCTGGCCTACCAACTTCAGGTCAGAGTCCCCATGCTGGCCCTGTGGCCAGGCTGGATTTCACTCCCTCCCTGTTCTTCTCAGGCCACCACTCTCTCTCATATCCTGACTTTGATCCCCTTATTTTGACTCTCGGTTTCTGACCCAACTCCTCCATATGAGGAAGATTTAAAAGACCTAAATGTTTCAGCTGAAAAGCAAAGAAAAGGCCTAGAAAGGGGGTGTAGATAGGGCTGATCAGGGGCTTGGGGCGGGTTGTGTCCTGGGCAAGGGCACCTGGATGAAGGGTGAACCAGAGCTCAGATCGGCCTGTGCTCCACTCCCCAAGCTGTGCGTGAATGGGTCTGCATCTCCCCAGAGGAACGGGTGCCTTTTTCTCATTTGCACGACAGTCCTCCAAGGCTCCCAGCAGCCCTGGTGATCACAGAGGGTGTGAGGAAGAGAAACATGGACTTGGACTCTGAATCCCACAAAGTGACCTGTGGGGGCCTTGATAATGCAGCAAAGTGTAGTTGATACTCATCATTTGCAGATCTTGTATTTGAGAATTTGCCTCAATGCTAAAATATTCTAAAGAGCTAATGCTAAATGAGCACTGGTTTAAATGCTAAAAGAGTAATGGTTTCCCTAGTGCTCTTTGTCTTGATGACCATTTGCAGACATGCACAGAGTGGAGAAAAATTTGAGTTGCCTGATAACGTGCCTCTCAGTTGAACAAGATGTTTTTTCCTTGTTTTAGCTCCTACTGTAAACAATGTCATTTTCGCAGTATGTTCACTGCTACATATTTTGCACTTCTGTGCTCTGTGTTGGTGATTTCACAGTTCAAAATGCCCCCAAGTGTGGTGCTGAGTGCCGTCTAGAGTTCCTAAGTCCAAGAAGACTTGATGTGCTTGATGGAGAATATACATGTGTTAGATAAGCTGCTTTCGGGCATGAGTTATAGTGCTGTTGGATGTGAGTTCATTGCTAATGAATCAACAAATACATTACATATGGTGTCTTTACGCAGAAATGCATAAAACAAAGATACATAGGACTTTCCTGACAATCCAGTGGTTAAAACTCTGTGCTTCCAGTGCAGGGGTCGATCCCTGGTTGGGGAACTAAGATCCCACAATAAGTATTGGTTAATTCAGTGTTCATGGCTACTTTGTGAAAACCGGAACTACCATGAATAATGAGAATCAACTGTACTTTGAGACCTTTACCCAATATTATGAAATTCATTTTTGCCAAGAGTTGGTGTAGGCTGAAAGCATTAAGTGTAACACATCTTTAGTTATGATATTAAATCCCTGAGTGGCTTGATAGGTGCCTGAGTGTGGCATAGTACTCACTGCTCAAAGTGTGGTCTGCCTCCCAGCAACAGCATATCCCTGGGGAGCTTGTTATAAATACAAAATCCGAGGCTCCAGCCCAACAGACCAAATCAGAATCTATATTTTAACAAAATCTCTAGGTGATTCATGTACACATTGAAGTTTGAGAAGTATTGATTTAGTGAAAACCACCAGCTTGGGTGGGACTTTATCTTCTCAACATGGCTTTCCTTGTCTGCTAATCAAAGGATAGCCTGGTTTGGGTTCTGTTCAACTTTTATTAGTCCCTCGTTTTGTGTCAGATTTTGTGCTAGGTGCTGGAAAAATAAGGATTTATTCAACAGAGATCTATTAAATGCCTACTATATGCCAGGCATTGTTTTGGAGGTGAGTATATAAGTATGAATGAGATAGAATAAAATTCCTGCCCTCATGGAGCTTTACATTATAATATATGAGACAACTAATAAGCAAATAAATAATCTTCATTGGCTCTAATTAAGTTGTTTAACTGCTATGAAGGAAATAAATTGGTGGTATTCTATTGGAGGGGGTACTCTGTTAGGTTGGGGATGATCAGAGAAACCTTCTGTGAGAAAATGATATATAAGATAACCCTGAAGATGAGAAAGAGCCAGCAATGTAAAGGGTTGTGAGCTAAGAACGTTCTAGTCCAGTGCTGTTCAAATAGAATTTATATATATGGCAAGTGACTAGGCAGGGGACTAGCACATGCAAAGATCTTGATGTAAAAAAGAGGGGTTGTGTCCCAGGAACACAAAGGAGGTTTCTGATCCAGCATGACTGGTGTGCTGTGAGTGAGGAGAGGCAGAGGGAAGCAGATCTCCTAGGATTTGGGGAGCCAGTATTCTTGCCTGGAGAGTCACCGTGGACAAAGGAGCCTGGTGGGTTACAGTCCGTGGGGTTGCAAAGAGTAGGACATGACTGAGCAACTAAGCACACAACAACAGATGGAAACTTAGAAGAAGATTCAAAGCACGATGGGAAACTATTGGAGAACTTCAGGAAGGGAAGTACTCTGGTCTAGTTTACATTTTTACAAAGATTAGTCCAGCTGCTGCATCGAGAATTGATTGTCAAAAGAAAACAGAGGAAGCAAGAAGATGAATTAGGTTTGTCAAAGCTGTGAATGGCATAAATGCAGCTAATTGCACTCCCTCTTAAAATCTCATTAAATTCACATAGAGTAATTGGGAGAGAAAAAAAAAAGGTGGAGCGAATAGGAACAGAAGGAACAGAAACCATGGCATCACTGTGGGAGCTGGAAAGTCGGGGCAACTGACGACTCAAGAAGTGTCCGAGACAGCTGAGCACAAAGCTGCAGGGGGGAAAACAATGAAATGACCTGAGGCACAGAAGTTGTCAGCGCCAGGGGCCTCTGGAGCTGGGATAAGTTGGTTGAAATAAGGAGAAACAGGTGAAAAGTGACTTCTCAGAGCTGTCTGCCTCTGAGTGATGCTCCCTCTCCCAGTAACAGGCATGAAGAGACTGCCTATTGAATGCTGAATACCGACCGCTTCCCCAGCCCCTTATTCCACATGGCTCCCAGAACCCGCATATTCCAAAGAAGAGATCAAAAGATTGCTCTGGGGAACATGACCAACCCGATATGAAAGACTTGAAGGTCCTGAATCAGAGGTTCCTCAGCAGATGAACTACCCGGGTCACCCTAGAGTGAAGCTCAAAGCCTCCGAGCCTCACCCACATACCCAGAGCTTCCCTTCAGTGTTTCTGACCTTCCTCCCTGTGAGCAGACAAGCACAGACTCCCTGACATATGAAGGATCCTGCAACAAGGACAGGCCAAAACCACAAGCAGAGCAAAGCAGTTTGAAGGATATGTGCTATGCAGAGAGAAGAAAGCTTAAAAAGTAATATCCTCAGTAAGATAAAAGAATAATTCATATCCAGCAAATCAGGACACAGAAAACAAAGAGCTTTTAGAAATTAATAAGGTGGCAGAAATGGAAAAAAAAAAAAAAAACAATGGAAGAGAAATTCTAACAAATTTGTCGGAAAATAGAACAAAACAGATGGAAAAATTAGGAAAGAATATTAAGAGGCCAGACCAGGAGATGCAACAGAACAAAATGGAAGGAAATCATCAGTGAAAAAAATCAGACATGTTTATCTGACTTTCTAGATTGAATGATCCACCAAGTACCTAACATAGTGGATGAAAAACATCTGCCTTGAAGCACATCACTGTGAAATTTCAGAACACCAAGGATGAAAGAACTAAAAGCTTCCAGAGAGAATGAAGAGATGTCAAGCAGCAGAATGACTTCAGATTTCTCAAGAAGCTAGAGGACCATGGAGCAATGCCTTCAAAATTCTGGTGGAAAATTAATAACAGCATAGTAAACTGAACTCAGGGGGCTTCCCTGGTGGCTCAGGCGGTAAAGACTCTACCTGCAATGCAGGAGACCCTGGTTTGATTCTTGTGTTGTGAAGATCCCCTGGAGAAGGGAATGGCAGCCCACTCCAGTATTCTTGCTCGGAGAATCTCATGGACAGAGGAGCCTGGTGGACTACCAGTCCGTGGGGTTGCAAAGAGTCAGGCGCGACTTAGCGACTAACACTTTGACTTTCACAACCTGTACTCAACTTAATCATCATTCAAATAAAAGAACGAAATCAAAAACCCATAGAAGCAAGATCTCAAAAAACATATCCCATGTACTCTTTCTGAGGGAATGGCTGGAGGCTGGGTCTAAAGAAGAGAAAGAAGGGGGTGGAAGTGGGGGCTCTAACACAGGAGCACCATGATGCTGCACCCTGAGGTCAAGCGTTAACTAGTCCAGTTTGGAACAGGTTTGAAATTTTAGGGTCAAAGAGGACATGGTACCACGTCTAGAAGCCCCTTTCCTCTGGAATGAACACATGGGCCCTTTAAAGGCAGGGGCTCCATCTCTCATGTGGATATATCACAGGCAAGATGGTGCATGGCTAAGCCAGAGCAATGAGGCAAGAAGTATGTTCTTCCTCCAGACCTCTGCTCACCGACATGTTGGCAAGAGCCTTCTGACCCCTGTACTCTCCAAGGAACAAGAAAATGAAATCTGCCTAAGTAAGAGGAAGTAATCTGTGATGTGTACATAGCCTTGTAGTTGCTTACAGTAGCCCTGGAAGGATACACAACAAGCTGGTCACAGTGGTTGTTTGAGAGGAAGGCAACCAACCAGGTGGCTTGAGAAATAGGTGGGAAGAGATCTTGCTTTACTTTTTTTCTTTTGAATTTGGACGACCTACAAAAGATAAACACACGCACCGTCCCCCTACTCCCCAAAAGCTGGCGAGAGGCTATTCAGAAGCCAGTTGCCAGTTGCCACTAAGATAACCGCTACACTGATGGAGAGAAATGGCTGGACTTGGAGGTGAGGGATGGTCACCATGCGTGCAGTGCCCTCCAGGCGCTCATACTCTACAGGAAGACTTGGTGGAGAAATAGGGTGATGGGGAGCTCAGTGGAGAGATGCTTCACCTGGCCTGAGGGCAAACGGGCTGGGTTGCAGCCCTATCCAGCCCTGAAGCTAGCTAAGACTGCCTGGGGAACAGCCCTAACCATGGATATTGGCCCTGTTGGGGGAGGACCAGACCCCTCCCCAGGCCATACCTCAGATCTGTCCCAGAAATGGACCGCACTGGGCAGGCTGAGCCCACGGAGACCAGCTGCACGTGGTGTGCTCTATGTTAATATCCTGCCCTGGAGCCTTGGCCCTCCCTGCTTCCCAGGCGCTTGCTCCGCAACTCTGACTCTGAGCATCCCTCCTACGCAGGTGGCCAAGACGAAACAGCAGATCGAGGAGCAGCGGGTGCAGGTGCAGGTGGTGGAGCGGGCCCAGCAGGTGGCAGTGCAGGAGCAGGAGATCGCCCGCCGGGAGAAGGAGCTGGAGGCCCGCGTGCGCAAGCCGGCGGAAGCCGAGCGCTACAAGCTGGAGCGCCTGGCGGAGGCAGAGAAGTAAACACCCCTCCCTGCCCCCCTCAGGGTTCTTTCACCACCTGGGCGCCCCCAGACAAAAAGCTGAGGCCTTTTCTACCTGTCCTCCTCCTGCCGAATCTTTCTCCCAGAGCAAGGGCTATTCTTCAACTACCCCCTCCACTCCCCTTTGCCCAGGTCCCAGCTGATCATGCAGGCGGAGGCAGAAGCCGAGGCTGTGCGGGTGAGTTAGCCAACTGATGGAGGGAGTGGGGTGCTGCTGGTGCTGGGGTCTCTCATCCTTACCTACCGTATCTCACGTGTCTTGTACCCTCCTCAGATGCGTGGAGAAGCCGAGGCCTTTGCTATAGGGGCCCGAGCCAGGGCCGAGGCTGAGCAGATGGCCAAGAAGGCAGAAGCATTCCAGCTGTACCAGGAGGCTGCTCAGCTGGACATGCTGCTGGAGAAGCTGCCCCAGGTCTGGGGTAGGGATGGGGGTGGGGGCGGTGGAGGGCATATGGACAAGAGCAGTGGAGGGACAGGAGGGAACGAGGGGCCAGGGGAGAACCAGGCTAGGGGCCATGAATTAGGGGCGGGAATTACCAGCCAGTGACCAGAACAAGGAAGGGTGATGCTCACAAAAGCGAAGAACACAGGTCTTAAAAACCCAGAGTAAGGAGTCTTAGGATGGGTGTGGTAAGACCCTGGTGCTGAGTGGACATCTTACCTACCAGGTGGCAGAGGAGATCAGTGGTCCCTTGACCTCAGCCAATAAGATCACACTGGTGTCCAGTGGAAGTGGGGCCATGGGAGCAGCCAAAGTGACCGGGGAAGTGCTGGACATCCTGAGCCGCCTGCCAGAGAGTGTTGAGAGACTCACAGGCGTCAGCATCTCCCAGGTGAGGGTTTCTAGGGTGGGGCTGGGAGCCGAATTGCCAGGTTCCTGTGGCACATGACACAGCGGGCCCAGCGTGGGGCTAGCACCCAGGAGGCCTGGGGCTGCTGACATTTAGTCATTGCTTTCCATGTGCCAGACAGAGTGCTAAGCTCCTGCACAAATGGTTTAAAAAACTTTTTAAAACTTCCTTTGGGGTGTGTAGGGTTTTACAAAGTGACTGAACTTTCAGTTTAGCCCATGTCGTTCATACATGGTGAAGCTGGGCT
Source organism: Bos indicus x Bos taurus (assembly GCF_003369695.1). Taxonomy (NCBI): domain Eukaryota; kingdom Metazoa; phylum Chordata; class Mammalia; order Artiodactyla; family Bovidae; genus Bos; species Bos indicus x Bos taurus. Next base: position 29,180,864 of record NC_040098.1, read on the forward strand.
TCAAACCCAGGCCTGCTGTCTCTAGAGCCTCTGCTCTTCTTGGTCACACACACACGTGTGTGTGTGTATCTGTGTGTGGCTGTGGCTGTGTATGTGTGGCTGTGTGTGTGTGTAGCTCAGTTGTGTCCAACTCGATCCAACCCTATGAACTGTATGTAGCCCACCAGGCTTCTCTGTCCATGGAATTCTTCAGGCAAGAATACTGGAGTTGCCATGCCCTTCTCCAGGGTATCTTCTTGACCCAGGGATCGAACCTGGATCTCCTGCATTGCAGGCAGACTATCTTCTGAGTCACTAGGGAACTAACCCACTAGCAGAAGGAACTGGTGACAGCCTGTTGACGTTGAATTCCAAGGTGTATCACTGCTTTCCTTGGTGCCCGTTTAGTCACCTGTTGGTTATGGTAGAGATCAGGGAGTGGGATCTGGAGCCAGACTGTTGTGTGAATCCTGGCTGAAGTGCATGCCAGCTGACCTTAGACAAGTTCATCTTCTCTGCACTTGTTTCCTCACCTTAAAGCCAGGTCAAAAAGTAACCACCCTGTTGAATTGTTAAGGGGATTAAATGGGTAAATACCTGGAGTGTTTAGTGCCTAGCACATAGTACTATATGAAGAGTGTGTTAAATAAATGCCTATGTAAATAAAAGCACTGAGCTGAATCAGTGACCTTTGAGCTGGGTTCCTTGGAGTCTCCCTGAGGGCCTGTACAGAGATCTGGCCCCCTTCACCCCTTTCTTCACTCATGCAAGAATCTGAATGACTGCCTGGCAAAGGCAGTGAGATAGGGTACTAGGAAAAACTAGAATACTTCTGTAAGAATGTCTTCCCTGCAGCCCATTCGTCCAGATGGGAGCCTGGGAGAACAGGTACCTGGTTCACACAGTCACCACTGTTGTTTTTTTGCCAGGTGAACCACAAGCCTCTGCGAACAGCCTGAACCCTGGACCTTCGTGATGCCCCATCTCATAACTCAAGTTGCCTGAATGGTCCCGTTATTGCACGCACTTCAGCTGGCTCCGTGAGCACATCACCTCTCCTTGCCAAATAGCCTGTGCCTTGCCTTGGAAGGGAATTGTTCCCTTTCCCAATCCCATACTGCCAAGACTGCCAATCCCCTAGGGCTCCCATGCCTTCTGATGACCTACCCCCAACTTATTTAAACTAAGCCTGTTGTCCAGAATTCTTCCCTGACCAAATCTTAAGGGATGGTCTGCAGGTCTCAACTTTGTCAAATAAATCAGTAAGTACTGATACTTAATTCGGTGTAACTAATTCAAAATGAACGCTAGAGTGTAGCTTTCTCTCTTGCATTCAATGTGCTTTTTACAGTGGGAGCGAAGCAGTAATTACTTGTACTGTTAAGAGTTGTAGAATACCCCCACTCTACCCTGAAATTCATTATAGTCAGAAGAGCATCCTTAAGTAGCAGCAGTATCAGTAATTATGTTAGTCCCTAGAATTACTGATAATAAAGGGATATTTGAGACTTAACACTGTGCTCTTTGTAGCAGGAGTTATTAGGTGGAACACTAGTGTCAGTTTAGAATGGGACTATGATATGACACCACCCCTCCCCAGGTGATTTTTGCCTTAGGCTGAGAAAACCCATATATCCATAACTGAAAGGAACCCAGGAGGTACTGTGTGTTCCAAGTGGTAAACAGTGTCTGTGCATCTCCCAAGATTCTTCTGGAGCACTGTTAAAAACAGACTGCTGGGGTCCAACCCACTTTTGGTTCAGTACATCTGGGCAGGTGGGAGAATCTCTATTTCTCCAAGTTCAAGGGGATGCTTATCTGGCAACCACTTATATGACATTCACCTCATTTCTCCTTTCTATCCCTAGATCTCCTCACATCTGAGCATCTATCCCAGTTACTAAGACAGGGTACCAGGGATTAAGGTGTAAGGATATTCTCACCTGTTTATAGAGAGCAGAGTATATTGTACAACTGACCTGGAGCCCCATGCCTCCTTCACCAGCGATCTTTCCCTGAATGAGCACACGTGCTGCGAGATTCTTTTCAGTTCCCATTTATTTTTGGCTCTTGGGGCAATGTCATCTTTTCAATATGAAAAAAAGCAAGTTCAACACAATAGAAATCTGAAGTGTAGAATAGGACAAAAATCAAGAAGTGGGGAAGCAGTAGCAGGAGAGATGAGATGTTTGCCAAAAGATGGAAGGTGTTCTGTCCCCTGTCTGGGGAATGACGTTTAGGTGGCAGCACATACCTTTCCATATAAGTACAGAAGGGGTTGATACGTATCATTTTTTTTTGATAAGATGGGGTGGGGAGGGGCTTTCTGGAGACTTAAGAGACCAAGGCTATCTCTTGCTTCTCTTGACCCCCTTTCTCAAACAGGAGAAAGGAGGGAATTCAACGTTATTATGAAGGAGATAAAGTGGAAGAGGAAGGGATTCCCACTTGATAGGGTGGGGGCCAGAAACTTGCAAAGGTAATAGCTTAGGACAGAACTTGGAAGGAGACTGAAAATGAAGATAATACTGTCAACACCTCTGCACAAGCTGAGAGGAGCGGGGAGATACCTGGCACCTAGGACTTCAGTACCCTGGATGCCCCTCTCCAAACCCAACCCTTTCTGGTAGGGACTTCTACTCGCTCAGTTTCCTTCCCCTGGGCCAGCACATCGGCCTAGGATGGCAGTCACCAATCCAGGTGTTCAGCACAGTTCTAAATGAGATTTGAGGAACCCCAGCCTCTTGGAGAGCTATCTCGAAAACAGAGAGGGAAATGTTAACTGGACAGATGGGAGGAGTGGGCACCAGAAAGAAAATTGACAGGGTTACCCAGAATGCAGAAAATCTAGGCTCCCCAAAAGTGGAAAGAGAGAAGAGACATTCAACAAACAACAAATATTTATTGAGCGCCTATTATGTGCCAGGCACTGTTCTAGAATCCCCCCCAAAAAAGAAAAACAAGATAGATGCAGAAAATGCAAATTCTGAGGGAGAGGAAAGGGGTCGTTGAGGAAGAAGGCTGAGGGGATTAAGAAGCCTAAGGTGATAGGGACTTGGCCTTAGGCCTCCTCTTCGGCCTCCTCACCGAAATCCTCTTCCTCTTCTGCGGTGGCATCCTGGTACTGCTGGTACTCGGAGACGAGGTCGTTCATGTTGCTCTCAGCCTCGGTGAACTCCATCTCGTCCATGCCCTCACCTGTGTACCAGTGGAGGAAGGCCTTCCGGCGGAACATGGCCGTGAACTGCTCCGAGATGCGCTTGAACAGCTCCTGGATGGCTGTGCTGTTGCCAATGAAGGTGACTGCCATCTTCAGACCACGGGGTGGGATGTCGCAAACAGCTGTCTTGACGTTGTTGGGGATCCATTCCACGAAGTAGCTGCTGTTCTTATTCTGCACGTTGAGCATCTGCTCATCTACCTCCTTCATGGACATCCGCCCACGGAACACAGCAGCCACGGTGAGGTACCGGCCATGGCGGGGGTCACAGGCAGCCATCATGTTCTTGGCATCGAAGACCTGCTGGGTGAGCTCAGGGACAGTGAGGGCCCGATACTGCTGGCTGCCACGGCTGGTAAGAGGGGCAAAGCCAGGCATGAAGAAGTGGAGGCGTGGGAAGGGCACCATGTTGACGGCCAGCTTGCGGAGGTCAGCATTGAGCTGGCCAGGAAAGCGGAGGCAAGTGGTGACTCCACTCATGGTGGCCGAGACGAGGTGGTTCAGGTCTCCATAGGTTGGTGTGGTCAGCTTGAGGGTGCGGAAACATATGTCGTAAAGGGCCTCGTTGTCAATGCAGTAGGTTTCATCAGTGTTCTCCACCAGCTGATGGACAGAGAGGGTGGCGTTGTAGGGCTCAACCACAGTGTCGGAAACTTTGGGTGAGGGCACCACGCTGAAGGTGTTCATGATGCGGTCAGGATACTCTTCACGGATCTTGCTGATGAGCAAGGTGCCCATTCCGGAGCCAGTGCCCCCACCCAGCGAGTGGGTCAGCTGGAAGCCCTGCAGGCAGTCACAGCTCTCGGCCTCCTTCCGAACCACATCCAGGACCGAGTCAACCAGCTCGGCTCCCTCTGTATAGTGGCCCTTGGCCCAGTTGTTGCCTGCCCCGGACTGACCTGCGATGAGGTTATAAGGCAAGCTTGTTCAGTCAAGTGTGAAAGATACACAGCCCCATTTCTACCTTTCAACTTTTGGATTACAGCCAGTGGATTTATCTTCCTTCTTAACTCCCCGATGATATATCTGCCCCTGTATAATTTACTATCTAAATTACTACCTCCACTCTTCATTAGATTTAAAAACACAAGGCTGTATAAACTCCAGTACAATCATTTCTAACTCTTGCTGCACCCAAATAACTCGAATAGCAGTATCTATTGATATCTCCCTAACTCACCAAAAACAAAGTTGTCTGGTCTGAAGATCTGACCAAAAGGACCTGAGCGAACAGAGTCCATGGTTCCGGGTTCTAGATCCACCAAGATAGCACGAGGGACATATTTGCCACCTAGAAGAAATAAAGTAAAAGAATGAAAACTGGAAGACATAAAGGTAAATAAATTGGGGCCAAGAGAGAGCCGGGGACCCAAATGTGTGATTTCAGACACTGCCACCAGGTGGCAGCAGAGCCACTGGGAAAGCGAGAAAGGTCTCCAATGAGTGTAGATGGATTCATTCTAAGGGGGTAAAGGGTGTCCGGGGGAGGCAGAGACCCCAGAGAAGTGGGAGTGATGGGACCCCTGCTTCCCGAGCTCTTGCCCTCACCTGTGGCTTCATTGTAGTACACGGAGATGCGGTCCAGTTGTAGGTCGCTGTCCCCATGATAGGTGCCGGTGGGGTCGATGCCATGTTCATCACTGATCACCTCCCAGAACTGCCAGGGAAGAGCAAAGTCTTCAACATCTCAGGGTCCAGCCAATTATGCTCCCCTACTGCCATTTTAGCTCCAGATTCGCCTGTGGCGGGCCCTCCCCAAAGATCTAGCATTTCTTCTGCCTGCCTGCCTGCCACACCCTTCCACTAGCCACATGCACCTTCGGAAAAACGGCAGCTTTCACTGCCTGGGACGTGAGATGCTGTGTGGCTTAAAGGGCCCGGCGATCGCAGGCACAGGGCTGGGTAGATGGAGGCAGTCACCCTGGTCACAAAGAGACGGGGGGCAGAGAAAAGGAGCCACTGCAGCAGGAGCCCACCCCGCCCTGCACGTGACCGCGGCGCACGCACGCGCCAGGCGGCCGACAAAGGGAGGTGCCGCGCAAGGGCGGGGCCGAAGGGCGAATTCCGCGCGCCAGGGGCGGGGCTTGGCGCGGGCTCGCGCGCCCCCCGCCGGCCGGCCTGGCCGCATTGTCCCAGCGCGCCAGGGGCGCCCGGGTCCCGCCCTTCTGCTACAACGTAGCAGCCGCACTTCCTCCCTGCCCCTCCCCCGCTACACTGTAACCGCGCGCAAAAAGAAAAAAAAAAACACCCCTCCCCCTTGGCCTCGACATTTCATTTCTTTGCTAGCTTTTAACCCCCTTGCTTTAAATGAGGTTTTTTTTCCCTTTGTCCTATTCTCTAGTTCTGAGGAACCCTTTCAAAGAATGGACTCTTTCCCCCTCGCCCTTTCTCCCTATCTGTCCACGCCCTCAAGAGTCTGTTAAGGGGAAATAAAAGGAACAAATTAGTCCAGCACATTATTAGCCTTCCATGCACGAATAACTGCGGGACCGCCCCTTGGGGATCGCGGGCGCCCGGGGATTCCTGATCATTTGTAAAGGATATCGCCCAGCCCACCTGGCTCATCGCGCCCCCACATTTGGATCTGACCTCTCGGCAGCTGCCCGCCATCCTCGCCCCTTCCCCCTCTGGCTTAGCCCCACGAAGCCCCGCCAAGGGGGATGCACATGGGGAAAACCTCATCTAGCTTTTGTCTCGGGCCGTTTCCGCATCTCCCTCGCTTCCCGGTCCTCGGACCGTTAGGAGATCCCCTTTCTAAGTAAAATTTTACAGAAACTCGGTTTTCCCGCCCCCTAACCCTGAAGGGTGCTTTTTACAGCTTCCCCAAAATGAACCTGCCAAGAAAAAGAATTCCTCATTTTTCAAAAGCAAATCCTAAGGTTCAAAGGTGCATTTATATAGAAAAGTTTTGAGGGGCAAATCTTGACTAAGAATGGAAGATGCAAACGTTCTACAACCATCCGTCATAATATACCTGTTTTTTTTTTTTTTTCCCTTAAAAATAAATACAGTCAAAAGAGGTTAAAAATCCTTACCTTGGCACCGATCTGATTGCCACACTGACCGGCCTGGATGTGCACGATTTCCCTCATTGTTAAAATTTATTCTAATCTTTTTGCTCGCCTCAAAGTGTATACGGGGCAAAAAAATATTATGGAATTAGTTTTTCTCTGCTGCTAGTCGCAGGGTGGAAAGATGGAACGGGACCCGGAGGCTGAAGCAGCGAGGTCCGAACGCGGCGGCAGGAAGGTTCTGAGAGGGAGAAAGGAGAGGGGAGGGCGCGGGAGGAAAGGCGGGCAGGGCGGGGCGCGCGTGCGCGGGGGCCGGGAGGCGGGAGAACTCGCCGCGCGCCGCGGTGGAGAGACAAAGCCTCACTAGGCTGGCCCTGATTAGTCCGTGCCGGTCCTGTATCACACGTCCATTGGTCCCTGCTGGACGAGCGCAGTCCTGCCTGGGAGTTGTAGTTCTCTATTGTTGTCCACGCTGCAAAATGAAAGGACGAATGGGTGGGTACTGGGTCTGGGGGTTTTGGTTTGGGTGTTTTGACTGAAAAACGGCCTGGCGCTAAGGTTCCTTCCTCTATGCCAGACTCTTCTGGTATCAAAAGAGAGTAGTTTTCGAGGGTACAGGAATTGGGAACCCTGGTGTGCCAGGCTTTGGAAGGTGGAGTGGGGGCACGCCCTGAAAGCTCCCCGCTGCGGTAGCTCTTGGGAAGACAGGACTGCTTAGCTCAGCGAAAACGGGGAGAAATGCGGCACCCTGATCTGCTCTCTAACAGCTGGTCCCTGGTGACCCAACTGGCATGAACTCCAGTAAGCTGCGGCTCCCCCAGATACTTCGGGAAGGAGGAGGGCATTGCCTTCCTGCTATTTCCTTGGGAGCTTTCTAATGATAATATTTAGAAAGAAACAAAATTGCATCAAGGACTTTTCAGTATAAAAACTAATTGTCTGGAAGGTATGTTCAAGAATAGAGAAGCAGATATGCCGGAAGTCTCCGTCCATGTGGGGATCTGCGCCTTACAGCCGCATTTAACACACTGTTAAGAGGCGAACTGTGGGGTGAGATACCTGATAGGCACTTTGATGAAGTCAGTGTTTTTTCAATTCGCTGATTTCACTGAGAGGTGGTTGACTATTGCAACCTTTCAAGAACCTCGGGATTAAAATAAAAGGGGTAGGGAGGGGGATGGGAAAAAAATTGGATGAGCTCAAATCTGAGTGGCATGTTTCTTCGCAGGGATTAATTCAACTTGAGAGATATTAAATGTCTACCAAACCAGGAGCTAGGAATACAAAAATGATTAAGGATTAGCTCACTGTTCTCCAGGATCTTGCAATTTGGTGAGAAGTGTATAAACAAACACTAGAGTGTGGTAAGCACCATGATAAAGGACATGGGATATCAGGCTCCCTGAGTGTGTGCTCAGTCATGTACGACTCTTTGCGACCCCATGGACTGCAGCCTGCCTGGCTTCTCTGTCCGTGGGAGTTTCCAGTCAAGAATACTGGAGCTGGTTGCCATTTCCTTCTACACGGAATCTTTCCGGCCCAGAGATCGAACCCGTGTCTCCTGCATCTCCTGAATTGGCAAGAGGGCTGTTTACTTAAGAGGCACTTGGTTAGATGATAGCAAGGTGTCAATTCACACTGGCTTCAACACACATTTCTCGTCTTCTAAATAAAAGAACATAAATTTCTCTAAGACTCGTCTACCCAGTAAAGGACTTGCCTGGTGGCTCAGACCGGTAAAGCATCTGTCTACAATGCGGGAGACCCGGGTTCAATCCCTGGGTTTGGAAGATCCCCTGGAGAAGGAAATGGCAATACACTCCAGTACTATTGCCTGGAAAATCCCATGGACAAAGGAGCCTGATAGTCTACAGTCCATCGGGTTGCAAAGAGTCGGACAAGACTGTGCGACTTCACTTGCACCCAGTTAAAACGTTCATGTTTGAAGGCACAATCACAGTGAAAGTAGTTATGTATTTTGTGGTAGTGAAGAGAGTTCAGAATTCACGATTAAACTGTTTCAATTTGTCTCTAACAATAGCCGTAGGAGCCTAGGCAAGCTAACTCCGCAGAACTCTTATTTCTGGTCAGAATGAAGTGAGAATACGAATGCAAAAGGTCCTCCTAAATTATTCCTGTGAAATTGTCTTGTCTTAGTATGAAATTTAGCAAAATAAAAATTATCATTCTGTAGCCCTTCAAAGACCTCGGTCAGCCTTTAATATGGTTAACAAAAGAGTTCTCTCCGTTTGCCTAGATATCTTTACTCTAGGAAAATGACCTCAAAGTGTCCATCAGGAATGGATTCTCAGGGAGGAAATGACATGACTTCTAGATGAGTTAAATCAAAAGGAAATGAACTTCCATTGTAGTGAGTCCTCAAGCGCCACGCCTACGGGCTATTCTCCAAACTGAAGTCTTCAAGCCACGACTGCAGCCCGCAACCCTTATATTTCTCATGAGTCAGCGGACACCATTTCTGGGAGGACCGAGAAGGCGCTCTGGCCGCACTACATGCTTAGGTCGACGACTGTGATAAGCCCCTCTATCCGCTGCTGGCATCCAGACTCTGTGGTCGCAACTTGGAAATATACGCGGGAAGTGGGTGGTGAAACCGCAGTGGGTTGTCCCTTTGGAGCTGCCCAATCGAAGTGCGCCATTCAGTGCGCCTCCGCGGCTTCCGATTACCGCCTCGCCCAACGGATCTCAGTCTCCCCGGAGAAGCCGCCCCTTTGAGCCGTAAGGGGGCGGGTCGGGTCGGGTGGGGCTCCGGCTTTGCCTCCGCGTTGGATTGCTCCGTCTGCTTGCCGCAGGGCCGAGAAAGACAAAGGCTTCAGCCAATCAGCTAATCGGCCCCTTCCCCGCTCAGGCACTGGCACCGCCCCTGTCGCAGCCGTTACTGGTGGCGCGCGCGGGGACTCAAAGTAGGTGAGTTCTGGGGGGCCTGGCCCACGACTCCCCGGATGCCATCTTGGTTCTCCCGGAGGGCGGGAGGGGCGTGCCTTGGGTACGACTGGGCGGAGGATTCTTGGAAATTTGCTTCTCGGATTATAACCCTCATCTTCACTTGACGGCCCTCCCTGAGTTTAGGTATGAAGACACTGGGAGAGGTTGGGCTCTGAGGGAACCCTTGGGATCGAGATCAAAGATGAAGGCCCATTGGATTGGAGCCGAAGGTCATGGGCGCCAGCTGACTTCGCCATCATGAAACGATGTTAACACTTTCTCCGTGGAGGTGTCCCACTTTCCTTACTTGTCAACATTTTCCCTTTAGGGTAGCATCTTTCAAATTTAGTTCCCACCCATACTAGTTTGACTTTTCATTTTATTATTTCATCAGGAGAGCAGAGTTAATTTTACGTTTGGCTCATGAATGTATTCGGAATACCTCTTGTGGTATCTGGTACACAGTAACTACCGTTGAATTAACATGATGGACCCTTGGGGGAAAAGACAGTTCTAATTGGTCCAGTTCTCAAGGGGGATGTGTGAGGCAGAAATGGAATGTAATAGTTACACTATGGTGACACCTATTAGGATAATACAAGTCCACCCACTACCGTGAAACACTTAGGATACATGGGTAATAGGGAAAAGTACCAGAACACAGAGAAGACTAAAGGCAAGGCTTTGCTGCGAAAGTGACATTTGAGCTAAAAGGATGGATAGGAGTTGGATCACTAGGGGCAACGTCCTAAGGAGCTAGCTAAGGCCTGCAGATGTGAGAGACAACAGGGACAGTGTGTTAAGAGATTAAGGAGAAGGTCCATGTTGAAGAACCACAGGCTTGGATGGGGTGGCGGTGGGACACACATTTCAGGAGATGAGGTTCTGATCTTTGAGGGTCTTGCTAAGGAGTTTAGATTTATTTTATCCTATGGATGTGGAAAACCATCAAAGAATATTAAACAGGAAGAGACATTATCTGAGTGAAAGTCACTCAGTCTTGTCTGACTCTACAGTCCCTGGAATTCTCCAGGCCACATTACTGGAGTGTGTAGCCTTTCTCTTCTCCAGGGGATCTTCCCAACCCAGGGGTCGAACCCAGGTCTCCCGTATTACAGGCGGATTCTTTACCAGCTGAGCCACAACGGAAGCCCATTATCTGAGTGATATTAGACAAATCTGTTAATCCATCCCTGTTGCAGTTTCTTTATCTGAGAAATGGAAAGTAAAATAAGGAATTTTCTGGCAGTCCAGTGGTTAGGACTCCGTGCTTCCACTACAGAGGGCAGGGGATCAATCCCTGGTTGGGGATCTAAGATCCCACATGCTGTGTGGCCTTAGTTGGGGCATGTGGGATATAGTTCCCTGACCAGGCGTTGCACCCTGGCCCCCTGCATTGGGAGCACAGAGTCTTAGCCATTGGACCACCAGAGAAGTCTCTCAACTCAGTTTTTGTTTGTTCATTTTGTTGTTGTTGTTTTTTTTTGTTTGTTTTTTGGCCATGCAGGATCTTAGTTCCCTGACCAGGGATGGAACCTGCACCCCCCCAGCAGTGGAAGTGCAGAGTCTTAACCACTGGACAACCAGGGAAGACCCTTATATTTCTGTACTTGGAACTGTGTAAAATGTCTTTCTTATTCTGTGTCATGGTCAAAGATATTTCTTAAATGCGTCAGAAAAATAACAACAGAATGATTGGCAGAAAGAGAAGCACCAGCCTCCATAGCTATCCAGGAGACTGCAGTAACCAGTCTCCTCCCTGAGGCTGTGTATGTGAGCCACTGAAGGAAGGGATAATGTGTTTTTTTCCCAGATCATGGAAGACACCCAGATTTTAAACTGGGAAGTTGAAGAAGAGGAGGAGGTTGAAGAGAGACCCAGTGAATCTCTGAGGTGTAGCTTGGAGCCCCTAGGGCAGCTGCGTATCTTCAGTAGTTCCTACGGACCAGAAAAAGGTCAGGAGTAATTTCGTGCTAAAGTGCTGGTATAGGCCTCTTATTTCTGTGGGGAGGTAATGGGATGGTTGCAAGCTTAGATATGCATCTGTGAGGTCTGAAAAAAATGTCTTACTGGGGATGGAAAAGCGGGGATGATTATCTGATTGCTCTAGGCAAGAGACCTGGACTCCATGGGGATGATTTTACTTTGTTAGGAGAAGATGAAGGAATTCAGATAAAAATCCAGTGAGGTCTGGAAATGGAAGGTGGTGATGTTTTGCACAACAGTGTGAATGTACTTGATGTCACTGTGCTATACATTTAAAAATTGGCTGAACGGTAAATTTATGTATGCTGTGCTGTGCTTAGTCGCTCAGTCGTGTCTGACTCTTTGTCATAGACTGTAGCCCACCAGACTCTTGTCCATGGGATTCTCCAGGCAAGAATACTGGAGTGGGTTGCCATGCCCTCTTCCAGGGGATCGTCCCAACCCAGGCATCGAACCCAGGTCTCCCACATTGCAGGCAGATTGTTTCTAGTCTGAGCCACCAGGGAAGCCCAAGAATACTGGAGTGGGTTGTCTATCCCTTCTCAAGGGGAGCTTCCTGACCCAGGGATCAAACCGGCATCTCTTGCATTGCAGGGAGATTCTTTACCAGTTGAGCTACCTGGGAAGCCCAAATTTTCTGTATATTTTACCACAATAGAAACAATCCATTGTAGATGGATGGAATGCTCACTATGAATAATGCATTGCATATATTCTTTATTAGCTAGTTACTCTAGGGCCTTTTATTTCTCTAATGCATGGGGGAGACCTTGAGTGAGTCGTGGGGAACTTTACAGAAACTTTTTTCTTAATAGCAAGTTAGGATTATGGCTTTGGGACTCACCTACCTTTCTAATTCTTAGACTTCCCACTCTACCTGGGGAAGAACATGATAGGCCGAATGCCTGATTGCTCTGTGGCCCTGCCCTTTTCATCAATCTCCAAACAACATGCAGTGATTGAAATCTCTGCCTGGGACAAGGCGCCTGTCCTCCGGGATTGCGGGAGCCTCAATGGCACTCAAATCCTGCGGCCTCCTAAGGTCCTGGGCCCTGGGATGAGTCATCGTTTGCGGGACCGGGAGTTGATTCTCTTTGCTGACTTGCCCTGCCAGTACCATCGCTTGGATGTCCCCCGGCCTTTTGTCTCTCGGGGCCCTCTAACTGTAGAGGAGACACCCAGGGTACAGGGAGGAACTCAACCCCCCAGGCTTCTGTTGGCTGAGGACTCAGAGGAAGAAGTAGGTAAGTTTGTGTATCAGGAAGGTGGGTGAGGAGACAGGGACGGTGAGTGTAAAGCTCTCCACTTACTCCTTTCTACTCATGACAGATTCCCTTTTGGACAAGTGTGTGGTGAAAGGACCAAGGACCTCCTCTTTGGCAACAGTCGTTCCAGAGAGGTGAGTGTCAAAGGGCCAGGCATCTGAGTCTTCAAGTGGATGAGGAAGCAGGGGCTGGAGGAGCCATCTCTGGGAGAGCTAATTACCATCAAAGTCTGGGCTGGGGAACCACACATACTCCTTCACTTAACTGAATTTTTACTGAGCGTCTCATGTGCCAACTAGAGAACTAATTACTAGAGACAGAACAGCAAGTACTACCTTGAGTCTGCTCTCAAGGAGTTTCTACTTGAATGGAATATCCCTTCTGGGGGAATCGATTCTATAGGTTTCTTCTCTTCTCTTCCCTTCACAGTGATGAAGAAGGGCCTTCCCCTGCCCCAGATGGGCCCGGGCCACCTTCTGCCTTCAACTTGAACAGCGACACAGATGAGGAAGAAAGTCAGGAATCAGGAGCAGGGGAGGCCTCTTCAGCTCCCAGAAGAGGTACCGCTGCAGAGACAGAACAGCCTAAACCTGTCACAGCCGAAATCCAGATTGAGAAGGATCAGTGTTCCGTGAAGGAGAGGAACAGGGACACAGAAATCGAGAGGGATGTGAAGAATGGGGTGGTTCCGACTGGAGTGATTCTGGAGAGGAGCCAGCCTTCTGGGGAGGACAGTGACACAGATGTGAGTGATGAGAGTGGGCCTCCAAGAAGGCTTGCTGGGGTCCGTCCGAAAAGGGCCTGGTCTTGTAACTTCATAGACAGTGATACTGATGGGGAGGACAAGGGGATCCCTGCTGCCCCAGCAGTGGTTCCCATGAAGGAGAGGCAGATCTTCCACGAAGCTGGTACACAGAGCCCCCAGGCACCTGGTGTGGCATGTCGGCAGGAGAGCCCAGCTGATGGTGATACAGATATAGAGGAGGGAGAGGCCCCCCTGGACAGAAGCCAAGCCTCCATGGTGATCGACAGCAATACAGACGATGAGGAAGAAGTCTCGGCAGCACTGACACTGGCACGTCTAAGAGAGAGCCAGGCTGGTAAGTGGAACCGAGATCCAGATGCAGAAGAGGACAGGGCCCAACCAGTGGCCCTTCTGGAGCGAAGCCAGGCCTCTGCTAGGGGAGACAGTGACACAGATGTGGAGGAAGAGGGGCTCCCAGTGGGAAGGAGGGGAATGGTTCCCAAGGGTCACATGGACAGGGAATATTCAAAAAAGAGCCAGCATCCTCCCAGGGACAGTGATACAGAGGGGAAGAAAGATGAGAGCTCTCCGGGGGTCCACCTGGAGAGAAGCCAGGCCTCTGCACAAGTGGAGGACGAGGTCCCACTGGGGCCAGCTGTTGCACTTCCGGAGAAACATCAGGTACAAGGCATAGTGTGGACACATCACACCGATGCGGAGGCAGAAGGGGGCCCGGCACAGCTCCCCGTGCTGCGTCTAGAGGAAGCCCGGCCTCCTCTAGCTGGGGACTGTGAGCTGGATGCGGAGAACACATCCTCAGCAGCAGCTGGTGTCAGAAAGAGCCAGCTTCCGGCGGAAAAAGATGCTGGGACCACGTGGGCCGCAGCCATTCCTGAACAGGACAGAACACTTGCCACCAGGACCCAGGGTGGGTCATCCATGGCACCAGGGGAGCAGGACCTTCTCCCGGTCTCAAGGGAAAACCTAGCAAATCCGGTGGTGGATACAGGCACTCCACGGGAGCCCCAGCCACAGAGAGAGGGGGCCCAGACCACCACAGGAAGGGAGAAAGAACCACATGGGAATAGGGCCACAGACTCTGGAGAGAGCCTCCATGGTAAGTGCTGGCCTTTCTTCCTCCTTGGAGGCCTGCGATAAAGAATGCTTCTAGCTTCTAGCATATCTTAGTTCATGTGAGCTGCTATAACAAAAGACCATAGACTGGGTAGCTTATAAACAACAAGTTTATTTTTCACAGTTCTAAAGGCTGGGAAGTCTAAGATCAAGACACCAGCAGATTCAGTGTCTGACGAGGCCCTGCTTCCTTCTTACAGATAGCCGTCTTCTCGTTATGTCTTCACATGGCAAAAGGGCCCAAGGGAGCTTTCTGGAGTCTTTCTCTCATTTTTTCTAAATGACTTTATTTTTGGCTGTTCTGGGTCTTCTTTGCTGCGCTGGCTTTTCTCTAGTTATGTGGAGCCAAGGCTGCTCTCTAGTTGTAGTACACTGACTTCTCATTGCAGCGGTTTCTCTTGTTGAGTACGGGCTCTAGAGCTCAGGCTCAGTAGTTGTGGCACACAGGCTTAGTTGCTCCAGGGTATGTGGGATCTTCCTGGATCAGGGCTTGAACCTGTGTCTTCTGCATTGGCAGGCAGATTCTTTATCACTGAGCCCCGGCTGAGCCTGCACTAATACCATTCATTGCAGGCTGCGCCCTCATGACCTAGTCACCTCCCAATCACCTCCTAATGCCCTCACATTGGAAATTAGGTTTCAACATAATTTTTGGGGAGACACAGATTCAAGCTATTGCATAGGATTGGGGCTGTGGAGAGAACTATAAAAAAGGAGTTAGGATCACCTCGGTTTTTTAATTATCCTGCATTCCTCCCCACCAGATTCTGAAGATCTGGACCTACCAGCTACCCAGTGCTTTGCAGACAGAGAGAATCAGAGCCTGGAAGGTGAGGCCATCTGTGTTGTGTGGATACTGGTACAAGCAGGAGCTGGGAGATTAGACTGGTGGTCCTTGAAGGATGTCAAGGCTGGCATGGGCAGCGTAGAAGACTGGGAATGGGCCCTCAGAGTTCTGTGGAGAGGCAGTGCTCAGGCCATGCTTTTTTGTGCAGCAGCCCCCAGCATGGAGGATGAGCCCACCCAGGCCTTCCTGTTTACTCTGCCCCAAGAGCCTGGCCCTTCCTGTTGCAGCTCCCAGGCCACAGGTATGAGAAACTCACGCCTCTTCCGTGCCCTCAACTTGGCATCCGTATTTCCCCTCTCTGTACCTGTCTTTATAGCCTTTGACATTTTTTTGCTGATGTTCCTCCATCTCGTCAGAAAAGAACGCTACATTAAGTCAGACCCAGAGAGCAACTACTCTAGCAACTAGTTTAAGTTTATCTTAATTTATGTATTTGGTTGCACTGGGTCTTAGCGGCGGCACACAGGATCTTTAGTTGCAGCACGAGGACTCTTTACTTGTGGCATGTGGGATCTAGTTCCCCGACCAGGGATCAAGCCTGGTCCTTCTACATTGGGAGCTCAGAGTCTTAGCCACTGGACCACCAGTGAAATGTTATGGCTCTCTTCCTTATTCCCAGCTTTCCTTTAATAACTCACTTAAATTTATTATGCATGAATTTGTCTTAATCTTTTCTCAAGCTGTTACCTCTTCAACCTGCATCCCTCTCTCTCTGACTCTGCTTCCAGGTTCCCTGAATGAGGCATGGGAGGTCTTGGCGACACAGCCATTCTGTCCGAGAGAGTATGAGGCCTCCGAGACCCAAACCGCTGTCACCCTCCTTGACACCCGTGCATCTTGCCCCCCTCCATCTAGGACAGCACAGCAAGAGCAACATCCAGAGAGCCCAGTCCATGCAGAAGCACTGGGGATGGAAGGCAGAGGGATGCAGACTGTGGAGAAAGACATGGGTACCCAAAGAGAAACAGCAGAGAGGGTGATCCCTGAGGGAGGGCCACCGCAGAATGAAACCAAGAAACTGCCCTCGGAAGGAGAGAGGGAAGATGTGACGGGAGAGGAAGAATTAATCGGGGGGATACAGGGTAGAGAACAAAATCAGGTGTTAGCTAGAGATACTCAGAGCCAAGAATCTGACAAAACAGTGAAAAGTGCAAGTACTGGAAGGGGAATGGAGATTGTAAAGTTAGAAACTGAGACACCCAAGGAAACACAGGAGAAAGAGAGAGAAAAGCAGACTCTCGCAGGGGAAATATTTGAGAGTGAAGCAGGGAAACTGGTAGCAGAGAGAGAGAGTGAGGTAGGTGGGTTAGAAGTCAAGGGACCCCAAGAGCTACTGGACAGAGGCCCACAGATGAGGGAGACAGAGGCGGGGGGCCAGGACCAGAAAGTCCAAGCCTCTGGTCCGCCATCAGAGCCTGGAGCAGGGGCAGGAGACCTTCAGGGATTTACTTCAGATCCAGTAGCTTCTGGGAGCCAGGCAGGTGGAGGAAGGGGAGCCCCAGGGAGCCCCAGGAGGCAGCAGAGAGGTAAGTGAAGGTAGAGGGGAGCCCAAAGTGGTTCACATCCCTATGATAATTGACTCCTAGGTGACTCACTGCTTAGACCTCAGCTGTTTGTCTTTCCCTCTGTCCAGGTGACTTGAATTTCGAGATGCCACCTGCTGAGAAGGCTTCCAGGGTGAGAACTGCTGTCTCTACCCCCACCCCACTCCACAGGTCATCTCTACATTGCCTGCACGGCCCCTTCCCCTGACCTTGCTTTCATCTACTCCTTTCCTTTTCTTCTTACTTTTCTTCCATTTTCACTGCTCCTTAGTTAGCTTCTGTCTGTCTAACTTGACACCTGTTATTTTCCATATCTATTTCCCAAGTTCTGTCTCCCTCTACCCGTCTCAGAACGTTCCTTTTTTCATGTCCCTTCCCTCCCTTTTTTCTCCCAACCATCCTCTTTATTACTATTGTCCATATATGGCCTTTTGGGGCGAGGTCTTTGGGAAAGAGGAAATTCCAGTTCTAATGGAACTAATAAAATTCGAATTCTAATTCCAGTCTAATGGAACAGACAGAAAGAGAAGTGCCATGAGCACACTGTCTGAACAAGTATTGAGAACACTATCCAAGTCCTCTCTCCCTTCTCTCTGCCTCTTCCTCACGGGCTTCTCTTTCTCCCCAGGGTGATCAGGAATCCCCAGATGCTTGTCTGCCTCCTGCAGCGCCTGAAGCCTCAGCCGCACTCCCAAACTCCCTCATCTCTCAGATCCAAAAACATCCCGCACCTCAGTCCCTCCTTTTTCCCTCTCCAGCTCCTTTAGAACTGCCTATTCCCAGGACCAGACGAAATGAGAGTCAGGAAGCTCCAGAGACTCCCTTCTCCTCAGAGCTGAACTCTGTCCACCCAGAACCCAAAGTCAGGCCCCAGGGGTCCTCTCCAGTTTCTTCTCTACCCCTTGAGCCCCACCCTGCCACCCCCACAGGCCAACCTATTGCCCTTGAACCCACATCTGGGGTCTCTGGGAGCGGGACACATAGTTCCTTTGATGTAACTGCCTCATCAGTTGTCCCCACAGCCCTTGCACTGCAGCCGTCCACCTCCACAGACCAGCCTGTCACCCCTAAGCCCACACTTGGGGCCCCTCGGGGCAGGGCACAGAGATCTTCTGTCAAAACCCCTGAACCCAGTGTCCGCATAGACCAGCCTATTGCCCCTGAGCTCACAGCTAAGGCCACTCGGGGCAGGGCACAGAGGTCTTCTGTCAAGACTCCCAAACCAGATAACTCCACAACACCCAAGCCCCAGCCTTCCACTTCCACAGACCAGCCTGTCACCCCCAAGCCCACATCTCAGGCCCCTCGGGGCAGGACACCTAAGTCTTCTGCCAAGACTCCTGAACCAGCTGTCCCCACAGCCTCTGAGCTCCAGCCTGCTGCCCCTAAAGACCAGCCTGTTGCTCCTGAGCTCACATCTAGAGCCACTCGGGGCAGGACACAGAGGTCTTCTATCAAGACTTCCAAACCAGATACGTCCACAGCCCCCAAGCCCCAGCCTTCCACTTCCACAGACCAGCCTGTCACCCCCAAACCCACGTCTCGGGCCTCTCGAGGCAGGACACCTAGGTCTTCCACCAAGACTCCTGAACCAGTTGTCTCCACAGCCTCTGAGCTCCAGCCTTCTGCCCTCACAGACCAGCCTATCACTCCTGAGCTCACATCTAGGGCTACTCGGGGCAGGGCACAGAGATCCTCTGTCAAAACCCCTGATCCAGTTACCACCACAACACCTGAGCTCCAGCCTTCCACCTCCACAGACCAGCTTGTCACCCCCAAACGCCCATCTCGGGCCCCTCGAGGCAGGACACGTAGGTCGTCTGCCAAGACTCCTGAACCAGTTGTTCCCACAGCCTCTGAGCTCCAGCCTTCTGCCCCTGCAGACCAGCCTGTTGGTCCTTGGGCCACTCAGTGTAGAAGACATAGGTCTTCTGTCAAGACCCCGGAACCAGTTGTCCCCACAGTCCCTGAACCTCAGCCTTCTACTTCTAAAGACCAGTCTGTCGCTCCTGAACCCACATCTCAGGCCACTCAGAGCCAAACACATAGGTCCTCTGTCAAGACATCCCAGCCAACTGAACCCACAGCCCCTGACCTCAAACCTTCCTCCCCCACAGACCAGCCTGTCACTCCCAAGGTCATAGCTCAGGGTGGTCCAAGCAGGACACGAAGGGCTTCTACAGCAAGTGCTGTGCTGGTTCCTACTACCCCTGAATTCCAGTCTCCAGTCCGCTCAGAACAGCCTCTTTCCCCTGACCCCATCCCCGAAGTCAACTGCAGCCTGAGGCCGAGGGCCACTAGGAAACATGGGTCTCCCACAGCTCATGTTCATGAGCCCTGCACCACACCCCCTGAACCTAACTCCCGCTCCTCAAGGAACCAAACACATGGGGCAATGAAGGCAGCCAAGCCCCTTAGCACCATTCCTGAGCCTGCCTTTGCCCAGCTCCCTGAGGCACCGCCTCACACTCCCCAGATGCCAAAGGAGGAGGCAGCTGATGGGTCAGGCTTCACCCCAGAGCCCCAGCCTAGGGCCTCTCAAAACCGCAAGAGGCCTTCAGCTACTGCACATTCACCTCCACTTCAAAAACGGCTCCAGAGAGGGAGAGTCCCTCAGAAGGCAGCATCCCTTAAGGAAGAAGAAAATCCAGCAGTAAGGCCGAGGAAGGAAGAGGTAAGGAGAGGGCTTGGGGCCACGAAGTTAGGAAAGGGCCTGGGGGCTCGGAAACTTCCACCAAGTTCTCTCTCAATCCCCCAGGGTGTAGTGATTCCAGGTCCAGGCAAGAGAAGGAGAGAGCAGACAGAGGAAGAGTCCCAGGGAAGACCGAGCCGTAGCCTGCGACGGACCAAACCTGTCCAGGAGTCCACGGCCCCCAAAGTAGAGGAGACGGGCCACGGGGCCTCATGGGAGGTGGAGATGTGGGAGGACGGAAGGAGACCCAGGGGATTTGAGGGAGGAGCTGGTTGCTGTACCAGCTCAGGCTAACCCCCTTCACAGGTGCTCTTCACGGGCGTGGTGGATGCTCGCGGAGAGAGGACGGTGCTGGCCCTGGGGGGCAGTCTGGCCAGCTCAGTGGCTGAGGCTTCTCACCTGGTGACTGATCGGATCCGCCGTACGGTCAAGTTTCTGTGTGCCCTGGGCCGGGGCATCCCCATCCTCTCCCTGGCCTGGCTGCATGAGGTGAGAAGCCAGGAGATGGTGACAGACTCGCAGAGACAGTGACAGGAGAAGGCTGCTCAGGTGAGGCTTTAAGAAGTGGTGGGAGGAGCGTGGCTACAGGAAGATGAGGTTAGTGAAGCAGAAGGCTTCATTCCCTGAGCTCCCTATTGTAAACTCTATACAGAAGAGCTGGGTGAAGGGCTGGGCTGAGCTTTGTTGCTGACCTTTACCGTCCTTAGTCCCGCAAGGCAGGCTGCTTCTTGCCCCCGGACGAATATTTGGTGACTGATCCTGAGCAGGAGAAGAACTTCGGCTTCAGCCTTCGGGAGGCCCTGAGCCGAGCTCGGGAGCGAAGGCTGCTGGAGGTGAGGCTGTCTTCTGACCCCCGGTTCAGCCATTTCCCAGCCGTCCACAGCCTCTCAGAGAATCTACTGTCTCCACTGTTTCCTCCCTCCTAGGGCTATGAGATTCACGTGACCCCCGGAGTCCAGCCACCGCCACCTCAGATGGGAGAAATCATCAACTGCTGTGGAGGCGCCATCCTGCCCAGCATGCCCCGGTCCTACAAGGTAGGGGTGGTGTGCTGAGGGTCTAGAGAGGTGGCTAGAATGGGTACAGGTGAGAGGAGAAATGGAGGTGCAGCTGGCAGCACGGAGCAGTGAGAGGCTGGGGAAGTCCTGTGGTACAAGAAACGGGTGGAGAAGAGGGAAGAGGTCTGCTGGTTTTTTTTATAGTTACAGTCTTTTCAAATGTACACAAAGGGAACAATGCAGCGAACCTCCGTATACCAATCACTCAGATTCAACAGACTAATTTAGATGTTGCTGCATTTGCTCTGTCATTCCCTTTTTTTCTTTTTTTTTCATTTTGTTCGCTGAGGTTGTTAAGGGAATCTGTAAACATCATTATTATTTTTTCCTACATACTTAAAATATACATTTGTAAGAAATAGGCACATTTCTGTATAATCAATCACATGTCGCTTTTAGTCAATAACAAAATTAAGTTGTTTTCTGTCACTTTCATAGTCCATTAATCAAATTTCTCCAGTCATCTGAAAGTGTCTTTTTACAGTTCAAGTAAGGATTCAAGCAAAGTCCATGTATTGCCACAATTGCTGTATCTCTTAATTCACTTTTAGTCTAGAGCATCCACCCCAACCCACCCAGCCTTTTTTCTGCAACTGACTTCTGGCAGAAACTAGGTCAGTTTTCCTTTAGGATGTCTCATGGTCTGGATTTTTCTGTTTGCTCTCTTGTTATATCATTTACCTTGTTTTTCTATCTTCTGTATTTCCTATAAATCATAGTTCATTTAAAAAGCTTGAACAAATTCAGGTTCAACTTTCTGGCAAGAGTTCTGCGTAGACAGTGTGTGCCATGTGACTTCCCATCAGGAGGTATTATCTTAGTGATGCTCAGAGTGATCAATGAGTCCTGAACCTATTTCTTGGATTCTTTTTCACCCCTGACTTTCTCTTTTCGCTCTTTGTCTTTCTCCAGCCTCAGAGGGTCGTGATCACATGTTCCCAGGACTTCCCTCGATGTGCCGTTCCATATCGGGTTGGGCTGCCTGTCCTCTCACCCGAGTTCCTGCTGACGGGAGTACTAAAGCAGGAAGTCAAGCCAGAGGCCTTTGCCTTCTCCACTGTGGAAATGTCATCCACCTGAAAACCCCACCCTGGTACCCTTTTCCCTCCCAGACCAATACAGAAAATGTTAGAAATATTCAGAAGAAAGAACTTAGGGCTTTAGAAAAGATTGGGGTGTCTGATCTGATTTGTCTTGGAACATCCGTGGGGCCAAAACAGGCCTTTTGGTAAACAAAGATAGGGAGATTGGGAGCCATGGGTTTTCTTAAATGGCCATTTAAAATTGGCCAGTCCCAGGCTCAGATATCTTAAGTCACTGCTCATATTTAGCTGGCCGGATGTACCGATTGCTTTGTGGCACACACAGTGTCCTGCCTCCTGTTTGGAAGCCATTTACTTCTCCTCATCTTTTCTTTCTGGGATTCTTACTCATCCTGTACAAGATAGTGAAAACAATTTTAGTGTCAGGAACTTGAAAAGATGCTTGGAGTGAGTAAGTTTGAGGGTGGAGTTATGGAACGTCCCTAAAATATTTTCCTTTCTCCTTACCCCATCTTGTTAGAAGCATCCTTTAGCTTTGACATTGAGCTAATCTCTGCAATTTATCTCTTTTTTTTTTGGCTTGCTTTTCTAGTATTTATAAATTTAAAGCCTAGGCTTAATGTCTGTGATAAATAAATATTCACTCTGTGCCTTATGGTGTAGTGCAGTTTTATTTTGTAAATCTTAAAAGTTGGTTGATTATAAGGATTTGAGGAAATTAGAACCCATATGCATTGCTCATGGGAATGTAAAGTGATTCATCCACTGTGGTAAGCAGTTTGACAGTTTCTCAAAAGTTAAATATAGAATTACCATATGATCCAGCAATTCTCATAGATACACAGCCAAAAGAATTAAAACAGATGTTCAAACAAATACATCTGCACAAATGTTCATATCAACACTTTCGCAAGAGCCGAAAGATGAAAGCACAAATGTTCATCAGCAGATGAATGGATAAACAAATTGTGGCATATCCATACAATGGAGTATTATATTCAGTCATAAAAGGAGATGAGGTACTAATTGTGCTACAGTATTTTGAGGATGAACCTCAAAAGCATGCTAAGTTAAAGAAGTCAGACACAAAAAGTCACATTGTATGATTCCACCTGTTGGAAATACACAGAATAGGTAAGTCCATAGAGACAGTAGGCAGTGCTTGTCAAGGGCTTTCGGGGAGAGAAGATGGGGAGTAATTGCTTAACAGGTTCATGGTTTTATTTTGGGGTGAAGAGAAAATGCTTTGGAACTAGATAGAGGTGGTGGATGCATACATTATGAATGTACTAAATGCCACTGGACTGTTCTCTTTAAAATGATTAATTTTATGTTATGTGAATTTCACTTCGATTAAAAAAAATAGATTGGTTTTGTGCACTTTTCTGCAAGTTAAGTTATACTTAAGTTTGGAAAACTTTGGTGTAGTAGAAACAGCATTAGCTTTGCCAAACACTGTGCTAGCTTTTAAACATATCCAATCTTGCGACTTCTGTGGTGGCCCAGTGGTTAAGACCCTGTGTTCTCAATGCAGGGGGCATGGGTTCGATCCCTGGTCAGGGGACTAAGATCCCACATGCTGCTGGCCAAATAAAACATAAATTAAAAAAATTAAACATACCCAACCTCACTATATATTAAGCACAGCCATTGTGGGTGTGGCCCACAGTAGGACCTAGATAAATAGTAGTCCCCTTGCCCTACCCAAAGGCCTGTATTGTCTGCTGCTGTCTGAGTCCTTGAGGTTCTGGATTTCTTACAGCACCTGCTGCCTCTATAGCCCCGCTTACCACTTATGTGCACATCCACTTATGACTGGTAACATTTAAGTGCCCCAATTCAAATTTCTAGAGAAGACATCTTTTCTTACACTGCCAATGAATCCTACAGCTCATACGTAGTACATCGTGTAATGTCAATCCATCAGGATCCTAACAACAAACGGCACAGTCAAGATAATTTGGAGAGCGTTTAATGAAGTGAAAATTAGGAGGCAGAGTGTAGAGCAATCACAAAGAATATTGCAGTATCCCAGTACCCACAGGTCTGTTGTGACCACCTGTGAACCCAAAAGGTTTGCCAAGACAGAACAGTTATATAGAGAGGCTTCCCTCTAAAGCTGTGATGTTCTTTGATGAGGTACATTCAGGACAGCTTCCGGAGGCAGAAAGCAGGATGGAGAGTGAATCAGGAGGGAAACGTGCTGTCTGGTAGCACAGTTCACAACAGCTTTGATTCAGAGGAGAATGGGAGTATTGAGTCTGGGAGTGGAAAGGAATGTAGAGCCTGTGGCATGCTGTTGGGCAATTTTGTCATCCCTGAGCCCACAGGACTAGCAGTTCCTTATCTTAGGAAATTTTCTTTATCTCTTTAGGCCTATGTTTCGTCTATCATCTGAAAGAATTAGCTTAACGATCTCTAAGGTCCTTACTAGCTTATGCCTAGGTCCTTAGCTACATGATATTTAGTGGAGAAAAACCTTGCTTTTATTTTGATTTTTAGATGTGAATGTTCGTCCGTAGGTATTACAAATAGATCTGTAGGAAAACATTTTGGACAAAAGATCTTAGTGCTTTCTGACTAGTAAGTGGAGTCAAACTAATGAGGTTTCAGACTAAAGTCATAGGTAGTTAATTATCACAAGTTTAACCTACTACAAAATTTACAACTATAACAAAGTTTTCTATCACAAATATTTTAACATTGTTACACTCATGGTTACAAAACAGCCACCTTTGGCATTATTAGACCCAGTCTTTCAGTGTTACAGACAAGTTCTCTGCCCTTGGCAAGTGGAGAGGCAACTTTATAACACATTACAGAATAAGCATTAATTTGTGGTAAAATAGTCACTCTTTTTCACCTAACAAGCTGCAATCGGTGATTCAGAGCTTTGGGTTCTCAGCCTAGGTCAACAGTCTTCCGTTCTCTCACCGCTCATTACTAAAGTGTTAACTGAGGCTTTGTAACCTCTGACTCTGGCTGTTTTCAAGTCAAAGCTGTTAAAGGAAAGGGGGTTGGTTCATAATGCTATTTCTGCAAGAACCCCGCAAGAGGGAAATAGTCTTCATTTTGAATGAGAAAAGTAACCCAGCTGCGATTCAACCCACGTGAGTGACTGCACAACCTCTGCCCTTTTCATCCCTTACTCAGGATTCTAACACTCCCTTCTGTGACGCGGAGATCGTCGGGTGGGGAAAGGAACCCAGAGGAGCTGCTCCGCAGCTGGGTGTGAGCGAGCTGCGCGCACCGGCCGGAAACCCGGCGCAGGCGCGCGGGAGCCCCGCCCCACGCCAGGAAGGGTTCCAGGCTGGGGGCGGGGCCGGGGCGGAGCCTGCGGCCGCGGGAATCCCAAACCCGCCCCTTTCCCCACCCCTCCACTTCTCGCCATGGCCCCTGCACTGCTCCTGATCCCTGCTGCCCTCGCCTCTTTCATCCTGGCCTTTGGCACTGGAGTGGAGTTCGTACGCTTTACCTCCCTTCGGCCACTTCTTGGAAGAATCTCGGAGTCTGGCAGTCCAGGTGAGCGGGAGGGACGGAGGATGAGCTCTAGGGTAGGGAGGTGGAGCCGGAGCAGAGGGAGCGTGGGGCGGGGCTTGGAGACAAATGACAGGGGAAGTCCTGGAGAGGGAACTAGAGCCTTGAAAGCCGCCGAGACAAGGCCGAGGAGACTGGAGGGCTAAATTAGGAACTCTGGGATTAGCGGTTTGGAGAGGCGGGAGAGTGAGAACCGAGAGGGAGGGAAAGGGCAATGAACAGAATATTCTCAGAAAAGTGCTTCTTAGAGAGGACTATAGAGGGTGTTACAAAGAGGGAGCATTTGGAGAACTGAAACAAGAAGGGCACTCCAGCCATGCCTTTCGTGACTGCCCAACAGGAATGTTCTTCCCCAGCTCTGAAAGAAGCATGGGGAAAAGGGGAGAAACAGGGAATAGCAAAATGAGGTGGGCAAAGCCTAGAGAGGAAGCGATAGGGCTCTTGAAAGCATTAAGGGACATGGCCTGGGGTCCCCAGGAGGAGATGAAGGTAGACAGTGTTTCCCACAGTCTTCTTGATCTTTTGTACCTTTTTCCAACTCCCGCTAGATGCCCGCCAGGGATGGCTGGCTGCCCTGCAGGACCAAAGCATCCTTGTCCCGCTGGTTTGGGATCTGGGGCTCCTGTTACTGTTTGTGGGGCAGCACAGCCTCATGGCAACTGAGACCGTGAAGGAATGGATGTCCCGGTACTTTGGGGTCCTTCAGAGGTCACTGTACGTGGCATGCACTGCCCTGGCCTTGCAGGTATGAAGCCCTAGCAGCTGAGTCCTCAAGGGAAACAGCATGTGTGAAGGATGTCATTGATTGGAGCTGCAAGAACCTCAGGCTTTGGATAAAGTGTGGGTTTAGGAGGAGAACTGAGGGTGTTCAGGACTAATCTCAGCTCCCATTCTTTCACAGCACACATTCTGTTTTTTATTAAGAAGTATGTACTGCTTGTTATCCACTGGGCACGATGTGTGCATTCTCACCTTTGCAACTTTGTTCATGTTGTCCCGCTTGAGAGTGCCTTGTTAACACCTCTTCAGTCTTATCCTTTCTTCAAAAGCACTTCCCTAGATCTCAAGAGAAAGCTTCCCAGTTAGTACTCACCTGTCTTCTCAGTGGGTGCTTGGCATAGACTAGTGTGCGTGCCTATCTGGTCACTCTCATCCATTCTCTAAGTCCTCAGAGTAGAGACATGTCATTCTTACATCCTTAGGACCCCACCCAGCACCCTCCACATGGTGAACATGCTCATGATAGAGGTGGGGAGAACAGCCGGCCAGCCTGGACTGGGGGCAGCCCCTGGGTCTGGGTCTGTCAAGGGTGGGCTGCTGGAAAACCCAGTCCCTCTTCCTTTCTCAGCTGGTGATGCGGTACTGGGAGCCCGTGCCCAGGGGTCCTGTGTTGTGGGAGACTCGGACTGAGCCGTGGGCCACTTGGGTGCCCCTCCTCTGCTTTGTCCTCCATGTCATTTCCTGGCTCCTCATCTTCAGCATCCTTCTTGTCTTCGACTATGCAGAGCTCATGGGCCTGAAACAGGTGAGGCTCCCAGATCCATACCCAAGACATTTGATCCTTTCTAGAATACCTCTTTCCCCTCCAAGGATGTCCCTCTGCCTCCCATTGTCTTCCACCTCCCTTTCTTATAAGATAGTCTCCCCCCGGCCCTCCCCCAAAGGCTAGGAATCATGGGCTTCTTGGGCCTGGGAAGGTTCATGGGCCAGAGATGAGGGTCAGGGACCCCCAGTCTCAGAAGGGTGGTTCCTGAGCCTGTCATAGAAGGAGGGTGCCCAGAAGGGGAGGAAAGAGGCAGTTAAGTTGTGACAAGGGCTTGACTCCATTTCTAAGCCATTCTCCCTCTGCTAGGTGT
This sequence comes from Bos indicus x Bos taurus, assembly GCF_003369695.1. Lineage (NCBI taxonomy): Eukaryota > Metazoa > Chordata > Mammalia > Artiodactyla > Bovidae > Bos > Bos indicus x Bos taurus. Next base: position 29,207,727 of record NC_040098.1, read on the forward strand.
ACTACCATGTGCTGGGGCTGGGCGAGCCTCTGGCCCTGAAGTCGCCCCGGGCTCTGAGACTCTTCTCCCACCTGCGCCATCCAGTGTGCGTGGAGCTGCTGACTGTGCTATGGGTGGTACCCACCCTGGGCACTGACCGCCTGCTCCTTGCTCTCCTCCTTACCCTCTACCTGGGCCTGGCTCACGGACTGGACCAGCATGATCTCCGCTACCTCCGGGCCCAGCTACAAAGAAAACTCCACCTGCTCTCCCGGCCCCAGGATGGGGAGGCTGAGTAAGGGGTTAACCCTGGTTGCAAGCCCTGTACTTCCTCTCTCCCTCCTATCCCAAATTCCCTTAACATCCAGGCCTTGACTGCTTCAGACCAGAGGCCCAAATCAATGGACTGAAGGAGTGGTCCCTTTCCTTGCTTGAGCCTCCACTCCTTGGTTCCAGCTCCATACTGAATTTCAGCCATTGGACTCCAAGGGCCACTTCTCACCAGCCAGGAAGGAGTGGCTGGGAACTTATCCCTCTACTTACAGTTCAGGGCTTGACCCTCCATTAACAATTTCCTCACCAAGAGAAGAGTCTGGCTTGACCACTCCCTTAGCCCTGTTACTACCCTCTGCGCCTCAGGGATCCTTTCTCCACGTCTAGCTCCCTCCCAGGAGCTGGACCAAGGCCCACTGTCTGGCCGTTCCAGGTCCCCAGGCCCCGCCCCTAGGCTCCATCCTCCTGAACCTAGTTGAGCGGTTTCTCCCGCTCTTAGCTAAGGTGACTAAAGGCTCCCTGCTCTCCCGAGGAACTCGCGCTACAGGAAAATAAAATTCAGTCTGGTTTTTCTACGTGTAGAATGCAGTCTGTCAGTGTCTCTCAAAGCTGCAGGGCTGGCTCTGGGAAAGGCGAGTTACATTGGAGTCTGGGCATCGGCCGCGCCTTCTGGTGACCGCTGGGCGGCGGCCACTCCCCGCGGACCCAGCCCTCCACCCCCTTCCCGGAGCACCCGGTCCCCTTTCCTCCAAATCTCCCAATTTTCTCGCTGCAGACCCGGGTGGGGGACGGGCTGAAACGGAAGAGTGGGGCAAAGGTTCGGGTAAGGGAGCGAGCTTCCGAAACCGTTGTCTTCCCAGCCCTGCTCCTGCGGCCGCCCCCTCCCCACGGGCCCCGCAAGCGCCCCCACGGTAACAAAGGCTGGCCCGGATAGGCAAAAGCGTGGGGAGGAGCGGCAGGAGATGGGAAGGGCGGGCCCGGCTCCGAGCAGCTGCCGCTTCCTCCCCAAGTCCCTCGAGGGGTCTGAGTCACGGGCCGCCGCCCCGGGTTGGCGAGCTGGGGGTGGGGGTCTGGACACCTGGGTTGTCCAGGGTTACCGGGCGGGAGCCGCGTGAGAGGCCCTGGGGAAGGACCGCGGAGGGCCGGGGATCGCGGCGGGAAAAGAGTCCCGGGGCCGAGGCCCCAAGAGGGGGACCCGGAGAGCGAGGCTCCGCCCCCGCGCCCGGCTCCGCCCTGCGCCCCCTTCCCTCTCCCCATTGTCCTCAGACAAAGCGGCGGCCGCCCCCTGCCCGGCCCCCGGGTCTCAGTCTCCGTCCCTCCCCTTCTCCTCCCTTCCCCCGTCCCGCGCCCCCCCCCCCCCCGAACCCCCCCCCCACCTTCGGCCCCGGATCTCCCTCTATCCCTCTCTCCTCCTCTTCCTCTCTCCTCCTCTCTCCGGACGTCAGGCTCCTTCGCTCCCCCTCCCCCGGGAGCCCCGCGGCGTGTGAGTTGACCCAGGGGCTTCAGACTTGGGGAGGGGGTGTCCCCTCCCTTCCGTCCCGGGCGCGGACCTCGGGCTGTCTCTCCTCTCTTTGTGCCGAGATTGCCCATCAGTGCGGTCATAGCCGGGTGGGGACGGCTGGCGAGGTCGGGGTTCCATGAGCGCCAAGACCCCGGCGCAAGACTGGCCGGCTCCGGAGCGAAGCGGTGTGGAGCCGGTGCTTCGTACGCCTGGGGCGCTCGCTCGCCCGGGACCTCGGGGCATCGCCGGTGGGGGAGGCCGGCGGCGGGGCCGGGACCGGGTTAGGGTTGGTGGGGGGTGGACGCCAGGGTTCTGGGAACGAGCTGGCAGCTCCGATCGCCGGGTTCCGAAAGTCCCCGGGGGAGGGTATTTCCCCTGGCCCGCCCCGGGGCGGAGTGCAGGGCGGAGGGGTGGGGGCTGGGGGGTCGGAGAGGCGTGGCTCAAGCGGAGCTGGAAGGGGAGCCCGGACCTCCGGGGCCCGCGCTGAGACTCGCCGGGCTGCAGCCGCCGAGCTCCCTTGCCCCTCTGCCCCCGATTCCCCCTTCTTCCCTGGACCTGTCCACTCTCCGCCCTCCCACCTTCCCGACACCCTTTCAGGTGCCACTGCCCCCTCTCCGCCGGGGATCCCGCTGACCTCGCTTCCCACTCCCGCCGCTCCTGGGGTAGCGGTCAGGCAACCTCGCTCGGATCCTGCCCCGCTCACCCCTAGCCTCTCTTCTCTCTTCTCCCTCGCGCCAACTTCTTTCGTTTTTCCCTCTTCTCACAACCTGGGGACTGTCTCTGATGCCCAGTAACCTGTACCCACAAATCTGACTCTTGTCTCTTTGCTGAATCTCCACTCTTCTTCTCGACCCACCTCCCCCAACCCCATCACCTGGCTCTTAGTTTCCTCTTCTCTTTCTCAGTTTTTCCCCTTTCTCTGCCCACCCCCTCGCCGCCCCCTTTCCTACTGTCCTCACCCTCAGCTCCTCTGTGTCCCACCTCTCCCCCTGCTTCCTCTCCCCCCACCCCCATTCTCACCTCCTGGGCCCCTCTGGAGCCTCTCCTTCCTGTTCTCTGCCCCCCAGCGTTCCCCCACCCTCCCCAAGGCGACCATGGCCACCATCCCAGACTGGAAGCTACAGCTGCTAGCCCGGCGCCGGCAGGAAGAGGCAGCCGTTCGCGGCCGTGAGACTGCAGAGCGGGAGCGGCTGTCGCAGATGCCAGCCTGGAAGCGGGGCCTTCTGGAGCGCCGCCGGGCCAAGCTTGGTCTGTCTCCTGGGGAGCCTAGCCCTGCGCCTGGGACTACGGAGGCTGGACCTCCAAACCCAGACGAGTCTGCTGTCCTCCTGGAGGCCATTGGGCCCGTGCACCAGAACCGATTTATCCGGCAAGAGCGCCAGCAGCAGCAGCAGCGGAGTGAAGAGCTACTCACCGACAGACGGCCTGGACCTTTGGAGACCCGGGGGCGGAGACCCAGCGCCGGGGAGACACGGGATCCCAGCCCCAAGGGAAGAGAGTCCAGGGAAGAGTGGCTCAGAGAGAAGAGGCTGGGGATAGGGGGAGCTCGAGAGTTGAGCCCCAGGCCTTTGGAGTCTCGGGACTGGAGGCAGAGCCCAGGAGAGGCTGGAGACAGGAGCTCCAGACTGTCAGAGGTGCGGAAATGGAGGCTGAGCCCTGGAGAAACTCCTGAGCGGAGTTTGAGACTGGCAGAGCCCCGAGAACAAAGCCCCAGGAGAACAGAGGTGGTGGACAGTAGACTGAGCCCCGAAGAGTCTGACAACCAGAAGCTGGGCCTGACAGAGTCCCGTAAATGGAGGCCTGACCCCAGAGAGTCTCAGGGACAGAGTTTGGCACAACTGGAGGCATCAGAGTGGAGGCCGAGTTCAGGAGAAGAAAGAAAAGACTGCTCAGAGGAATGGGGGAGAAAAGACGAGAGGCCGATTCCAAGAATGGTCCCAGAAGGGACCACAGTGTTGTCAGAGACCCCGACAAGGGAGGCTCCAGACAGTCGCTCTGCAGGACCGGAGGGAGCAGAGGAAAGGCCCAGTCCTGTGGAGGATGGCGAGAGGGGCCTGCGGCCACTGGAAGGCTGGAAATGGACCCTGAACTCTGGGAAGGTCCGAGACTGGACACCCAGGGACACAGAGCCTCAGCCCCAGAAACCAGACACTCCAGAGTCTGCCGAGAAGCACGTGGGGCCTTTGGGTGCAGAGGCTGGAGAAGGGGAGGCTGAGAAGGAGGAGGCGGGCACTCAGAGCAGGCCTCTGGGCGCCCTGCAGGACCGCTGCTCTGCGCCCTCCCCCCTCTCCCCAGAGGACGCCGGGACTGGAGCCTCTAGACGGCAGGAAGAGGAAGCAGGGGAACTCCGGCCCCCACCTGCAGCCCCTCTGTCTCCCCCACCCCCAGCCCCACCTGCCCCCCAGTCCCTTGGGGATCCCCTCATGAGCCGGCTCTTCTACGGGGTGAAGGCAGGGCCAGGGGTGGGGGCCCCCCGCCGCAGCGGACACACCTTCACAGTCAACCCCCGGCGGTCCGCGCCCCCTGCAGCCCCCGCCACTCCAGCCACCCCAGCCACAGCTGACGCGGCGGTCCCTGGGGCTGGGAAGAAGCGGTACCCGACTGCCGAGGAGATCTTGGTTCTGGGGGGCTACCTCCGCCTCAGCCGAAGCTGCCTTGTCAAGGGGTCCCCTGAAAGGCGCCACAAACAGGTAGGGAGCAGCCAACCCAGACTTCTCGCCCAGCCCACCATCACTGCTCTGTGGACTCCTGTCTCTCTCCCTTTTTTTACACCTCTGTATCCTTGTCTTCGTCTATTCTTGTTCATTCCTGCTGCCACCCTTCCTCCTCTGAACACACGCCCTTCCTTTTTGTGGCCCTTCTTTTCCATTCATTTCCCAGCCCAAGGAGCCTGCTCCACAATCAGGCTCGCTGTCCTGGGTGTGTCTCTCTCAGGGTGTGCCCAGGCTCCTCACTCTTCTCTCCCTCAGGCTCTGAGTTCCCCCCCATGCTTTCCATTCCCGAGTCTGTGACCCAGCCCAGCCCATCTGGGTGGGAGACCCGAGTTGAGGCCACAGCCCGGAGTCTACGCGGGCAGGGTCTGCAGGGCAAAAGTGGGCAAAAGAATGCCGGGGTAGGAAGCCTGGGAAGGCAGAAGGGTTTGGGGTTTTAGGGAGAAATGGCAGGGAGAAGCTAGTGGAGGAACAGCTCACAGACCCAAGGAAGGGGGTGTTGCAGAGCGGAGTGGGGACATCCTAGGATAGTGGGGGAGGGGAGTGGAACAGGGGCTGGCCAAGGAGCAGAGAGAAGAAGGCTTTTGAACCCCGAGTCTGCCCCATGGGAGAGACTCACACAGAGGCCATTTGAAGTGGGTGACCTTGGGGTTGCACACCCCCAGCTGGGCCACAGCTTCAGACAGTGCTCCCTTCTCTCTTGGGACAAGAAAAGCCTTCTCCTCTTCCAAAATACTCCCCCCACCACTCCCTCCCAGTCCTTCCTCCCTGGGCATCCCCTCCCTCCCCAGAACTGGCTCAGCAGTTGGTTTTCCCCTTTCTTCCTGGCCTCTCCCTCCTCTTGGGGTAGAAAGAAAGAGAAGTGAATTTGGAGGCACTGTGCTGAGAGCAGAGAGCACAATGGGAGTCGAGGGCAGGGTTGGGGACTGGGGCCAGCAGAAGGTCAGAGGTTAAACTGGAAAAAAGGCGGTGCGGGGAAGTTGGAAACAGCCAAGCTGACTTCTTCCCTGGCGCTGGCCCAACTCCTGCCCCATACACCAGTTTCCAGCTTGAAAATCTCCAAGGAAAGAGAAGTTCTGTATCTAACACAGCTCCAGCCCTCATCCCATATGTGTCATCCTCAGATTGGTTTTCGTGTCCCCGGTGTCAGTGGGAAAGCACAAAGGTCGGGAGTCACTTGAGACCCCAGCTCATCTTCACATGAAGCTCAAGCTCCCATCCCAGAGCCGTGGTCCCTGGGTCTGTCCTGAGCTGACTGCTAGGTGACCCTTTTGCCTCCGGGCTGGGCGAGAAACTAGGTCAGGAACAGCCAGGGTGAGATGTTCAGAGAAGTCACTACTGTAGAGGCTGTCTTGTGCCTCTGGGCAGGAACAAAGAGGGGAAGACATGAAGTCTGGGGCCCAAAGGCCGGGGACTGAGTGCAGGGCAGGACCTGTGAGAGTGAGGGAGGTCCTAGGTCCTAGGTCAGGGAGTGAGGGAGCCGGAAGCAGATCGCCCAAACAGGAAGCCTGGGGTGGGGGCCGGAAGGCTGGTGGGGCTGAGTGGCGAACATGGGGCCATGGGCCTGGCCAGAACTGTGCTCAGGATGTGGTGAGAGAATAAGGAAGCGGCTGCTTCAGGTGGGGGTGGGGAAGAAGCAGTGCAGAGTTCTCTGGGCCCAGACACTTTCCCCTCAGCTCTCCCTGAGGCCTCCTCCTCTCTCCCAGCACCCTGCTCGTCAGGGACGGGCATGTCCAGCCCTGCCTATCAGATCAGGGATAGGAGGACCCTGCCATCTAACACTGTCCCCCTTTCCCTAAATAACTCCTGTTTGCAGGCTAATTCCATCAAACGTGTCCCTGCACTGGGAAAGAAGCCCCAGCCCTGCCACTGGAGCCCAGGGGTTGGGCCATGGCCCGTGCCCTTCCCCAGAGGCCCCTCTGGCTGGGAGGTCGGCCCCTCCTCTCCCCAGCCCCCTTGTGACCTTATATAGCTGATGAGAGAGGAGTGAGTGAGTCATCCCATCCGTACCCACCCCCCTCAACACACACACCCCATGAAGGCTGTGCATTCCTGAGAAGCCCAGTCAGAAGTTGGGGTGGTGAGGAGAGAAGCAGGGTTGGGGGAGAGAGACAAACATGGACAGAGAGCAAATAAAATGGCTCCTTTTACCAGAGCAGATAATAAACTACAGAGCTCGGTATCTCAAAAGGTGACATGAAAAGAAAACAGAAGTGGGTTCCCAGAAGTTTGGGTAAACCTGTCAGCAGTAGACGTGGTTCCTTTGGAGAAGTTAGGATATAAGGGGTCTGGTTCCTGTCACTCAATTCTACCAGCTGGCTGTTCCACAGACGCGGACTGGGGGTCGACTGTGTGCAGGCTGGCCTGCACCCCCCCACCCCGCAAGAGTGTTCCCCTAGGGTTGGTATGTTGAGACGCCATCTGATGTCTGGATGAATGGAACCTTCCTTACCCATTGAAGCAACTTCCATGCTTCTATTGACAGCAGACAAAAATAAGTAACCAAATTAGTAAATCCTCTGGTAGGTTAGGGCTTCCCTAGTGGTTCAAACGGTAAAGAACCTGCCTGTGATGTAGGAGACCTGGATTCAATCCCTGGATTGGGAAGATCCCCTGGAGAAGGAAATGGCAACCGACTCCAGTATTCTTACCTAGAAAATTTCATGAACAGAGGAGCTTGGTGGGTTATAGTCCTTGGGGTTGCAAAGAGTTGGACACGACTGAGCGACTAACTTTCTTTTTGGTACGTTAGGTTAGAAGGTGGTTAAGTGATTATGGGAAAAAATTAGGACAGGGACAAATGGAACTTTGAGGGCCAGATGGTAGGAGGAGCAAATAATAGCATGATCCAAAGGGAGGGAGCCACGGCGATATTGGGGGAAGAGTATTCTAAGCTGAGTGAACAGCCAGTGCAAAGGCCCTGAGGTAAGAGTGCCTGGGGTGGGCCTGGAAGAAATCACAGCCCATGTGGCTGGGGTGGAGGAGGATGCAGTGTTGAGTGGCGAGGGGCACATTGGAGCCCCTCCTAGGCCTTGGCCAGGTTCTGGCTTTTGTTCCCAGAGAGGTGGGCCTATGCCAGGTTTGGACGCTTAGAGTGACACACGCATGTGCACGCGTGCACGCACACACACACACACGTCTCTTGAGTTCTCGCTTCCCATGGGGACCCAGCTGTTAGCAACCATCTGTCCAGCCACCATCCTGGTTACTCTCTTCTCATACGCCAGTCCATGCAGAGACTCGGGGATGCAGGGCCCCCAACCCCCAGGTTCCCCAACGGATGCTAGAGAAGGCCCAAGGAGATCCTCTGGACCTTTCCGAGCAGTTCGCATGGAATCCTCCTGTTTGTCTCCTTAATCGCTTTGGCTCCCAGAGTTAATCCCACCCTGCCCCTTCCCCGTGAGCTTCTTAGGAGGGCAGAGGGGAAGGGTAAAAAGGTGGTGAGAACAGCTGGGGCTCGCCGGCTCTTGCGCCAGTATGTTCCCGAGGATTTTCTGCCCCCTCCAGATTCCTCTGGTCGCCTGTCTCTGTCACTGCACGTCCCTTCTGGTGCGTTCTCCACCCCTGTCCCGTGTTTGTCTGGACTTTCCTCTCTGCCCTGTCACCTCCCCCACAGCTACTGCTTTCAGGGACTTGGGCTTATCATCTCAATGGGTTTCGGGGGACAGTCTCCCTTCCTCTGGCTTTTCTGTTGGTCTCTGCTCCCCTGTCAGAGCCAAGACCCTTTCCTGGGAGCTCACTTCAGCTGCAGGAGAGGAGTGAGTGAGGTGGGAGAGGCTGGTGTTCAGGGTCCTGGGTTCTCCCTCGAACAGCAAGGGATCAAGGCTCTGGAAACCAATGTGCCTGTCTTGGCTTTTGCCTGTGACTCCCTCCCAGCCAGCTCCTTCCTGCCCAGGAGACAGCTCTCACCTCCCCTGGGGAGCCCCCCTGATTGCCCCCAGGGTGCCCAAAGACTCAGTTCTGATCACAGGACTTATATCCAGGTTTTTAATTTCTCTTTATCTTTCCACCTCCCACACTCTAAAAGTAGAAACCTTGATCCTGGGTTCCTTACTCCTGCTACCCAGGCCCCTGCCTAAGCTCAGGCCAAAGTCAATGTTTTTCAAACGATATGACTGAAGAGGGGAAATCTGGGATTGGCCAGCGAGTAGCGAGTACCGAAAGGAAAACTGGCTTCCAGAGTGGCTGGGGCGGGCAAAGTCAGCGAGTCGTGCCCAAACCCAGTCCCCACTCCCTGTGGTCCTGCACCTGTTACCCTGCGGTCTGACCTCGCCTCCTCCCCGCTTTCTCTCCCACCCGCAGCTCAAGATCTCCTTCAGCGAGACAGCCCTGGAGACCACGTATCAGTATCCCTCGGAGAGTTCGGTGCTAGAAGAGCTGGGCCCGGAGCCTGAGGCCCCCAGCGCCCCGAGTCCCCCAGCGGCCCAAGCCGACGACGAAGAGGAGGAGGAGGAACTGCTGTTGCTGCAGCCAGAGCTTCAGGGCGGGCTGCGCACCAAGGCCCTGATAGTGGGTGAGCGCAGACTTCGCCGTCCCGTTGGCGCCGCCTGCTGGTCGGAGCGGGCACTGCGGTTCAGGAGGAAGGGGGATTTAATGTTGGCGCTTGGAAGGAGCTTGGTGGGGACTCTAGCCCAACAGCTCCTTTAGTTCATTCGGTTCAGTCTCTCAGTCGTGTCCGACTCTTTGCGATCCCATGGACTGGCCTCCCTGTCCATCACCAACTCCCTGAGTTTACTTAAACTCATGTCCATTGAGTCCGTGATGCCATCCAGCCATCTCATCTTCTGTCGTCCCCTTCTCCTCCCACCTTCAATCTTTCCCAGCATCAGGGTCTTTTCAAATGAGTCAGTTCTTCACATCAGGTGGCCAAAGTATTGGAGTTTCAGCTTCAACATCAGTCCTTCCAATGAATATTCAGGACTGATTCCTTTAGGATGGACTTGTTGGATCTTCTTGCAGTCAAAGGGACTCTCAAGATTTTCTCCAACACCACAGTTCAAAAGTATCAATTCTTCGGTGCTCAGCTTTCTTTATAGTCCAACTTTCACATCTATACACGACTATTGGAAAAACCATAGCCTTGACTAGACGGACTGTTGTTGGCAAAGTAATGTCTCTGCTTTTTAATATGCTGTCTAGGTTGGTCATAGCTTTTCTTCCAAGGAGCAAGCATCTTTTAATTTCATGGCTACAGTCACCATCTGCAGGGATTTTGGAACTCCAAAAACTAAAGTCTGTCACTGTTTCCACTGTTTCCCCATCTATTTGCCATGAACTGATGGGACCAGATGCCATGATCTTAGTTTTCTGAATGTTGAGCTTTAAGCCGACTTTTTCACTCTCCTCTTTCACAGTTCCTTTTAACAGATGGGAAAACTGAGGTCCTGAGAAGCGAAGGGCACATAAGATCGCCACATTTCTAAACCAGGACTCTTTCTGAGTGCTACAGTGTAGTTAACACAGGATTTGGATCAGACAGGCCTGAGTTTGAATTCCATCATGTCTCTTAATTGTGGTGTTACCTCAGGGTAACTGCCTGACCTCTGGCCTCAGTTTATTATTTTTGAAATGAGGTTAATAATAACCACCTCTTGAGATTGTTGAGAGGGTTAAGAACTTTTTGGGAAGCACTTAGGAACTATGGCTGGACATGGAATAACTTAACATCTCCTGGGGTTATTGCAAGATTAAACAAGTTATGAGAATGGCTGGCAGAGAATCCAAGCTAAATGAAATGAGTGATGGCTGCTATGACTAGTAGTAGCAACAGGCACTCAGGACGTGGGAGATGTTGTAAGATTTTCCGCATGCCAACTGGCCTTCAGTGTGGGGAGCGGGTAGGGAGGCGGGCGGCGGAGAACCTCTCTCATCCTCTATCCTTGCTGCCCCCTCTCGCACAGATGAGTCTTGCCGGAGGTGACCCTCTTCCCACACGGAGATACACCTCCCTTCTTCCCGGAACTGAAGATTCTGGAACCCAGAAGGTTCAGAGCAGACAGACAGACCCTCAGCATGAGCCTGGCAGGGAAGGGCAACCAGCATCTTCCACCTCGCTTTCTTCTTCCTGTTTCTGGGGGCAGAGGCAACCGCTCAGTTTCCACCCTCCTCAGACACGCTGGTGCCTCCTAGGTGATCCGAGACCCCCATGCAGTCCTGGGGAGGAGCACAGAGCTCACAGGGCGGGGGTAGAGATGGAGCACCCTTGCCATCTCCACTGGCAGGGTACACGCTCCTCGACTCCCTACCACCCCTTGGAGGCTCCCCCATCTCCCCAGGAGACCCAGCCCCCACTGCATTTCCAGCACCTCTCCCTCCTGTTCCTTAGGTCCCTGCCCCTTTGTTTACAGCTCCTGCTGCTTCTCTTGACTACAGCCTGGTTTACAGCCCCCTACCCCCGCCATCCCCAGCCCCACCTGCCAAAGTCCTGGGTTTACAAGCCACGCCTACTTGCGTGTCCATGTAGAATCCTCTTCCCTGTCCCCTGGAGTCCCCGCACTGGGGGGACTTGGGGTATGGCTTCCTCCACTTTTGCTCAGTATTCCCGTGTCTCACTTTCCCCCAGAGGGAAGGCTGGGAATCTTAACTCTGTATCCCCCTCTAGTTATTTAATTCTGTTCCTCCTGGTGGTTCACAATTGAATTGAATTTTGAGGGTGTGGGGTGAGTCATGAGGGACCTCAACTCTCTTCCCCCTGTGTCTCCTTTCTTCTCAATTGCCTGGGTTTTTGTTTTTGTTTTTATTTTCTATAATAAAATGGAGCTCTCTCCAACTCTCCTGCTGCTTCTCTTTCTTTTGAAAAAGGGAATGGGGTCGGGGTGGGATGGAGTGGGTTCTGGGTTCCTCATTCCAGGCCTCTCTCACCTTCTTACTAGCCATAAGGAGGAAGCAGCCATGGCTGTGGGAGGGGAAAATATGACAGGGAACCAGAAGCTCAGCACTGGCCATGGAGAGAGGGTTCTGGGAGAACCTGGCACCGATTTCTCCAAGGACCAGCAGGAGAGGGACTGGGGATTTTTTGTTGTTGCTTTGGTTTGGTTTTGTTCTTGCTGTGCCTCTCAGCTTGCGGCATCTCAGTTCCCCAGCCAGGGACTTATCCTGGGCCTCCATGATGAAATCATCAAATCCTAACCACTAGACCACCAGGGAACTCCCTGTTTTGTTTTCTCTCTTTTTTTTTTAATTAAAAAATTTTTGGACTTCCCTGATGGTCCAGTGGTTAAGAATCTGCCTGCCAATGCAGGGGACACAGGTTTGACCCCTGCTCCAGAAGATGCCACCTGCTGCAGGGCAACTAGGCTGGTGTACCACAAGTACTGAGCCCGGGTACCTAGAGTCCGTGCTCTGAAACGAGAAAAGCCACCACAATGAGAAGCCCTCCTGCCACCTCAGCAAAGAGGAGCCCCGACTTGCTGCAACTAGGGAAAGTTCATGCGCATTGAAGACCCAGTGCAGCCAAAAATAAATACTTTTAAATGATTAAAAAGTAATTTTAAAAATTATTATTTTTGTAAGTCTAGGGCTGGTGTGAGGAAGGACAGTTGGAGCACCCACACACTGGACATACCATGATGACAAACAGTCAGCTGGGTTCACTGCGGCGTCCGCATGCCTGGCACCTGATAGACACACACAATTATCTTTAGAATGAATGAACGAATGAGCAGATGAAAGGAGATAAAAATTTGGAAGCAGAGGACACTCTGAATTGAAGGATTCTGGTATTCAGAAGCCTAGTGCAAGGCAAGCAGCCAGAGAGTGTATGATTAGAAGTGGCTAATCCAGGGGATTTTACTCCAAGACTCAAGACCGTAAGTAATAAATCTCTTGAAACTGCTGCAGAATAGTACAGAGGGGCAGATTCCTGAAAAAGGTCTCCTCTGATAGACAACGGGTTTACATTCCTAAAGTTTTAAGAACCATAGATAATTCATGGCTTTGTGGCCCAAGTATAGTTGGCACTGGGACACTTTCCCGTTTCGGTGAATTTGTATCTTCTACGTGTGGAATATTTACATTTTACTTGTCAGATTTTTTTTCCAGTTCTCCAGGCTAATAAAGATATGGCAGATAGAGTCCTATCACTAGAGGAAGGTCCTTCTTTATTAAAAACAAAATGTATTAGAAAAATTGATCTTAAACACATGCCAGAGATGTTCCCAGCAAGGGAATAAGCAAGGTGTCAAAAGAATAGGCTACTTCAGAGCAGGTGTGAGTATGGAGGGAGAGTACTCACATTAGTAGCTAATTAGGTAAAGACCATAATTAGTTTTGACCCAGGAAAGCAGAAGTAAGAAGCTCTGAGATGCCAGGGGTGTTCACAGTCCATTTCAGAAACAGAAAACAGTGCACTCATGACGTCAATGATTCGGAGCTACTTGTGGCTGTTAGTTGGAATAACAAATGTTTAGTTTCCCAACACGGTGTCAGATAAATCCAATTAATTGTAAAAGTATGAAGCAGAATCAGAGGCCAGACAGTAGTCAAGCAACAAGTTCTGCTTATTTAAAATTAAGCAGCCACCGGTGACTTTCTCAAGCTGTTAGTAAAAAAAAAAAAAAAGCAGAATACAATTTGCATATTTCTTAGTTTGCAGATCTTTTAAAATAACATTATGAGATAGCACCAAGAAAAGAGGGTACCTTTGCTTTTTCTCCACATCCTGAGTTTTCATCTGCCTGGAGTCCTCGATTAAGCCTAACCTGTATTCACTTCTTGCAGAAGGTAACTGTCCTAGCAAAGGTCACTCCTAATCAGTTGATCTGTAACAAGCTGGACCTGATCTTCTAATTTGAATGCCCCACCCCACAAGCGCCCACACACACCTTGCATTATTTTTGGCTCCATATAACTTAGTATTTTATATTTTTATGTATCTTGTCTCTGTCAGGCTGGTCCCCACCCCCAACCCTCTGCCACTGTAAATTCAGTAAGGGATTTGTTTCTGATTTGTTCTTTGCTATATCCCTGGGTACTAAAACTGTGCCTGGCCCACATTGGAAGTGTTGGTCTCTCAGTTATGTCCGACTCTTTGTGACCCCATGGACTGTAGTAGGTCAGGTTCCTCTGTCCATAGAATTCTTCAGGCAAGAATACTGGAGTGAGCTACCATTTACTCCTCCAAGGGGGTCTTCCCCACCCAGGGATCAAACCTAGGTCTCCTGCATTGTAGGCAGATTCTTTCCCACCTGAGCCACCAGGCACTTTGCTGCTGCTGCTGCTAAGTTGCTTTAGTCATGTCTGACTCTGTGCGACCCCAGAGACGGCAGCCCACCAGGCTCCCCCGTCCTACCAGGCTCCTCCGTCCATGGGATTTCCCAGGCAAGAGTACTGGAGAGGGGTGCCATTACCCACCTGAGCCACCAGGCACTTTAGGTTCTCAATATGCTGCTAAGTCACTTCAGTCGTGTCCGACTCTGTGTGACCCCATAGACGGCGGCCCACCAGGCTCCCCCGTCTCTGGGATTCTCCGGGCAAGAACACTGGAGTGGGTTGCCATTTCCTTCTCCAATGCATGAAAGGGAAAAGTGAAAGTGAAGTCGCTCAGTCGTGTCCGACTCTTCGCGACCCCATGGTCTGCAGCCTACCAGGCTCCTCCGTCCATGGGATTTTCCAGGCAAGAGTACTGGAGTGGGGTGCCATTGCCTTCTCCAAGGTTCTCAATATAGTTGAATGAAATGAATGAATGTAATATTCACTAATGACCAACAGAGGGCGACAGAAATTCAGTAGGGGAAGAAATGAACATGTTTTATTCCGAGCTTCGCGTACAATTGCGCGAGATTTGAACTCGCTCGGCCACCGTAGTGCGTAGGCCGAAAAAGAGCAGCCACTTCCGGCCTCTGCGGTCCGGGAAGATTGCTTTGGACTATCGGAAACTGAAGTCCTAGGTTCTCAGGCAGCTCCATTCCGGAGCAGAGGCTCCATCCTGGAGCTCTAGGCCTCCGATCCGCCCGGCCGCCGACGTGGCAGCTGGAGACACTTTCAGGGCCAGGAATAGGGAGCGTGTGTCGCCATGGCGACACCGGCGGGGCTGGAGCGCTGGGTGCAAGACGAGCTGCACTCGGTGCTGGGGCTGAGCGAGCGGCACGTGGCCCAGTTCCTGATCGGTACCGCGCAGCGCTGTGCCTCGGCAGAGGAGTTCGTGCAGCGCTTGCGAGACACCGATACCTTGGACCTCAGTGGGCCGGCCCGGGACTTCGCCCTCAGACTCTGGAACAAGGTGCTAGGAGAGGCGGGACCGGGCGTGGGAGCGGCGGGAGAGTGGGTGGAGCAGGGGAGGGGCCCCCAGGTTACTTGTCCAACGGAGTTTGGGCTCACTTGGGCAAACTGTCCAACGGAGAATTAAGCTCAGTTTGGGCTTCCCTGGTGGCTCAGAGGTTAAAGTGTCTGCCTGCAACGCGGGAAACCTGGGTTCGATCCCTGGGTCGGGAAGATCCCCTGGAGAAGGAAATGGCAAGCCACTCCAGTATTCTTGCCTGGAGAATCCCATGGACGGAGGAGCCTGGTGGGCTACAGTCCATGGGGTCGCAAGGAGTCGGACACGACTGAGCGACTTCACTTTGCAAGCAGTTATTACTTTCGGGCTGGACGACCACTCCCGTGGAGAAGATTGAGGAGGGCTTAAGGGTCTATAGAGCAGTGTTTCTCAAACAGGTTTAGGATTCATCCACGGCTTTTGTTCCGATTCGGTAGGTCTGGGATGGTTTCTTCCTTTCTTCATTTCTAACAAATCTTACAAGTTTCCGGGTGATGCTGGAAACTTACCCACCCTTCGAAGAGTGAGGCTATAGAAGAGATGTGTGGGCAGTGTTGTGGGAGGGTAGAAGTGGTGTAGCGGTGATGGCGAAAAGCAGCCCAAAGATTCTCTGGAATTTGTTGGGTAGAGAAAGGGGAAGAGTAAAGGTGTAATGGTGAGCTCCTGGAAGACAAGACTGTGTTTTTTGTCTTTGTATTCATACCATCTAATTGTACCCTGCAGAACAAGAGCTCAGAAATATACAGTAAGACTAAAAGTGTTGAACTTGTTCAGAGAATGGCAGATAACCTGGTGTGGCTGTCCCATATGCACTTGGTGAAAGATGAAGTTAGAATGTACTTGATGTGAGGGTAGGAGCTCAGTGTTAATCTGTTCACCAGGGTATCTCTGGAGGCTGGTACAGTGCCGGCCCGTGACAGGGCTCTGCAAAACAATCTGGACAATCCTTGTCCAGTCCTTGGGTAGGAATGACTTAGTCATTGGGGAGAACAGAGGCTGAGCAGTCGAGAATTGGGTGTGAGAATGTAAACTCCGTGAGGGCAGGAAGTTTTGTCTCTTTATCCCTATATCCCTAGTACCTAGCAGGGGGTGCACGGGATAGGCTTAGAAACTGAGAGACCCCATTTGGGCTGATGGACATGGTGTGAAGCCTTGGGGAAGAGAGAGAATGACAGCTGGCTTAAGATCAGTTACTCCTTAAATTAGGAACCGGGCAGAGTAGGTGGGCAGAGATCAGGAGTTGCTCACATCCCCTTGACTTTTCCTCTCTCTCCCGACAGGTCCCACGGAAGGCAGTGGTGGAAAAGCCAGCTCGGGCAGCTGAGCGAGAAGCCCGAGCCCTGCTGGAAAAGAACCGCTCTTATATGTTGTTGGAGGACAGTGAGGAGAGCAGCGAGGAGACTGTGGGCAGGGCCGGGAGCAGTATCCAGAAGAAGCGGAAAAAACGGAAACACCTCAGGAAGAAACGTGAGGCGGAAGAGGAAGACGAGGAGGAGGAACAAGTTTCTGAGAAAGGAAAGAGGAAGACAGGGTAAGTCAGAAGTAGGGGGCGAGAGAATGGGGCAGGTGGTTGATGGGACGGGAAGCCTCTGAGTGCCCTCAGTTAATCCTCTGGGCTGGGCTGCAGGGAGAAGAAAGAGCAGACGGAAAAGCCAGAGTCAGAGGATGAGTGGGAGCGGACAGAGCGAGAGCGCCTTCAGGACCTGGAGGAACGCGATGCGTTTGCCGAACGGGTTCGGCAGCGGGACAAGGATCGGACTCGAAACGTCCTGGAGCGGTCAGACAAGAAGGTGCGTTGGAGCAGCACGTTCCCTCAGTTCCCACGCAGACCCCTGGATCTGGTCTGAGGTTGGGTGTGACCGCAGATAGTGATCTCTGGGAAGACAAGGGGACACCTCCAGTAGTCTGGTTATCTCTTTGGGTCTTTGGGCTAAAGTGGCTCTCTGCTGAACCTGTAACCACAGAGATTCCTCAGTGAAGGGGGGACGTTTCTTTGTGCTAGGGAACATCTGAGTGATGCTTGTGATTCTAGACAGGAATGGCTGTGGGCGTGGGGACTTTGACCAGTCTTGCCTTCTTCTCCTAGGCTTACGAAGAGGCTCAGAAACGCCTCAAGATGGCTGAGGAAGACCGGAAAGCCATGGTGAGTCCCTGTGCCCAGAAAGACAAAGGGAAAGACTTCCTGATGGAGTGGTTAGGGGTAGGGAGGAAAGATGCAGAGGAAGTGGGGTGGGGGGTGTTGGGTCTCTGGTTGAGGGGCCAGCTAAGGATAGACTTAAACTGTAGTGGGAAGGAAATGGCCCAGAAACCCTCTCACTCCTTAGGATCAGATCAGACTGTATGTTAGTGAGGGAGTATTTCCCTGTTCCTGGGACTTAAAGAGGTATACTCAAAAGGCAGCTGGAAGGTCAAGGGGCTGGCTGGAGGACAGGGGCAGGGCAGGGATGTGCTGACTGCTGAGCTTGTGCACACCATCTCCACATACCTTCCTACGGTCTAATCCCTCCATTTCCCCACCCCATCTCCCACTCCCCCGGGCCTTGTGATCACCCACTGATTTTCAGAGTTGGTCTTCTCACTGCACAGGGACTGAGCCTTTGTGATTCATGCACTAGACTTGTTACAGGGGAGCCTCGGTAGGGTTGCAGTTTTCTGAAGGCCTGGCTTTCCCATGTAAGTCACACTTAGATTTCCCCCAAAGAATTTCGAGACTCTTGGTGTCTTAACAATGCCTTAGTGGCCATCGGGTCTCCCCTGATGTATCCATCTCAGGTTACACCCCAGAAAGTGACTGTAGCCAGAGACTTCTGAGATGTCTCTTGGTGCTGATGTAGTATTTTTACTTTCTTGAACTTTTCTTTCCTTTTTTAATTATGAAAATTTTCATAATTTACACCAATAGGAAAGTTGAAAGAATAGCGTAACAACATCTATCCAGACTGTTTGGATTAAAAAATTGCTAATACCGTGTGCAGCATTTTCAGTGTTTGTGTAAGTGGCAGCTTTTTTGGTCCTTTTTGAACCGTACGGAAGTTTTAGACATCGTGGCATTTTATGCCATCAGCGTGTCCCTGGTGTCTGCAGACATTCTCACACCGCGCCACTGTCACACCCAAGAAGATGATTCTCATGGATCAGCTAAGAATCTGCCCACAATAAGATTTCCTCAGTTATCCCCAAATGTCTTTAATAACTGCTTTTTCCAAACTGGAAGCCAGTTGCATTCATGCGTTGCATTTGAGTGTGAGGTCTCTTCAGTTTGTTTCATTTTCCCCTTCTCTCTTGCTTTCTGTCTCATCTTGTACACCATGTCCTACATTCTGGATTTATCTGATCCGTATCTTGCGGTGTTAAGTTCTGTCCCAGTGCTTACTTTAAAGTGGAAATTGGGTCTTGCAGCTCGCTTAGACTCAGATTAAACAGCTGTAGCAGCAGCGCTTCTTGGGTGGTGGTGTGTACATCCCATGGTGGGGCGAGGGCGGGTACTGTCCAGCGGTGTGCCTGTCAGGCCAAAGGAGAATTCGATTGTGGTACTCAGATCAGCTCATGAGCATAAACTCCATTTTAGTGTATCATGGAACAAAAAAACCAAGCAATTAAGTATCAAGTTGGCCAAAAAGTTCATTCAAGTGTTTTCCATAAGATGTTACAGAAAAGCCCGAATGAACTCTTTGGTCAACTGGATACACTCGGCCCCCCAGGGGAGGGCCCCTGGCGGATTCTGAGTGTCTCAGTTGTTTTCAGTTGGAGACCTCTGCCTCCACATCGTGGCGTCAGCCGTCATGTTTTCCCCCTTTACACTGGGTTGAACAAAATAGCAAGGGTAGAATAGAAAATACACGCATAATCATCCTGGTGAATCGATATTGGCAAAGATGGTGAGGCTGCCTGGAAGGACCGTCCGAGCTGCTGGAAGGCAGCGTGTGGGCCCTACGTTGGGCTCCTCGTTAGGCTGTTCAGTGAAAAGGGAAGGACGGTGGAGGACACATCTTTAGGTTCCCGGGCAGGCCTGCCCAGGAGGTTGTGCCTCTTAAGGGGACAGGGGAAAGGTGTCACTCTTCTAGCGAGGGGAGGCTCTGACTGCCCTGGCCTGACCCAGGTCCCTGAGCTGAGGAAGAAATCCCGCCGAGAGTACCTGGCCAAGCGGGAGCGAGAGAAGCTGGAAGACCTGGAGGCCGAGCTGGCGGACGAGGAGTTCCTCTTTGGGGACGTGGAGCTGAGCCGACACGAGCGCCGGGAGCTCAGGTACAAGCGGCGCGTGCGGGATCTGGCCCGGGAGTACCGGGCGGCTGGGGAGCAGGAGAAACTGGAGGCCACCAATCGCTACCACATGCCCGAGGAGACCCGAGGACAGGTGAGGCGAGGGGTCGCCGCTTCAGCCCAGGTGCCCGAGCGGAGGGGAGGGAAGGCTTCGGGGACTAGGGCGGCGGCTTGGCGGGCCCTCCCTTGTCTTGCCTTTCTCTGTGGCAGCAGCGGCTGGGGAGGGGGCGCTGGGCAGAGAGGGCAGCTCTGTCTCCACGTCCCCCTGTCTCCGTAGCCTGCACGCACAGTGGATCTAGTGGAGGAGGAGTCCGGCGCCCCTGGGGAGGAGCAGCGGCGCTGGGAGGAGGCCCGGCTCGGGGCAGCATCCCTGAAGTTTGGGGCCCGAGATGCTGCCTCCCAGGAGCCCAAGTATCAGCTGGTGCTGGAGGAGGAGGAGACCATTGAGTTTGTCCGGGCCACTCAGCTCCAGGGCGATGAGGTGAGGGTAGGGGGCGCAGGGACGTCCTGAGGAGGCTGGCACTGGCCCTGATGCTCACAGCCCTCTTTCCCATCCTTAGGAGCCGTCGGCCCCGCCCGCCCCCACTCAGGCCCAGCAGAAGGAGTCCATCCAGGCCGTGCGCCGCAGCCTTCCTGTGTTCCCATTTCGCGAGGAGCTCCTGGCCGCTATTGCTAATCATCAGGTCCTCATCATCGAAGGCGAGACAGGCTCGGGCAAGACCACCCAGATCCCTCAGTACCTCTTTGAGGAGGTACGGCAGCCACAGCCTCAGTTGCCACTGACCAGCGCTGTGCTGGTAGCTCCTTTTCATGGGGTTTTATGTCATTGCTTTCCCTTTTCGTCTCACTCCTTTAGTCTTTTCTGCTCGGTAGTGAGGGTCTTCAAAGGAAGGACCACACCCTTTCCCCATTTCCCTTCTCACTTCCTGCCATGGGGTCCATGCCTGGGAGGCGTGCTGTGCCTTCACGTAGGCAGGAGGTGGAGATGGATAGACGGCAGGTGGGTGTGAACGCGGACCCCGCGCTCCACCAGCCTGGCCTCTGCAGGGCCAGGGAATAAGGACTGAAAAGACCTCGCCTGCTTTTGTGCCTTCCTTTGTTCCCCTTGCTTTGGGGTCTACCCAGTCGGTCAGTCCTTTTCCAGCTCACATCTCGTAGAGCCCTGAACCTGATGACCCAGCGGGCTGGGACTGCCAGGGCTGGGTGAGGACCCTTAGGGAGCTCCACGTCTGCCATCCTATCTGTTGATCTTTGTCTGATTTTCGGCTTCTGTCTGTTCCTCCGTTCCTGCTGCCCTGGCCTGCATTTCCAGCTTCTCTGAATTGCATATTTAGCAAAGGGAAAGCCTCCTCTTTATTCTTGTCATGCAGGGTTACACAAAAAAGGGTATGAAGATCGCCTGTACCCAGCCCCGGAGAGTGGCAGCCATGAGCGTGGCTGCCCGAGTGGCCCGGGAGATGGGTGTGAAGCTTGGCAATGAGGTGAGACCTGTGGGGACTGAGGGTTGCGGGGAGCCCCTTGGGTCTGGGATTCAGTCCCAGCTGCCCACAGGCTCCCCCTGCCCCCCACCGGTCCAGGTGCTTGCCCTTGTCCCCTGGCCCTCCCTCCCGGGAGCACCAGCCCAACTGTTCATCACTCCTGGACCCCTCAACAGGTCGGCTACAGCATCCGCTTTGAGGACTGCACGTCAGAGCGAACCGTCCTGCGCTACATGACGGACGGGATGCTTCTCCGGGAGTTCCTCTCTGAGCCTGACCTTGCAAGTTACAGGTCCGCACAGCTCCCCCAGCTCCCATGGGAAGGGGAGCCACCCACCCTCGTCTCCCTCCCGTCTGCTGCTCTTCTGACCTTCAGCATCTTCCTTTATCATATCCTTTCATCTCTGGCTTTTGTCTCCTTTCTTCCCACCCTGTTTTCTCACTTCCAACAGCCAGTTTGGCCATTGTCTTCTCTTCTGACTTATCCACCAGTTCGTGAATCTTTATGGTTTTAACCGTCCTAGAACTGAGATTGGCCCAGAGAGTTAGGGTTAGATCGTGGGTGCTGTTGTCTGCCCAGGCTGGGAGATGCTGTACACTCACAAGCCCCCTCCTTCTCTGACTTTCTGTTGTCTGTCTTAACTGCGATGACTGGCCTCTCTTTGGAGCCCCTTCCTCCCACATTCACCCTTTGGCTCTTTGCTTTCTTCTGTTTCTCTCCTCTGGAGGTCCCAGTGTCCCGCACCCCCAGCTCACTGCTGCACCCGTTCCTTCCCCAGTGTGGTGATGGTGGATGAGGCCCACGAACGGACCCTGCACACAGACATTCTCTTTGGCTTGATCAAGGATGTTGCACGGTTCCGACCTGAGCTCAAGGTCCTGGTGGCTTCAGCCACATTGGACACGGCCCGCTTTTCCACTTTCTTCGATGATGCCCCCATCTTCCGAATCCCTGGACGCAGATTTCCAGTTGACATCTTCTACACCAAGGTGCCCCCTTAGGGAGGGCGGGCTTAAGTGTGAAGGCAGCAGAGCCTTGGAGGAGATTGGCCTTGGAGGGAAGGATGGCATGAGTGTCCTGAGGGGAACCGGGATGAAGTGTATGTCGAGGTGGGAGGAGAGGAAGGGTTTGCTGGAGCAGGTGGCCCTCCCGTGACCCTGCGTCCTCCTGCCCAGGCTCCGGAGGCGGACTACCTGGAGGCCTGTGTGGTGTCCGTGCTGCAGATCCACGTGACTCAGCCCCCCGGGGACATCCTGGTGTTCCTGACAGGACAGGTGCGATGTGGGGCAGGGCTGGTGTATGTATCCTGGGGAAGACTGGGCTGGCAGGTCAGCCCTGCGTGACTCTGGGTTCCGTGCTGCTCTCCCCGACCCAAATCCAGGAGGAGATCGAGGCTGCCTGCGAGATGCTCCAGGATCGCTGCCGCCGCCTGGGCTCCAAAATCCGGGAGCTCCTGGTGCTGCCCATTTATGCCAACCTGCCTTCCGACATGCAGGCGCGGATCTTCCAGCCCACGCCCCCGGGGGCACGGAAGGTCAGTTGGAGAAGCCCACATTCATCATTCCCTATGGTTCATGCAGTTAGTAGTGAAAAGGAAGGAACGCGCATGCCCTGTGCAATGTGTTTCCTGGCACAGCTGCAAGGCTGGGTGGCAGTCAGCCAGCCCGTCACTGCTGGCGCTGGAGAGGGTGACAACAGCAGGGACAGAGAGATAGTCAAATGCATGGTCCAGAAAGTGAGTGTGGCAGAGATGCAATGAGAAGGGAGGGTCTGGGTTTGCCAGGAGGCAGGATTTGAACTGGACCTTTAAGGAAGATGCTGGGGGAGTATCAGAGGAAGGCCTAAGGGGTGTTTGAGGTCAGAGTAATCTAGCAGGCTTAATGGAAGGCTCACATGGCAAAGGAAGGGGAGACCAGCTGAAAACAACTTGGGATGGAGGTTAGAGAGAGCCTTTGATGGCAGGAGGAAGAGTGTGGATTCAGACCAGTGAGTGGTCATCAAAGGACTGTGAGCAAAGATGTAACTTTCCACAAATATTTACAGAGCTCCTCCCACTTTCCAGGAACTGTTCTAAGGGATGAGGATATAGTGATGGACTAAACAAAGTCTCTAGCCTCAGGGAGTTTAGACTAACAGAGGTTAGGAAGTAACACATAAATACATAATGTCAATTTGTGACAAAGGCTCTGAAGAAGTACAGTGCACATCCAGGGGAGTCAAGGTTGGGGGGAAAGAATGGCAGGAAGGTATTTTCCTTAGGGTGTAGGGACACCCCGTCTGATGAGGTGAGTGTGAAACTGGAGCCTCAGCCAGGCAAGGGAGGGTGCCAGGCTGACATCTGATCCGGAAGATGCGCCAAGTGGAGGGAATAACCCACGTGGAGGATGGGTGTGAGGGCAGGGGTGGAGTGAGGAGCCCTGGTGCTCAGAGATGAGGTCGGAAGGGTAGCCAGGGTCTGGAGAACTTGGGGCCTAAAAGATCTTGGCTGTGATTGTCAGGTAGGATGGGAACCACTGAAGGATGCAGGGAGTGATGTAAGAGGCTCACATTTTAAAAGGATCATTCTGGATGCTGTGTAACCAGGGGCAGGAGTAGAGCAGCGGGACTCATCAGGGGGTTTATTTTAGGAACTAACATATGAAGGTAATTATGAAAGCAACAGTGGGGAAGATGGGGCAGGAGCCTAACTCCCTCAGCTCCCATCTCTGAAAAAAACTGCTGAACCCTCTTCGTTTTCTTTCCTTGTTATGCCCTGCTTATCCCCACGTCTCTCTCCCCTCTCTGCTGGTCTGTTCCCCTCTCCTGACCTTGGCCACAGATTGCTTCAGCTCCTGCTCCTTTGCCCCTGTTTGTCCACTCCTTGTCTTCCAGAATGACTTCTGGGTAACTAGGTGGGTGGAGTTTCTGGGTGACCCCACATCCTCTCATTCAGGTGGTTGTGGCAACCAATATCGCTGAGACCTCGCTTACCATTGAGGGCATCATTTATGTGCTGGATCCAGGGTTCTGTAAGCAGAAGAGCTACAACCCCCGCACAGGCATGGAATCGCTCACTGTCACACCCTGCAGCAAGGTGGGCCTGGGCCGGAGTGGGGTCTGCATGGGGCGAGGAGGACAACAGGCCAACTCAGAAGCAGTGGGGATAGCTCAGAGCAGGGGGGTTAGCGGTCTGCACCCATATCCCCCAGATTTCTTGCAGAAATACCACCCTTTCTCTTTTCCATCACCAGAGTGTCAATGGGCCTGACAAACGGTCCTTTCTTTCCAGGCCTCTGCCAATCAGCGAGCTGGCCGGGCAGGTCGGGTGGCTGCGGGGAAGTGCTTCCGCCTGTATACCGCCTGGGCTTACCAGCATGAGCTGGAGGAAACCACGGTGCCCGAGATTCAGAGGACCAGCCTGGGCAACGTCGTGTTGCTGCTTAAGAGCTTAGGTGACTGGGCTCCCCAGTCCTCTTGAGAGGGGAGGGTGGGGCTGCCATCACTGGTCATGTGAAGGAGTCTGTCCTAACCCCACCCATCCTTTTCCAGGGATCCATGACCTAATGCACTTTGATTTCCTGGATCCCCCGCCATACGAGACCCTGCTGCTGGCTCTGGAGCAGCTCTATGCACTAGGAGCCCTCAACCACCTTGGGGAGCTCACCACGGTGAGGTGGGAGGGCAGTGGGCTGGGGTTGGAGGAAGGCTAGGGTGACCCCTTGAGGGGCGGGGAGACACCTGAAGAAGGAGTGGCCTCAACTCTCTCTTTCCTCTCCTTAGTCTGGTCGAAAGATGGCAGAGCTGCCTGTGGACCCCATGCTGTCTAAAATGATCCTGGCCTCTGAGAAGTAAGCCCTTGACTCAGCCGGGCCTCTGGCACACACACTGGCCATGCCTGCTTCTGTCTCTGGGGCCATCTTTGTGCGCTTCCTTTTCCTCTCCACCACATTATTCTTTAACTAATAACAAGTTGCTGGATAACTCCTATTGCCCTTTTGAGGTCCACAAGGGTCAGTCAGACACCGTCCTGTCTTTGGTTATGATATCAAATGGGTGAGATAGCCAAGAATGTAGAAAATTTGGGGGCATGAACAAAAGTGGAAGACTTTTTATCTGTGAGGAGTGCTGAGGGAGGGCTGGCTTGGAGACTTAGTCTCTCCTCCCATTTCGGACTAGAGCATTTAGGTGCAGCTGTGGGGGGACCACTTTTTAAGGCCATCCCTTGGCTGTGGTTGAAGTTAAAGGTCATTACATGAACTTAAAAAATTGCTGTAATGCACACCTTCTTACCCTCACGACGTTTTCCCACCCCTGCCTCCCTGCACGTCTCTCCTGTTACTGTTTTATCTACAGCCTGACCTCCCCTCCTGGACCCCCATCCTGCTGCCCCTGCCACCAAAAGCAGTCTACGCTCTGATTTGTAGCCGTCAGCCCAGCCTGCAGCCGCCGCATGAGGACATCCATCATACCGCGGTCCCTTTCCTCTTCACTGGGTCTGTTGCTCTGTGTCTTGCTTTGAGCTCTCATGTTTCTCCCTTCCTGCCCCAGGTACAGCTGTTCAGAGGAGATCCTGACAGTGGCTGCCATGCTCTCTGTCAACAACTCCATCTTCTACCGACCCAAGGACAAGGTCGTCCATGCTGACAACGCTCGGGTCAACTTCTTCCTCCCTGGTGGGGACCACCTGGTTCTGCTGAATGTTTATACACAGGTCCCTGGGCTTGGGTGAATGGGAATGAGGAGGGCACAGGGGACTCTGGTCCTGCTGTATAAACTTAACATCCCCTTTTTCCCTCCCTCTCTCTTCACAGTGGGCTGAGAGTGGTTACTCTTCCCAGTGGTGCTATGAGAACTTTGTTCAGTTCAGATCCATGCGCCGAGCCCGGGATGTGCGGGAGCAGCTGGAGGGGCTCTTGGAACGTGTGGAAGTTGGTCTCAGTTCCTGCCAAGGGGACTACATCCGTGTTCGAAAGGTCAGCATTTCCTTAGTCTAGTCTCCTGCCGTCCACCCATTATCTCCTGAGGAGCAAGCTTGTCTGGGGCCAGCGACCTGAGAATGTGCCCCTTTCCCTGGGGAAGGTGGGTTCCCCTTGTTCTTTCTTCCTGGGGCACTGGAGGTCCTTACCTTCTTAGGTCTCCCAAAGTGAAGTGAAGTGAAACCCTGCACTAAAAAGGTAACGAGTGCTGAGGGTCCCTGGATGCCAGCCTTTCCCATTGACTTCCTTTCCCGCCTGCTTCCAGGCCATCACCGCTGGCTACTTCTACCACACAGCACGGTTGACTCGCAGCGGCTACCGCACAGTCAAACAGCAGCAGACGGTGTTCATTCATCCCAACTCTTCCCTCTTTGAGGAACAGCCACGCTGGCTGCTCTACCATGAACTTGTCTTGACCACCAAAGAGTTCATGAGACAGGTGAGGGCACCTTGGCCTGCCCAGGCAGGTGGCTTGTGTGGGAGATGGTATTCTGGCATGCGAAAAACCCAGGTTCAGGTTGCTGGGACTGGCAGAGAAAGAGGAAAGCAACTTGGTTTAAGGTAGGATAAGGTAGAAAGGCATCCATTCTAAAGCTGTCTCAGCATCCGCTAAGATCTAACTGTTCATTCACTAAGTGCTGAATGCATTGTCTCAGTGCTTCAGGGGCTGCAGTGATAATGGTGAACAAAGCAGGTGTGGCCTTTGTCTTGAGTGTATTTTAGTCTTTAGGTTCAGGCTTTTGTTTAGAGTTAGCTTACTTGTGCTCTTGAACAACATATAACAGTGTTGGGATATAGAGTATTAGAGCCAGATACCCATTTCCCTTGCCCTACAGACAAAGGGGAAAGAAGAGAACCTTTTTAAAAATCACACACATCTCAGAATCTAGGTTGAACAAAAGAGAATCTTGCTGATTTTTTTCTCTCCTCTTGCAGGTATTGGAGATTGAGAGCAGTTGGCTTCTCGAAGTGGCGCCCCACTATTACAAGGCCAAGGAGCTAGAAGATCCCCATGCTAAGAAAATGCCCAAAAAAATAGGCAAGACACGGGAAGAGCTAGGGTGAAGAGCAGGGGACAGAACAATCAGAACCTAACACCAGCTCCTTTTCCTTCTGTACCTTATTTAATATCTATTAATAAAAATATTTTTAGAGTAAAGCTATGGGGAACTTTTTTTTTTGGCTACTCGGCTTGTGGGATCTTAGTTCCCTGACCAGGGATTGAATCCTTGCCCTCAGCAGTGAAGAGTGTGGAGTCCTAACCCCTGGATCACCAGGGAAATTCCATGGGGAACTTTTGAGATTCAGAAAAAAGTGACATGGAAATTGGATCTCATATATTCATGTAGATTTTATTATTTACAAGTTAAATTACACAGCAGCTTTACATAGCATGAGATGGAAAGTAGAGGAGGAGAGCGAATTGGGGAGGTAACTGGCTCTGAGGCTCTCAGCTGCCTCCACCGCCTCTTTTTGTGCGTAGCAAAGTCATCAGTGCTGCCTCTGCCCCAGTTCCTGATCAGTCCTTGGAACACAGGTGTAAGTTGGGTTCTGGTTCCGACAGCCCCAGAGCCACCAGGGCTCCCACTAACAGCTTCTTCACAGGTGCGGGGGGTGAATGTGAAGGCATCAGCTAAAGCGAGAAAGGTTAATGTAGCTGGTGTGATGTTCTACTTTGTCACCCCGCACACCACCCCCCGCCCCCCACAGCCCTAGCACTCACTTTGTCTAGGCGATGGCGACAAATGAGGCCATTGGAATTCAGGTAGAAGGTGGAATAGGCATCATAGGTCCTGGTGAAGGGAGAAAGAGGCTCACTGAGAGAGAGGGTTATTGGTCCTAAAGTTTTAATTCAAGCATTTGTTTAAACTAGTAGTTCTTAACCTTTGCTATGTGTTAGATCACCTGAGGATCTTTTAAAAATCCTGAGTTCTACCCTGGGCCCAATTAAATCAGGATGTCTGGCACCAATATTTTAAAAAAGATTCTTGGATTAAAAAAAAAAATCCAAGAATCCACTGTGCAGCAAAGTTTAGAAACTACTGGTGTGGGCTTAGTTTAAGAATTTCTCGGGATGCTACTCTGCTGGAAATTTACCAAGTAGTTTACCCAAGGCTGTGAAGCAAAACTTAAGAGACAGGTATTTTCATCTGTTCATTAAGTATATGAGTCCCTACTATGTGCCAGGTAATGTACATGAAGAAACTGAGTTCAGAAGCTTCCTATATACTCAAAGTCCCTATTTTTTTCTATATTAAAGTAGACTAAAACAAAGCCTGCCTTCAAGGAGCCTGCAGTCTAGTCAGGGTAGATGGGAGGATTGTCTAGGAGACTAGCCTGCAGACTCGCAAAAGGGTAAGATTAGAAAGTTGTGGTGTTTCTTTTCTCACTTCTCTTACCGGTAAAGCTCCTCCTTGTCACGCTTATAAAAACGAAGAAAGAGCAGGTGAATGGGCAGTCCCACAAGCCGCCAGCGGGCTTGCAGGGTCCAATTCTCAGGGTGGCGTGTCAGCTGCAGAATCTCCAGCCGAAGCTGTGCAAAATAGTTCCAGGCCAGGAAGCGGCAGAGAGTCAGTGACAGAATGTACCATGTCCGGCCTCTGACAGGAAGAGATGGGGAAGAAATCTCATGACGACACAATCAGAAAACCAAACTCTTCTCTGACAGAGGAATTGGGGACGGTGGTGAGAAGCAACTTAGGACCGTCTCTAATAAGTGAAAATAGCACTGGGTCCTTTTCCTGCCCAAGGCCCTACCCGTTCAATGGATTCTCACTTGGTACGCATGTTGAGGATCTCATTGATGAATTCCACATCCGATGAGTAGAGAGTGTAGTCGTGGGAGTGAAGGAAGAGATTGGGAAGCTAGGTGGAAGAAGAAGGCATGAATCCAGGAGGAAAGAAAAGATGATCCTACTCCTCAATTTTCTATATCGAGTGTCTCCTTATTCCTGAGTGAAAGGTTATCTCATCCCTAATTCAAACCGAGGAGTATCTTTTCCTTGGGAAATGTTTGAAACATATTTCGATGCCTGTCTCATGGTTCCAAGAAACAATCCAGCTGACTGACTAACTTCCTATTTTTAAGAATTACCTACATCTCTCCCCATTTTGGACAAAGGCCACTTTTGAATGGACTTACCTCTTGTCTCAGTCTCTCATACATGACAGCCAGATGCTCCTCCATACTTGGATCTCCTGATGGAGTGGCAGGGGAAGGGTGGGCGGTTCCAGGGGCTTGGAAAGGTATCAGAGCTCCAGGACAGGGGCAGGGAGGCCCCTCAAACAGGCTCCTGAGCCCATCCAGGCAGCCGCTAAGTAACTCGGGTCCTGGCCCCTCCTCCCCCTTTCCTGGGGGGAGAACCACCCATGGTGAGGTGAGGGCTTGGACCTGAGGGAGAGGCAGTGGGGGAGCTGGGGGAAGCAGTCGGGTGGGAGGGCTTGGGGGTGGGGGAGACCAGAAAAGAGGCAAAGATGGAGAAGTGGTGGTTGTGGAGTGAGACCAAAGGGGTGGGAATGGTAGAGCCCATGGAGAAGACTGGTCCTGAGGAGGAAGAACAAAAGAGAAAAAAGGTAAGAATCCAGCTGCCTAATGCCCCTCCATCCAAACTCTGCCCATTAACACGCTTCCAATCCACCTGCTCCTTCTGACAGAAAAGATCAAATTACTAGAGGAAAAATTCATT
Organism: Bos indicus x Bos taurus; assembly: GCF_003369695.1. Lineage (NCBI taxonomy): Eukaryota > Metazoa > Chordata > Mammalia > Artiodactyla > Bovidae > Bos > Bos indicus x Bos taurus. Next base: position 29,236,826 of record NC_040098.1, read on the forward strand.
TCCATCTCTGCTTAAAACAGGAGGATATACTTTCTTGTGACTTAAGTACAAATACCTAGCCAAAATAGCAAATACGTTTAGATTTAAGATTCCAAACCTCTTTGGGGGCAGGTCTGTCTCTTACAGCAAGAATCACAAGAGTGCATACTTAAGAATGAACAAATGAATGAACACCAGACAGGTCTCGTTATATTGTGGATGAAATGATGTGGCCTCTAACACAACTCCAGGAGTATGTGAGGCGGCTGTTGCAGAGAAAAGAACATCCAACTGGAACTAGGAGACTTTGGAGTTCCAATTCTATAATGTAACGTTAGGCACTCTAATTCCCTCAGCCTGAGTTTTCCATAAATGTACTATAAATAAGGACGATGAAGCCACACTGAACCACAATGAGGACTTTAAGAGATAATAAATGTCAATAAAACTTTGCGACCTGTAAAGTAGTATATAAATGTAAGCTCATCACTTGGGCTCCTCTAATGACACGAAAAAGCCCAGGAGACTGTTAAAGGCTGGATGGACCTCATGATGCTCCTGATTTACTGATGTTGAAACTGCGATGAGGCAGAAGTAACTCAAAGTCAGGCCTGACTCGAGCTCCTGCGTTTTCAAGGAGCCCCCGAGGGGTCTTATTATCGGGGAAGGCGGGCAGGCCGCGCGGGTACCTCTGTCCCCGACGGTGTCCCGGAGGCGCCGTCTCCGCCGGGGGCGTGGCCATCTTGCCCGCCCGGGCACAAGGGCCCTAACCGGGTCCACTCGGGCCGGCCTTCCCGCCGGGACCGCTATCCCGGTGCAAGATGCGTGGGCTGCAGAGCGCGGCCCGCAGGTCCGTCTGGTCGGCTCCCTGGAGGCGCCGCGAACCTCTCCGCCCTCTGTCCTTCAAATCACCTCCAGACACAGGTAACCGCGAAGACGCGGGAGAAATGCGGCCGCGCCCCACCGCGCCAGCCTCAACCCCGCCTGCCCCCCAAGTTCCGGGAGACAGACGTCCCGTGCGCGACAGGGCTGGCAGCGCCGCCCTCCGGTCCCTGAGACCCCTCGCCCCTCCACGCGCCGCTCCGCACAGGTGGGAAGGAGTGGTGGGACGTCAGTACGCCTGCGCGAAACGGGACGCGCGCTCCGCCCCACGCGCCGGCTGAGGAGGGTCTCTCCCCGCCCCCTCCTCTCCCCTCCCGCTTCCTCTCGGCGCTCACCTGGGGACGAGCCTGATAGGCGCGAAGGCAGGGGCCGAGGCGCCGGGCCGCCCCCCGGCTGGGCTGGTACATGATCTTCCGGGAATGGAGAGAGCGTCTCCTGTGTCCGGCCTCCGGCCTCCTCACAGGGGTGAGCGCGCCCCGGAGCCGGCTTCTTGAAGGGGAAAGGAGGGGGGGTGAGGGGCTGAGGGGAGGGAAACGGAGATGTTGCGCGCTTGCGCACTGCGGCCGGTTCCAGGGAGGCGGTGAGGCGCTAGGTCTACAGAAAGTGCGCCTGCGCTCGCCGAATCGGAGGCAGCCTCAGGGCGCTTGCGCAGTAAATTAGCGGCCTAAGAGTACGGTTCTCAGGCTCTCACCTGTACGCTTGCGCAAAAGTGGGCGCTGATGGGTGAGGAGTGGGACTGAAATAACGACATCCGCAGTTCTCAGTAACGCTCGTGGTAAAAAATACTTTATTGCTCTGGTTAAAAATAAGATACAAATGACTTGGCACTGATTTAAAAAAAAAAAAGCCTGTAGAATGAATAAATGAATGAATGAATACATACACGGCGAGGGCAAGCTTTGACTAAGTCCTGTGTGAGATAGAAATAATAATGATTTTGAAGGTGTGAGAGGGGGCTGCGGTCACCAAGGCCTGGTGCTGCGACGTTCATGCAAGTTTCGAATGAACCTGGCGTTGAACATGTCCCCACCCATTGTCCAAGCCTGGGCTGGTGGAACCTGGGCCTGTGGAGGAACTGTGTGCATGGGTTCCTCCCCAGACCCATGCTGTGACAAGACCTGCTCCTCAATGGCACACCTAGTAGGTGGGAGGGAGATGGAGAGTGGGTTACACGGGTACTAAAGTGAGGATTAAGAGCACAGCTTCTTCAAGGTCTGTCAGGCTCTTGTGAGGAGGACAAATGATGGGGTATGAGGCTGGAACCATTGGTGCTATGTCCAAACCTGAAACCCCACAGAGTGGTGCTAAACGGAAGCACCAGAGTTGAACCTATGGGGAAAGAGGCTTGTAGGATGTTAGGTGGAAGGCTTTGTGGGAGGAGCTGGTTTCCAGTTCAGAGAGTGAGATTTAGGAGGAGGAAGTAGCTGAGAATGATGTTAGAAAAGGGGTCAGAGGTGGTGAGAGGCTGGCAGGGAAGGGGCTCAGACCTCACCTATTCTCTGTTTCCTGTTCCCCCTGCTTCAGTTCTTGGTTGCCTGTGGAAATACCAGGCATGTATATGGGAAGGCTAGAGTAGGTAGTGAATATGGCCTATTTGATTTGAGGGTAAGGAGATGAGTAACTTACCTGTATTGGGACATGAGGAATTCAACCGCCCGTGGCGGCTATAGCTGCAGCTTTGGGCTACCAGCCCTGGGGGAGTCCCGCTGTAGAAGAAATGTGAAATGATGGGGAAGAGGCTACAGGATGAAAGATGAGTGGGTATGGAGCAATCAGGGGAGAAGAATAAAAGAACAGCACAGGAACAGAGAGGGGGTAGTTATCATTCCTATGGGGTTTAATACAAGTTGTGCCCCAGAAAAGGGAAGGGAGAGCACTGTATACCCCAAGGTTTTCTGGAGTAGTCCTAATTTGCTGCTTTATTATTTCTAGTTGAGGCAATGTGTTAACCGTAAGGTTAAATGTGATCGAAATCATGTTATAAAAAGATTCAGGAGAATTCCCTGGTGGTCCAGTGGTTAGGACTCTGTGCTTCCCCTGCGGGGGGCACAGGTTCCATTCCTGGTTGGGACATTAAGATCCCACAAGCTACACAGTGCAGCCAAAAACAAAAAATGGATTCACATAAAGGCAAAATTTTGCTGAACCAGGTGCTCTGATGTTTTGAGTTGGAAAACACGTTTACCTTAATTATGGGATATCTTAGCCAGAGGGGAAGAGGGAGTGGCAAGGCTGAATTTAGGAAAAGGATTGTCTTGAGAAAGAGATCAAAGGGTTTAGAGAAGAATAATCCAAGAAACAATTAGGGGATTGTTATCAGAAGGCAATTAATTGGCTCCTAGAGATGTTAGTAAATCTTAACATCTCAGCAAGGGCTGGCCTGGGTAAACAGTAGGAGTTACTAGAGGGAGAGCTAAAGGTTTATGGAGAGAATGGAGGAATAGATACAGAAGCCTACATGGAGGGATCCAGTGACTACATTAGAGGAGACAGAATCTGCAGGAGAAAATCCAGCAGTGAAGATGGGGACAGGCAGACACCAGATCCTGCGAGGGGAGCTCTAAGCCTCCTTGCTGGAAGATCTGCAGATCTCAGAGGTGAAGAAGAGGGCCAGAGGTCCTGAGATCCCAGGAAAATACAGGGTGACGCACAAACGAGGCTGAGACCTTAAGGTTTGTTTGTTTGTTTTTTCATTGAAAATGTCCATTTAAAAAACACAAAAGAGTTCACGCTTTATTCAGACAACACTGAGAGGGAGAAGAAAAAGGAGGAGTGAGTCAGAAAAGAGGGAGATCCTGCTCCCAAGGATTTGGGGGAACACAGTAGGGGTACCTGAACTAGCACACATCCAGAGGGTAGGGAGGGAAAGGATTTCTATAGCCTGGGTATGGAGCAGGGGAGGATTTTTGCTATGGAGGAAAGAAGAGAGGAAGGCCAGAGGAAGAGTTCCCCCATCATCATCAAGACAATCTCACAAGACAGGAATCTATCAGTATATCTAGCTACCGGGGAGGAATGGATGTAAGAGGGTATTCCAGGAGCTAATAGAGCCTTGAAACTCAGGCTTAGCTGCTGAAACTTGGCTAAGAGTGATCCTAGGGTGTTGGCTGGGATCTACTGCCAAGAAACAGACTCCTTCAGAGAACCTGGACCTAGGGAGGTGGTAGTGTCTATAGAAGCGTGATGAGTCTAGAGTCCCACAGCAGACATCAGCTCAGGGGTCCCGACAGATTAACACATACATGAAACGTGGAGATTAAGAGTTTGGCAATGTTGAGTGGATCCCGTGGGGAGCTGGTAAGTCCCTGTCCTACCTGACTGGACTGCTATGAAGCAGAGTTCGTTCAGTGGCTGGCGTCAGCAGGCTGATAGGGTAGCTGCAGCCGGTAGCACAAAGCAGTATTAGAACTACCAGCAGACAGTGTAGAGGACTACAGGAGTTATTCCATGGACAAGACTCTTTTACAAAGGTTTCCCTGGCAGAGGAGGCCTTTGGACTTTCCATGATGTTCTAGAATCTGACAGCAAGCAAGAGTGTGCTTCTCTGGATAATTAGTATGAGCTGCCCAACCAAGAGGCCTGGCAGCAAATCGGGCTGTCTGTGGGAGTGTTCAGAGCCCAAGTTAGGAGAGAAGGGCTGCTTTCTGTGGTAAGAAAAGCTATGAAGTGTTAGGCCACCTGGGACCCTGACCACCCAGTTGTCCAAGAAAGGGGTAAAGGGAATCCTACGGGTTCTTGTCAAGTCCCCCTAGATGCTGGGGGATGCAGTGGGAGACTGGGTCTGGGGTTCTCAGGGAGAAGGGTCTCCACCTTCGCCAGGTCTCCCAGGGAGGGGAGGGGGTTAGCAGTCTATCAGTATCGACTCTCATCAGAGCGGGGAAGAGAACTGGGGAAGGATGTTATGGACAGGAGAGGGGGAGAGGGAAAATGGAGGGGAGAGAAAAACAGAAAGAGAAGTCAGAGGTGAAGAGAAAGCTGGGGAGAGAAATAAAGGAGAGGCCCAGTCCCTGCCTGCCGGGGTGGGCTCCCGCCACACAAGGCACTGAGCCGGAGCCAGTGGCTCCCCAGGCTGTCAGAGACCCTGCCCCCTCCCAGCAAGTGTTAAACCACAATTTCCCGCCCCTCCCACCAGTGGGTCTGCGTTCTTTCTAACCTTCCTCTAGGCACTAGCATCCCTAGGCTCCCCCGAAGTCCTATTCTGCTCCTTAACTGTAATTTATTTCCAGACTATTTCCACAGGTATCTTCCAGTATATTCTCAAAACGTCTTAGGAAGTCTCCAATCCTCCTGTCCCAATGCTTCATGTCTCTGATTTACACTGCCCTCTGCCATTTCTAACCGCCCTGTCTGACAGTCCTGAGGCTCCCTAACTCTCCAGCTCCTGTTACCTGGTGCGACGCCGCTGGGCAGGGCTGCCCCCAGAGTCAGTAGCAAGCAGAAGGCGGGCGGTGGGGTGTGGGGGGCAGAGGCGCAGGGAACGCAGCAGCTCCTGCTCTGGCACAAAGGGGCGGAGGGGGCCCCGTTCTGGTGAGTTTCCCAGGCTGCTGGAGCGAGGGGGTGGGTGGGCTGGAGGAGTCGCACGGCGAGGGGCCCTGTTCAGGGGCCACGGAGGCTCCACAGCTACCTTCAGAACTGGGGGAGGGAGAAAGCAGAGTAAGACAGAGAAAGAAGGAAAAGGACAGGGAAGGGAGTTGTGAGAGCCAAGATCAGGGAAGGAAAAAGAGAAGTCAGAGCCTTAGAGAACAAATGCTTCCCCTGGGTTGAGGGCCCCAGGCCCAGACCCCCCAGCCCAGTCTTACATTCTCGGTCACTAGAGGAGTATGGCTTTATGTCTCCCTCTGCTCGCTTGGGTGGCAGCTTCCTTGCTGGAGCTGGGAGTGGAGAGGACACTGAGGTAAGCATGGGGAGACACACTGTGTACCCTCCTCCTGGCCACCACCCCCGCGACCCCAAACCTCTGGTCCTTGACACCACAGTTCCTCCTGGGCAAGGAGACGTCAGCTCCGCCGCGGGAGCAGCTCTGTGGCAGTGCCATCACACCAGAAGGGAATTTGGGGGGAAGGCTGGAGCATTTTGAGGAGAGCCAGAAGGAGTAGGCCGAATGCAGAGTTGGGGGAAAGATCCGGGGGAGACTCTGGGGCCTGGGACGTACAGGAGAAGGGCGGCCAAGGGAGGCAAGCTCTTACTGTCAGTGGGCGCTGTCAGGCACCCCTGGGATTCGGGGGCAGAGGAATGGTCCCAGCCGGGCCAACGAGGACCCCAGGTCCCTCTAGATAAGATGGACAAAGCCCTTGGTTAATCAGGAATTGCTGTGGAGAGGTTAGGGGAGGTTGGCGTGGGGCAGAACCTCTCCTTCCAGGGCAAAGATAGGAAGAGATTTACATTTTATTAGGGGGGAAAAAGGGATGAGGAAAAAACACAGACATCTGGAAAGGAGCTACCAGAGAAAGCAAATGGGAGGCTAACAGACTATCCAAGCTCAGCCTCTGCGTCCTCTCTTTTCTACTTGCCCTTCCCTTTCCCTCTCAAGAGGTTCTTTCTCCATCATGTGTGGCAAAGGAGACTGCCCAGTGGATCCAGTTAAGCTTTAGGGTCCCCTCCCCTGTAGACCTGGTCTTCACTGTCCTTGTTGGCTCTCTCCCTCTCACAGCCTTTGGTCAGTAGGAGCTAGACGGAGGGGAGGTCTTAGAAATCAAAGCCAGTCACAGACATGAACTGCCTCTCCATGCCTGATACTGGTAGATGCTAGTCACTGGTGACACTGTTGTCTGGGTGGTGGTTTCTCTGTTTCCTGGCCACAGAGGAGGTGAGAACTAGCCACAGAGCAGCTCCTTCAGAAAGGGGGCCCTTCTGTGCAGGTGTGCACTGCACAGCCAGCAGAAGGCTGCACCCCTCCGCCTTGAGAAGGAAGAAAGGATAGGACTCAGCCTGGCAGGGAGCATGTGTGCGGATGAGGATGGAATGAGGAACCTGGGCAACATTTCAGTACCTCCTAGGCTAGGTTTCTCCCTTATTTGGTTGGAAGTGTTACAAATTCTGAGTGTTATCTTCAGAAATTAGTATTTAAGCTTTGGACCATTCACGTCACTCTTCTATGACTGGAAGCAGAAGGGGAGACTGCACTTGCCTGTCACTCACTGGCTGACAGAGCCTGAGGGGTTTAGGGAGGAACATGACTCTGGCCTATTTTGATGGGCCTGCAGCAGGAAGAGGCTCCATCAATGTCTACGGTCAAACAGGCTCCCAGTGAGCTTGCTTAATTAAAGTCTTGCCAGGTGTAAAATACACTGAGCTCCCATGGGTAATGTCTGCTGGAGACTTGGGTTGCTTTAGAATTCTCTCAAATGGCCCACAGATCACACACTGAGCTCCTGGTGGCCTCCAGAGTGACTAGCCATCACAGCACTACAGATCCACCCATTCAATGCAGCTTTACCAGCGGGCATAGGATCGAGCGCAGCAGCACGAGAGTGTCGAGTTGCCCTCAGGGAGGTAGCAGGGGGCCCTGTGAGGAAGGAAGCGGCGGTGCCCCTCAGTGAGGGGGCGGCGCGGGGGGGGGACCAAGAATTCACCTATTTCCTTCCCCTCACCCCGACTGCTTGACCAACACACACAGGTGAGAAAACTTACGATGCTGATGGGCAAAGAAGCCTTCGAAGATCACAAAGTTGTTCACCTGTAAGATGAAACAAGAGAAATAATAGCTGTCTGTTCAGCTACTCAGCACATACTTGGGTATAGAACCCTGAGCTAGAAAAACCACAGCAGGAAGAAAAGCCAGCCTTCCTGTCCTTGTTGACAGACTCAGTCAGAATTTTAGGACCTGACAAGCTGATCCTAAAGCTGGACTGCAAAGGACCTCAAGTAGCCAAAATAATCTTCAGGATCAACAAAGGAATAATAAATTCGGGGAGGATTCACACTTCCTAAGTTCAAAGCTTACTCCAAAGCTATGGTAGTCAAAACAGTGGTAGAAACACAGGATAGGCAAATAGACCCTTGGAATGAACAGAGTCCAGAAACAGTCAACTGATTTTCAATAAAAGTAAAAGACCTTTCAAAAGGGAAAGTATAGCCTCTTCAACAACTGGTGTTTGGACAACTGAATATCTACATGCAAGATACTGAATTTGGATCAAAGAATAACTAAAAATGGATTAAAGGGGGTTCCCTGGTGGTCCAGTGGTTAAGACACTGCACTTCCACTTCAGGGCCACGGGTTCAATCCTTGGTTAGGGAAGTTCTGTGTGCCATGGAGCGTGGCCAAAGAAAAATAAAAAAGAAAACAAGAAAAAGATGGACCAAAGACCTAAATGTAAGAGCTAACACTATGAAACTTTTAGAAGGAAACATTAGGGAAAATCTTGATTACTTCGGACATGGTTTAAGAAATAAATGGTGTATTTCTTAAATAGGACATTGATTTCCTATCAAGAAAATGAAACCCCATGAACAAGAGGACATATTTGCAAATCATATATCTAATAAGGGTGTTGTGTCTAGAACATAAGGAACTCTTCCAACCCAGGAACAAACAGGCAACAAACACAATTTAAAAAGGGGCATGGACGTGAACATTTCTCAAAGAAGAAATGCAAATGGTCAATAAGCACTTGAAAAGATGCTCAACATCATTAGTCAAAAGGGAAATGCAAATCAAAACCACAAAGAGAAACAACTTCACAACCATTATTATGGCTATTATAAAAAGAAAAATAACAAATTTTGGTGAGGATGTCAAGGCACTAGAGCTACCATGCATTGCTGATGGAGATGTAAAATGCTGCATTCACTGTGGAAAAAGTTTCTCAGTTCCTCAAAAAGTTAAACACCGGATTAACCACATGACCCATTAACCACATAACCACATGACTCTTAAATACTCTTAGATATATACCCAAGAAAACTAGAAATATACATGCTTGGAGACATGGCTGGCCCAAAGCTAAGTAGCTACACAGGGGAGAACTGGGACTCAAACCCCCGACTCCTGATTCTAGCTGAGGCATGTCGGTCAGGAATACAGTGTAGTCATCAGAGTGGGCTATGGGTTCAAATTCAAACTCTAACATTAGCTGTGCACACTTGGTCAACTCCCTAATCTACATAAACCCAAAATGGGGTCAATAAGACCTACCTCAAAGAAATGTACAAGGATCAACAGAGATAATGCAATGTAGATACCACACAGAGCTCATGAAACATTAGTCGTTATGATACTGTATATCTATCTATCTATGTCTATACACTCTATTGGAGAAGGAAATGGCAACCCATTCCAGCATTCTTGCCTAGAGAATCCTATGGACAGAGGAGCCTGGTGGGCTGCCATCTATGGGGTCATGCAGAGTCAGACATGACTGAAGCGATTTAGCATGCATACACTCTACACTGCCCTGCTCTTACATGTTACCTGGGTAATACATTTGATGCCAGATACTGATACTATGTTCCTTCTGTTGCTCTCTGCTGCCTCTTAATGGAGAAATGATGTCCTGCACATTCTAAGCAGACCCTGTCTATCTCCTGCCTTGACCCTGCTGTAATGTCTACCATGACATTATTCGCCTCCAACAAGCATATGCTCAGCACTCCAGCCAAACAAAACACTGCTTACAGTGCCCTGAAAAGTATATTAAGACCTCTCTGACTTTGCTCGTTTCTTCCTGCATGAAAAGCACTTTAGCCTGTCCACTTCTGTCCCCCTGACAAACACTTTTCAAGATTAAGTCAAGTCTCCCTTTACCCAAGTAAGCACTCACTTTATGCTTCCTCTGTAAGCACATCAATGAGTCTCATTACAATGGATTAACTGTCTGTGCTCCTATCCAAGGCTCACTTGTCATCCCATCCCAAGCCCACTCAGCAACACTGCTTCAGCAGTTCTCTTGATTTTCTCAGTTCTTCCCACTTTCTCTGACATCATCAAATTTTGAGTCATTCTTATGCTGTTTGTTCTTATGCAGCTAAGAAGAATCAACTCTTTTGATCCATAGCCCTCTCGAGCTCTTGCTCTATTTCTGTTGACCTTAAACCAGGATTTAAGAGTCACCTATTCTTGCTGTCTCCAGTTCTGAGCTTCTTAATCTCTTAAACCAGGGGTCCCCAGCCCCTGGGCCACACAGCAGGTCCATGGCCTGCTAGGAACCCAGCCACATATCAGGTGAGTGGTGGCAGGCGAGCCGAAGCTTCATCTGTATTTATACTGCTCTTCATTGCTCCCATTACTGCCAGAGCTCTGCCTCTTGTGAGATCAGCGGCAGCATAATCAATGTAATGCGTGTGAAAAATCCCAAAACCACTCCCCCCTTCCCCCACATCCACTGGGTCCATGGAAAAATTATCTTCCACAAAGCCAGTCCCTGGTGCCAAAAAGGTTGAGGACTGCTGTGGCCTAAACTCACTCCATCCAGGCTTCCACCCACCACTGTGCTGAAACTGCCTGTCAGGATCACCAGTGGCCTCAGGCAGCTAAATCCAATGGTCACTTCTCAGACCTCTTCTTACCTCATGGATCAGCAGCATCTGACTCAGTGAGCCATTCCTTCCTTCTGCAAACAGTTTCTTCACTGGCCTTCCAGGTCACTTCTAATTTTGCATCTACTTCACTAGTCACTTCTGGGCTGCATTTGCTGCTACTTCTCTCCCAGACTTTCTAAGAGTGCCTGAGGGCTCAAGTCCTTGGATTGATAACTCACTCCATGGTGATCCTCATCCTGTCTCGCTGCTTTCAAGTATCGTACAGGTGCTGAAAACTCTCCACCTGAAACCTCTTCTCCCAACACTATGGGAGCAACCAACTGTATACTGAACCTGAACTCGCCACAGACATCTCCAGTTAACATACTCAAGGTGGACTCTACTATTTCCCCCTCCAAAGCTGCTCTACCTTCCATCTCAGCTGACGTAATTTCATCCTCCCAAGTGCTCAGGCCAACAACTTTGGGATCACCCTTGACTCCCTCTCTTTTTTCTCCACAATCAGTCAAGAAACCTTATTTGCTTTAACTTCAGAATACCTAAAATCTGACCACTCCTTCCCACCTCCACTGCCACCATCTTGGTCTGAGCCACCACCATTTATCATCAGGATTGTTGCTTCGTAATCTGCTTGCACCCTCACTCCTCTACTGCGTATTCTTAACAAGCAAAGTGCTCTGGTTTAAAGTACGTCACATTAGGGACTTCCCTGGAGTCCAGTAGCTAAGATTCCACATTCCCAGTGCAGGGGGCCTGGGTTCAATTCCTGGTAGGGGAGCTAGATCCCACGTGCCACAGATAAGACCCCGGATGCCACAACTAAAGACCCCACAGCCTTGACGGAAACCTGGCGCAGCCAAATGAATATTAAAGTAAGTCCTATCATATTTCCCCTCTGCTCAAACCCCTATGATGGCTCTCCTTTTTTCACTAAGAGTAAAAGCCAAAGTTTTTGCAATAGCCTGCAGGGCCCCAAGTGTCCTTCTTTCCCTGTTACTGCTCTTATCTCCTCTACAGCACTCCCCACTCACTCACACTGCTCTAGCCACACCAGCCAAATTTCTAGGCCCACTCCACCTCATGGCCTTCACACTAGCCATTTCCTCTGCGTGGGATGCTCCCCCTCCAGGTATTAATGGCTCATAGTCTCACCTCTTTAAGTTACTGCTCAAGTGACACTTTCTCAGTGAGGCCTTTCCTGCTTATCCCATTTAAACTTGCAATCACACACATTCCCATCCTCACCAGGGCATTCCCAAACCTTCTTACTTGCTCTTGTTTTCCTAGAGTGCTTATCGACAAGAGTATCTACTTGTTTATTATGTTTGTCTGCCCAACTAGAATATAAGCTTTGTAAGAACAGAGACTTTTTTCTGTTTTATTGAACCAAGTATTCCTAAAGCCCAGAATACTACTGGGTGCTCAACAAATATATGCTGAATAGACAGACAGTATTAGCAACATTATATTGCATCTACTTACAAACAAACCACATTCCCCCCAAATAAACCAAATCTCTCTGGGGACAGGGAACGTATATTATTCTGAGCCCTTACTAAATTAAATCTTGATTGACTAAGTAATGGACTATGTGAAAATGAAGAGATGAAAATGAACTGACTTATGTTTGGGGTTGGAGAAGGCAATGGCACCCCACTCCAGTACTCTTGCCTGGAAAATCCCATGGATGGAGGAGCCTGGTAGGCTGCAGTCCATGGGGTCGCTAAGAGTCAGACACGACTGAGAGATTTCACTTTCACTTTTCCCTTTCATGCATTGGAGAAGGAAGTGGCAACGCACTCCAGTGTTCTTGCCTGGAGAATCCCAGGGACGGGGGAGCCTGGTGGGCTGCCATCTATGGGGTCGCACAGAGTCGGACACGACTGAAGTGACTTAGCAGCAGCAGTAACTTCTCCCCTGGAGAAGGAAATGGCAACCCACTCCAGTATCCTTACCTGGAGAATCCCATGGATGGAGGAGCCTTAAGAGTCGGACACGACTGAGTGACTTTTTACTTACTTTACTTTTACTATGTTTGGGATATAAACATGCTTTTAGGTGTACACAACAGTCCAGGATGAAGAATAAAAATAGATGAGATAATAATGAAACAGCTCCAGGATGACAGATGGTATCCTCTGATCCCACCCTGAGCTTAGCTGTATAAAAGAAGTCCTATACAATGGGGAATAGGGACTGCTTGGAAGGTACTTCTTCTTTGCCCCTCAAAGACTAGGTAATTCAGTGGGAATGCTCAGTGGGGATCTATTCTCTGAAACTTCTAACCTGTGGGACGGTGGTCTCCAGGTTGTAGTGTTTATTCAGGAACTTCAGCAGCTTCTGGGAGGGTCTGTCAATGGCCAGTTGGTGTGGTTCAACTCGCTCCTTCTGCAGGGAACAAGAGACTAGGGTAGGAGAAGGTGTGGGGAAAGCAGGCCAACAGGAATCCTGGGAAGCATATGGGAACATAGTGGGGGTGGGAGGATGGGAGGCAGGGCCTCTGGGAGGACTGAAGGCCTCTGGGAAGAGCTGGCAAAGAGATAAGCAATACCTGCAACATATGCTGGAAGAGTTCTCGTCCGTGGCCATGGCGTTGAAGTGATTCATGGATGTAAAAGTCCAAGATGCAAAGTGGTTCTACCTCATTGTGAGCCTCACGATCATCCTAGGAGGTAAAAGAACAACAAAGATTTTCTAGGGACTTCCCTGGCGGTCCAGTGGTTAAGAATCCGATTTCTAATGCAGGGGACGAGGGTTTCATTCCCAGTCAGGGAACTAGGATCCTACATGCTGCAGGGCAACTAAGCCCATGCAACACAACTTTGTTCTAGAGCAATAAGAGAAGCCCATGCCCCACAAATAGGAGAAGCCCCTGCATTGCAACAAAGAGCATGCACCTCAATGAAGATCCAGAGCAGCCAATAATAATTTTTAACTTAAAAAGATCTTCTAGGACTCAAACATTACTGCCACCTTCCGACCTCCAGCGCTTCTGTTCTCAGAAGCCAAGGCATATGAATTTTCAGTTTCCAATGACACTTACCAGTACAAAGAGTTTCTTATATCCAACTTTAAGAAAGCCAACAATGGCTCCTTTTCCAGCCCTGTAGGATGGAGAAAATAACAAACTGTAGTGAGCACCTATTTGGAAGAGGTAGAGTCAAAACAGGGAAAGGGGCTGGGGGAGGAAGGAATTAAGCACAGGATGGAAGAGCACTTGACACTCACGGCCGAGCTGAAGTATCTTTGAGTATATACATAACGTGGCGATTGCTCTGCATCCTGGATGCACTGGTTATGGGAGCAGGAAGATGCTGGGCCTGCCAGGAATTTTAAGGCAGACTTTCTACAAGTCCCTTCCAAAGGACCCCTGCCTCCCTTACCAGCTGTCCCCAGAGGCCTCCCCTTTACCACATGTAGACTCCCCAGTACCTTAGCAGAGGCCTTGCCCAGCTCATCTACAATGGTCATAATTTGCTGCTGCAGATCAACACTACAGAAAGAGAGAAGAGTCAGATAGTCACTGAGTTAAAGGGTCCTGGGCAATCACTCCCTGGGAACTTGGGCCATAACCCCAGGTCAGTACTTCACGCCCTCCCTCTATCTTGGTCTTCCAACCCTATTTCCCACCCTACTCTGAAACCCAAACTTTTGCCACACGTCTTTTCAGGGTGGTACACTCCCTTCTCCATTAAAATTACTGTGGGGAAGCAGGAAGGGCAGGTCAACCATATCCTTCGGTTGGGACCACACATTGGGCCAAGCGGTGAAAGGTGGCAGATTCAAGCCCCGATCAACCCCACAAGGTCTAGGGTCAAAGGTCACCAAAAAGGCGAGCCTGGACATCAAAAGGAGTGGTCACTAGTCAACGCGAGAAGGGGGCGTGGTGCCTGGACCAGGTTCCAAGAGGAACCGGGAGAGAAGGGCCGTGGGGAAGATTTGAGATGTCACCGGGCCGGCGTTGTGGTTCCGGGTCGGCGGGCCGGGGGCCTTAGGTGCTGGTCCAGCACCGTGATCCGCTCCGGGAGCAGCGCGTCCACATCGAACGGGAACTCCATGGCCCATTGTGCGCGGTCGGACCCGCCCCGCGCGACGTCACTTCCGCCCCTCCCACCGCAATCTGTATTTCCCCTGCCGCGCCTGCAGGTCCCCAGGGGACCGCCCCTCCCCGCGCTCCCCTCCTCCACCACCCGCCTGTATCGCAGCAGCTGGCCCCGGAGACCCCAATCTTCTTGCCAGACCAGCTGTCGCTTAGCAACAGCACTCAGCCCATCCTCGCCTCCCACGGCAGCGGGCGCCACAGCAACCCATTTTTGGGGCCTAGTGTCTCATTCTCCAAACCTTTCAGCCCCTCAGTGAACAGCTGACAATAGTGAGAACGCTGTGCCTCCGGCATAGGGGGCCACAAGTGATCAAGAGAGAATGGTACAACTGCTCATTTCAGGTGCCTTCTGGTCCCAAGAGCCCAGAGGCAGGGTTGGTTCAAACCTGACCACCCCTCTCCGCACAGCAGCACCCACTGCCCACTCCCTCACCAACCCCAACCACCACCACAGCATTCATTCATTTGAAATTCAGCCCAGAGACAGGATACAGCTTTATTGTGAGAAAATGCAGCTGGTACAAGTCTGAAATAGTAACTGAATGTGTAACCCATCTATTTACAACAGCAAGGACTGAGGTTTCCCATACAAATCTGTACTACCTTCCCTCAGCCTCATGTGTATTCATCCCTTTCACCAACAATCATCTCTGGTGATTGAGCTTGCCACTGGCCACAAAGTAGGCACAACTCTTCAGGATGAAGTATTGTGTAGGAGACCTGCCTGTTCCCATCCCAGTCTGTACCTACAGAGCACTCTGGGGGCCCGCCTGCTCAGTGGAGGTGGCTTCAGTGGGGGCCGTGAGTGGCACCTTGGGCATTGACTCAGGTGGAGGGCCACTTTCTTCTCGCAGATGGCCCTGGTAGAGCCGGCGAAGGCGGGACAGCTCTCTCTCTGGTGGCTGTTTCCAGCTGTACCATGGATACCAGGGGTCACCAGAAACCAGAGTGGGGGCTGGTGGAGTAGCACTCACAGCTCCATGAGAGGTACTGAAGTCAAGGTCCCGAGGTTCAACCTGGGGAATGTGGTAACTGAGGAGACCTAGGGGGTTAAAAATAAAAGAGAAAGCCAGGGGAGAGGAAAGGGGTAATTCAGATTAACAAAGATAATAAGGAAAATAACCTGTAAAAGAAGGAGGGACCAATCAGAGCCACTGGGTACATTTATGCATGTGGTGTGCCACCCAAAGGCAACTGGCCAAGGGGGCAAGTGTGGGCTGACGTGCTGCCTGGGCTCTTGCCTGCCAAGCTGTGCAGTCCTGTGCCAGGTGAGGAAGCTGCATCTGCCCTAACAGAGGGCTACCTGTTCCTAACTTGTGTAAAAGTGTCATGGAGCCCAGGGTCAAAAATTTATACGAAGCTCTTATGATCTAGCCATGGCACTGGGACCAACAGTTACAAAATAAGAAGCAGAGAAAGAATAAAGGGACAGGGCAATGACAAGGTAAGAGATTTAGGAGAGGAAACTAAAGGACAGTGGAATGACGAAAGGACAGACTCTTGAGAAGAACATGTTGGGTGCTACTTCTCAGACAGCTGGGAAGATTTATATCCACTCTCCAGCCCTAAGTCACTATCCTTATGCCTAAGAAAACCACCCTGTGCCCCTTCTCATGCTCACCATGATCCCTGGCTTTCTGGATAGCCTGGGTCAACTTCTTGTGTTGCTTCATACAGACCCCTGTGGGGAGAAAAAAGGTAACTCACAGCTCATTTGATAAGGCACAGTAAATAAAGAACACACCTGCTTCCTTATGGTGATTGAGGGCTAGTTATGGAAGACCAGCTCTACCTAATGACCCCATTCCCCTGACCTCGCCATGAGCCTTGGTTTCCCCTTCTGCTCAGCGGCAAGAATGCTCTCTGAGAATCAGGATGAAGACTTAGGAGGGTCTGGGTAGTACAGAGAAGCCATTAAATGGTAAAGGCTTCAAGACAAGGAGCAGAACACCATTCAAAAGGCAGGTGTGATGGGACTTCCCTGGTGGCCCAGTGGCTAAGACTCCCACTCCCAATGCGGGGGACCTGGGTTCGATCCCTGGTCAGGGAACTAGATCCCACATGCCACAACTAAGAGTCTGCATGCTGCAACTATAGATCCCACGTGCCACAACTAGAAGTTCAAGGATACTGTGTGCCACATCTAAGACCTGGTGCAACCCAATAAGTAAATAAAAATAAATATTAAAAAGAAAAGGAAAGTGTGGTTAAAGGGCTGACTTGAACAATCCACAGAGAAAGATTCAATAAAGGAAGAAAAGATTTCAGATCTGGGGAAGATTATCTGAGAAAGTGGCAAAATAGTTCCTTCAGCCTTTTACAGCTTGACTATAAAAATCTTTTTAAAATTCCCTGGCAATTTCCTGGGGGTCCAGTGGTTAGGGCTCCTCCTCGTTCTCACTGCTGAAGGCTTGGGTTTGACCTTTGGTCAGAGAACTAAAACCCCACAAGCCACACGTGCAGCCCAAAGCAAAAAAACCAACTCCTTGAAAAACCAAACTCCACTGACCAGGCTGCTGCTGCCGCTGCCGCTAAGTCACTTCAGTCATGTCCGACTCTGTGCAATCCCGTAGACGGCAGCCCACCAGGCTCCCCCGTCCCTGGGATTCTCCAGGCAAGAACACTGGAGTGGGTTGCCATTTCCTTCTCCAATGCATGAAAAGTGAAAAGTGAAAGTGAAGTCGCTCAGTCGTGCCCGACTCTTAGCGACCCCATGGACTGCCGCCTACCAGGCTCCTCCGTCCATGGGATTTTCCAGGCAAGTGTACTGGAGTGGGGTACCAGTGCCTTCTCCGACTGACCAGGCTACCACCCCCTAAAAGGGTGGGTTCTGATTATTCTTTGCAAATTTATCTTGCTTTGGAACAGAGGCTGGCAAACTGCTTCTGTACAGGGCCATACACCATAGGCACTGTGGCATATATTTTAGGCATATATTATCATCTGTCTCAGCTCAATTCTGCCATTGCAGACTGGAAGCAGTTATAAACAGTATGGAAATAAATGGACATGAGAGTGAGCTGGATTTGGCCTGTGGTTGTAGTTAGGGAATAAACAGATGTAATCTTGAATTGGTGAGTTTACACCAAATTTGGGAAATCTAACTGAAGTGTCAATTATATTAAAGAACAGTCAATTTATGAGAAAGCCTTCCAGAAAAGTGAAGAGACCCTAGAGAAAGGAAACAATCAGCACCATTTATCTTTTAAGAGCTCCATTTAGATAGTCTGCTTATATCAGTACTCACCTGGATCTTTTGTCCATATGTAATTTATTCAGTATATGACTATTCCCATTAGATCAAGATTTCCAAAAGGTTCCATCCCACTTTTTATGCCATTAGTAAGAGCCATCAAAGAAATACCTGTCGTCTGTCTTAATAAATATAAGAGGTGCTGTAAGAAAAAGCTATTCTGGTGGTGATGGGGATGATGGGCTCACCTGTATATGGAGCATGGAAGATGATACCTGTGTGGGCACAGACAAACTGTTTCAAGAGCTTCACGTTCTGTAGAGAAAAGTGGTGGAAAAACAAGAGAGAGGAAAGGGAAGTCAGCAAAATGGTTAGAGGTTAATCACCATGTCCCAGTTTCAGCCCCATCCCTTTACTGAACACGTTTTCTTACTAACTTTTCCTCTTTCCTGGCCTCTTTACCATTTCACATGCACATCCTACATTCTGTCACTGAGACTCACAAAGAATTCTCTTTTGCAGGGGTCACGTTCAAAAGTCAGCTCTTCATGCAACAAATTAGGGACAGCGGGGTGGCAAACCCTTGAAATCACCTAAAAAATGTAGTATGTGCTATATGTTTGTACGTGACTAACTTATATGAAGGTATGTTATGTGTAATGTATATATTTGTTAACATCAATTTTAAAGATTTTAATAGTTAGAATGACTCCCAGCCAGCAATTAATCACAGGTGATGAGACTCCCAAAGGAAAAGCAGGTATACTGGCAGAGTGCCATGGCACGCAGATTCATCTGCACTATTCCATCTGTAACCTTTCTCTCTCCCTTAGTCAAGTAATTTCTTATAAATTGTATCAAATGATTACAGCCTTTTTTTGGTAACTAGTAACATACAGCTGAAATTGACAAGTATCTCCTGGACTCCTCTACAACCTGTATCAGAAAAAGCCTGGAAGCAATCAGTTACCTGCCTCTGCTGACTGACATATGAATGCCTTCCAACTTCCCTGATGACCAGTCAGTTTCTGCTCTACTATCTTCTAATACTGCAAATGCAAAAGAGCACTTTTCCACTGTCATCTTTATAGTTTCTGAATCCTTCAAGAAACAAGTCCTCTCCTCCTCACAATGAAGATTTTTTTTTTTTTTTTTAATAACTAGATTATCCATTGTTTCGTGTATCTGCCCTCCTGGCCCAAGTCTTGACATGCAATCAAACATCAATGACAACAAAATAAAGAAAATCTCAGGAAAAAACTAGTCCAATCTACCTGGAAGTAACTGATTGATACAATTGAACCTTTGGGCATTTCCCTCTCATTAGAAATGAGCATTTCTCTTGCCGATTTAGACTGAAAACTTCACAAGTAAGAGATGAATCTTTTATATATAACCCACAGTAGAAGGCAAAAGTCTGGAAGGAGGGACTTCTCTGGTGGTCCAGTGGTTAAGAATCTACCTTCCAAAGCAGGAGACAAGGGTTTAATCTAAGACACTACATGCCTTGGGGCAACTAAATCCATTTGTCTCAAGTAGAGAGATGCCCTCGCCACAGTGAAGAGCTCATGTGCTGCCACTAAGATTCAACACAGCCATAACTAAATAAATACTAAAAGCTGAAAAGATTAATGTTTTCACATTGCCAGAAAGTCAATGCAAAATGGACTTTAGGGGCCCAGGATATGAAGAATGGGACACCTAAGGTAATCTCGTTTAGTACTGCAAAGAGCCTTTAAGTTTTTATACCGAAGACAAGATTTTCCTTACCCTAAAGTCAACATGCAGCTTCTGATCCCGGCAGATGGGGCAGGGGTTCCCAGCAACTTTATTTCCACGCTGTAGAGAAAACAAACAGGCAGGTGAAGACGTTCAAAGCCTCTGTCACTATGGCCTTCAGCCCCACTCCACATCCCATCCATGTGCCATCCTCAGAAACTCACAATACACATCTTTCGAGTCCGCTGTGGGGGTATTCCACCTTTGTGGTTTCGACGGTAGTCAGCCCAGACAGGGCGAGAACCATAGCGGTTGTGGTATTCTGAAATGAAAAGACCATACAAGCTATTCCTGGGTGATGATGGTGAGGTGTCTCTGTCCACTTATTTCAGACCTCACTTGACGCGCCCCTTGTCCATTTAGAAGTACCGTCTGGGGACTTCCCTGGTGGTCTAGGCAAGTGGCTAAAATCGTGTGCTCCCAATGCAGGGGGCCTGGGTTGGATTCCTGGTCAGGGAACTAGATCCCACATGCCACAGCCACAACCTGGTACAGCCAAATAAATAAGTAATAAATATTAAAAAAAATAAACAAGTACCTTCTGAGTCCAGGTATTTCCAGGGTTCATCCTCATAAGGGGAAACAGGAATTGGGGGCAAAGAATCATCCTCAGGGGGGGCTTTGGTGCAAAGAGTCTGGAGGGGAACCTATAAAAGAAGGGGCAGAGAGAAAATGAGACAAGAGTTCAAGGACACAACATGATTGGTTTATTAAACTTACACCATCAGCAACAGACGGGAACCTATTAAAGGAGGGGCAGAGCAGAAATGGTTGGATGGCATCACCAACTCAATGGACATGAGTTTGAGCAAGCTCCAAGAGACGGTGAAGGAGAGGGAAGCCTGGTGTGCTGCAGTTGATGATATCGCAGAGTCGGACACAACTGAACGACTGAACAACAGAAGAAAACGAGACACTGAGTTCAAGGACAAGAACTGACTGGTTTATTAAGTCTACACCATCAACAACCAGTATCCCTGCCTCCAGCTGGATCTTGCAAGAAAAGGTAACACTGGAAGATAAATAGGTGACTGGGAAGCAAATTTATTTGAAAATACAACTCAAAAACCAGGCACACATAAGGTTTCTGTGTTTCCTGAAATGAACTCAGTGTAATGGAGAAAAAAGGGAGAATTTCTATCTTCTGGGAGCTAAGATGTGTACTACGAAAAGGATGTAAAGGACAGGTGAGTCTCCCAATTCAACTGAATCCTGAATCATTGAGTTGCCCGGTCTTATAAAAAGTTGATGGTCTACATTCCATATGGCAGAACAAACTTGAGTCCTAACGCTATGTCCGAAGCTACCAAGTCTATATTTAACGCTGTGGTAGCCCCTCTCATCACTCTTCAGTCTCACTTTTGGGAGTGGCAGATGGGCAAGCCTTCCAAAATCACGCTGCCCCATCAAGAATCTGCCCTACCAAGAATCTCCAGGGTGGTGAGTACGTGTGGCTGAGGGAAAACCTCAATCCAAAGTAGTTAATGCTCTCATGTTGGTAAGAAACTGATTTAGTGAGATAAAGAGCCGAGAAACTGGTCCCCCGGGCGGGAGAATGTATTCTGGCTTTACTGAGCGATAGCCGGGCTGGTAGTAGTTAGTGTCCCTCACAACCCAATGACACCCTCGGGCATCAAAGATTTAGACACACATACAGGTAACAGCTGGTTTGTGTTTGGCCAAGGGGTCCAATCCATTCCATCGTCTAATTATTCAGCCGAGACGGAAACTTAGGAAGAGAATGACATCCAACCCTGGCTCTTTACACTTGTCTCGAGATTAGAAAACGCGCTGTACTGAGGAATGAGAGGGGAAGGGGGAGGATGGTGGAAGCAGAGCGTTTCCTTGACAGCCAATGTATAAGCCCTTGGGAGGGTATCCGTTCCTGGATTCCCGGCAGTGTAGCGACGACCTAGAGAAAGTACAACCAAATCTGAGGTTGTACAAAATGTGCCCCAAGGAGTTACCTGAACTCCGTAGGCACCTCTGAAGGGCGAAATGTAAGGAAGGCGCCTCAGCAACACGTTCAATACGGAGGCAGCCATCTTGACGTACCCGCAAAGCAGGAAAGCCCGCAAACGAGACTGCGCATGTTCCAGGAACCAGAGTAGGGTGGGGCCAAGGACGACTCCGCAGTACGAAAGGCGGACGCGCGTCTGCGTCAGGACGGAAGCGTGAGGGGCGGGCGTAGGGAGAGGGCAATTTCAGCTGCGTCACAATCGAATTCGGCCTTAAAATTGCGTTTTTGCTGGACCAGTCACTATGACTCTTAACTCTCATTCTTAGAGTCTGTGTTTTAAGCAATTTTGAAGTCGCTTTTGACCGTAATCCTTTCATTGCGCATGCGCCGGTCCGATTCTACCAACCCTTGGAGAGAAATGTTCTGGAGGGCGGAAGTGGTGGAAGCAGAGGAAAGGGCGGTACTAGGCTGCTTGGTCACGCGCACGCGTTAGGGGGGGCACCCCCCTCCAAGGAAGGAGGCGGAAGAGGGTGCCCGGGGGAAGGGGCTGAGCGAAGGTTAAGGCTGGATATCCAATCAGCTGGTGAGTGGTTTATCGGGTTGACCAATGAATTCACGCCTCGCGCATACTGTCTCGCGAAGAGGGCGTTTCACTAGCACGTTTGGGCGCATTGGGCGGTGTCCTCGTATAAAAGACTCCGCCCGAGCGGGCAGCCGCCATTCTGGGGTTCGTTTAGAGGTAAGTGTTGCCATTTTGTCGGTTGGTGGGTAACATTTTGCTCGGAGAGTTGGCCTGGGGAACGGGTCAAACGCGGGCTCAGTTGAGAGCCATGACTCGTATTAAGCGGCTGTGTTCGGGGTGGGACATGGAAGTGTTTGGGGACAACAAAAATGGTACTTTTGGGTGTTGTAATAGCAGCCCGTACTGATTATCTTTCTCCCTTGTGTTCCTTTTATCCCAGGTTTGAATTTTCTCGGAGAAAGACAGGCCGGCCACCAGGAGAAAAGAAACAAGCCGCAGCAACATCTAAGCCCTTGAAAGGATCCAGACAGAGGGGGGAAAGGGAAAAGAGCAGCCACCAGCCCAACCACTTGTGTCTTCTGCCCCTTCCCACCTATCTTGCCCACCCCACCAGCCCACGCTGCCTGGGACTTGAAATCTGTGGCCGAAGGACCGTCACCACATAACTTCAAAAATAATCAACCACCCACCCTTCCCAAACTCACCCAAGTCCACTCATCCAGCGTTTACTTTTTTTAATCCACTCAGAACTTTTTTTCTACGACCCCCCTCCCTAAATGGAGTTGGGTGGGGGGGATATGAATACTGAGTTGGCCTTTATTTTTTCTAAAGAGATTTTTTGATCCAATGAGGCCCCCCAAATAATTGAGTTTTGGGTCCTGGTTGGTTGTTTTATTTTTTTCTCCAAAATTTTAATCCCCTCCCCCCCTGAGCCCGAGGTGCTGACGTCGCAAAAAAATTGGATAGTAAGTGTCGAATTTTCAAAAACCAGCCTTGCAACAAGAAATCAACGTTTCCCGTTGTGAAACCAAAAATAATGAGAGGAAGAAATGAGACCATAGAACAAATAGAGATCTGGAGAAGGACCGATCCGGTCACTTAATCTCCATTAAAAAGAGCCTTTGGGTCTAAAACAGTGTTCTCTCTCCCTTACCACCTACCTCTTCCCTGCTCTGCTGCAGGCAAGGAGAGGGTGGAGGGAGGGCCTGCGAGTTAGGATTTTGATGGTTAACCCTTGGTAATCCAGCCAATTTCCAGACTGCCAAAGCTATAAGTGTTTGCTTTTTATAAGGAGGAATGGTTACCTTCCTCTCGTTAGCAGTCTTCAAAAGGGTTAATGAGCTCACATACAAAAGATGGTGGATCTTGTGGCCCAGAAGTCCCACTTCTTTGTGTGTGAGACAAGCAGGGCGCTTTTCAATTTGCCAGATTAATAAGCAATCTGTACATAAAGATTGCAGGGTAAGGAGATGGGCGGAGAGAAGTGATAGTTGGGTATATTTTTAAATGATTGTTAACTCCTCTCAATTTTAATGTAATATGCTTGGGGTATATTTGTGTGGTTAATTCAGGTGGCAATCTAGGAATAAAGATTGCAAGACACGTAATTCAGGGCAAAATATAATCTTAGTGCCAATACATACAAGATTGATAGCTGGGGAGGTAAAGAATGTTTTGTAATTGTTGCAGATTGCATAGGTTATTTAAAAGCAGAAAAAGTAACATTTTAACTTGATACTTTCTGGTCGGGGGAATACAGTTAGAGGGTGGAAAGGTTGGGGAAATGTGGAATTCAGGCGTATTAATTTTACAAGCCATTTAGTGCAATTGAATGCTATCTAAAAGATTTGTGTCGTTAAAAGGAATTTTTTTTTCTTCCCTGCTTCAATATGGCGACTTTCTTTGTCCTTTTGTCTTCCAAGCGGCGTTGCAGGTTGTGTCTTGACCCATTTTTCTCCTGTCCTCCCACCTCAACCCTATTTGTTGAGAGGGGTCCAAGTCCACCCCCCCCTTTCCCTTTATAGGGAAGATGCGGTGGGGGGGGGGCGGTGGGTGGTCGTTAGTAGCAAGTTGAACCTCAATTGCAAATTCCGTTCCTCCCCGCAGAAAATTGTTCTTTTAAATATTTTAATTGCTTGCATTCTCACAAAACTCTTATTGATTCAAAATAGGTCAGACTATTCAGGATGGGGCTGCCTTTTTCTTTTCTTTTTTACTAAAAAGGTGTTTTTAAATGTAAAGAGCTACCGGCGGAGCCTGGATAGCTTTAAGTTTGAGTCCTCTTCTCCATTACAAAATGGCGTCCCAGCTTCTTTGTTTTTCCTTCCCCGTTTGCCATCCAGAGCTTAGGGCCGCCCTAGAAACTTGGTCAAGGGGGAGGAGCCGCCCTGAAAGGTGATGTAATCAGCTTTCTTCCTTTCTCCACCCTCGAAGCCCCGCCCCCGAGCAGATGCCTTCTGGATTCCTCATGCACGCTGCTGCTAGACGGGAAAAGCCATTTTCCTTATGTTCTTTAACCTTTTGTAACCATTATCTTGGAAAAAAAAAAAAGCTTGTAGCAATTAGATCTTGAAGCTGTCTCCTTGGGCAGCTCTAGTTTTTGTATATAAGGATCCCGAGCCTGTTGCTTTTACTTTCACCCTTTCTCACTCATCACTACTGCTTGGAAGTTTTCCCTGCTTTAGTTGCCTGGGGTGGAAAACCAGTCAAACAGCTGTATTTTAGGACTGGAAGCTTTAGCGGGGGCGTGTGTGTGTGTGAGTGTGTGTTGGGGGATCCTGGGGAAAGACACAAAGATGGTGAAAGTAACAGGAGTAAACAGCTGGGGCCTGATGACCCTGAAATGTGCCGTTTGTGCTCAGGAATCAGTCCGTCCTTGGGCCTCCTGCGTTTGGTCGATTTGTATAATGGAAATCTGGGGGAGAGTGGGTACTTGAGGACTTACTTCTAAATGGCCCTTATTCCCGCCTCTGGGTTTGGGGGTGAGCTCTTTGTGTTCAGTGCTGTGTCACAGTTCTCCAGTTGCTTAGCTCCTGTACACTGGTACTAAGATGAGAAGTGAATCTTTAGGAAAGGAGGCAGCAGGTGTAAGCTCAAGGCAGGGGGATTCCAGCTACGGTTTCTGGTAAGCAAAACCTTTCTGGTATTAAATTTCACAATCTTCATTTCTTTTTTTCCAAAGAGCCACCCTTTTTTGAATTTCTTTTTCCTTCCCTCTAAAATTCCTTAAAAACAGTGGGAAAATAATGTCCTCATTTTTCAACTTGGGCAGTGCTGTAGCATTTGGTGCATGTTTGAAAACCATGCCCGAGTTGAGGGTGGTGTTAAGGGTCTTGTCCCTTTCTTACCTTTTTCTTCCTCTCAAGTTTTTCCAAGTCAAATCTTAATCAGACTCTACATACAGTTTTCATTTTTTGAAGTCCTGCCCTGAAGCCGTGAAGGGTCTAGGCAGAATTGGAAAGCAATTCTGTACAACTGCTTTGTGCTGACTTGGTGAGACTATAGGGCTACTGTTTTGGGTATGGATTCTCAATGATTCAACTTCTGGATTGGTGGGAGGGACTCTTCCACATGTCCTATTGACCACAAGTTTTTTATCTTTTAAGCAGTTTACCATGTGCCTCTGCAGCATACCTACCTTGGGAGCTGAACATTCTACCCACTGGGGTTCCTGATCTCTAGTGAGCAGGGGATTATAATAAAGAAGATCTGCCTTAACGTGGGAGATGGGAAAAAGGTCTTCTAGGGGACCCACATCCATCCCGAGAACGTCGGACAACCTGATCATTAGAGTTTGTGGCCAGAGCTGTATCCTGGGACCCTGTCCTTTGGGTTGGGGAGTGAATTTACACTTTTATTGAAAAGCAAATAAGCTTTGGAGGAGGGCAGGGGCTACCAGGTTTCCAGAATGATTTTGAAGGGGAGGAACTTGAGAGGTGCAACCTTGTGAATCACCTGAGACATAATTCAGTTCACTGTGGAGACAGACTAGGAAATGCATCAGTTGCCTTAGAAGTGGGGAATGTAAGCTACAAAGGCCTTCATTTCCAGAAGTGCTGAGGCCTCTTAAGTTAAACTTGGACTCCTTCCTCCTCTGAGTAGTGAATTTAAACTTGCATAGAAGTTTTGTCCTGAACCAATTCAGTTCTGATTGATGGGTGATGGGTATGGAATAACTGGCTAAGGTAGATAAGTTTTCACCTTATTTGATAACTCTTCAGTAAAATGTATTTTGGAGGCAGGAGTTGGTGTCACTTCTGGACTTAATTTTCTCTCTGGTAAGAAAGGTGGAACAGTGCCCATTGCCTTGTGTCTGCATGTCTCTGCCAGCAACATTCTCCGAAAGGAGAGCCCAGGTTTAGGACAAAGATGATGCCAGAGGTTGCTTGCCCACCAGCCTCCTATATGTTCTGCCTTCAAGGAAATCAAAACATGTCGTGCCCTGGATTATTTTTGTTGCCAGAAAACTTCCTTAGGCTTTCCTTCCAGGATCCTGATATGTTATGACACATGGTCACTGCCCCTCCTTTCCTGGTCAGCTCCTTTGCCTTTTTCTGCTGTAGGCCTGTGCCAGAGTTCGAGGCTCTTTCCTTTCCACTTGAGTGCCTTGGACCTTCTTTCTAAATGTATTGATTTCAAAATAAGGCAGTTAGGTTTTAAGCCACTTGGGGTCCTTCTAAGCAAGTGAAAGCTATTCTCCCTGAAGAAAAACCATCATAAGAAAATCCACCTAGATTTTAAAGCCACATGATTGTTTGTGAGATAAGTTTAATTATATTTCCAGAATATAAATAATAGGAAGACTAGTACAAAATGAATGTTTAACATTTCTTCTGCTTTGTTTTCTAGCTTTTCTTGGCTATTTTATTCTTGCTTGTAACGATTGGGAATTAAAAAGTTGTCCCTGGGTCCCATTCCTAGTAGAAGGCACTGGACAGAGTTTCTCCGTGTGCTCACTGGTTTCCCTCGAAAGAAAGTTCTCTGATCTCCCACCCACTTAAGCAATGGAACATTTGAGCTCAGGTGACAGGTTTTTTTATGTCTGTGTGTGAAGGAAGTAGGGCAAATGGGTCTGTTGGCCTAACTGGTGGTGCAAAAGGGACTTTTCCAAGGTGCTGTGTATTCAGCTCTGGCTTTGAATCTGAGGGTCTAGCTATATTTAGGGGGTATTGGTTTGAAATGAAGTTACATAGAAAGCTTTTTGTCAAATGGCATATCATTGGTTATTTAATGATATATATTACTTGGGAGTCACTCTTGCTTTTCCAGGCTCTAGCACATGGGAAATCTGTTTTATGTATTCCTTTGTTGTGTCTATATATTACTTTATAGTGGCTTACTACCTGGGGAAAATTCCTGTATCCCCGTGTCTGTCTCTGTGTGTAAGAGTCACCACTTCAGTGGGTTTGGCCTCTGGACTTCTAATTTATGTGGCATTGGACTTGAATGTTTTTTCCTCTGACCTTAGGTTCTACCTGCCCTTGTGGAGATTGCAGGGCATCAGCAGCAGCACAGTTACCCCAGATGTGCTCACCTTTCTTCGCTCCTTGTGTTCAGCCCACAGGTTCTGGTCTCGGGAACCAAGTCTCTCCTCCACCGCCACCCCCAACCCCTGCCTCTGCCTCTTCTTGGCCTAGGTTGTTAGGACCTGGAAATTTAGCAGTTCATTGACTTTTTTGTTGGGAAGAGTAAAAGGTTGAGATTGTTATGCTTGTTTTTCTCTTTTAGCTTGAGACTAAATATCACTAATTGACGTGATCTTAAAAGAAGCCTGCTTTCTGCAGAAAGCATAGTCATCTTTGTAGAGCGCCACTGTTTCCTGTCTTTGTCTTTGCACTGGGTGCAGGAGGCTGTTTTCACCTTGCCACCTTCCTGCCCAGTGTCTTGTTTCCCAGATGTCGATATTACTAAGGTGCCTGTTCTGCCTCTCAGGAGCCAGTGTTTAGGGGCATTGTGGATAAAAATCCTAATCAGAACCATATATTGATTCTAAATTACCTCTCTTGAACTTGGGTTCTGGCCTAGAAATGGCTTTACCCTTCTCTGTCCCAAAACAGCTGTGTTTAGCTTTTAATTAACTCCTTTTCTAACCTGGTCTAAAGTAGCTACTTAAAATTTAATGGCATTTTTCCATCTTTTGGTTT
Source organism: Bos indicus x Bos taurus (assembly GCF_003369695.1). Lineage (NCBI taxonomy): Eukaryota > Metazoa > Chordata > Mammalia > Artiodactyla > Bovidae > Bos > Bos indicus x Bos taurus. Next base: position 29,264,867 of record NC_040098.1, read on the forward strand.
TATTTGTTCCTTTCTTTTTCCCTTCATGGTATCTAATTTCAGGCCCTACTCAGGGATAGTGGGTGGTGGTTTGATTTAGGTGGGGAGTTAGGAATCAGAGCCTCCTCTTTGCTTTTGAAACCACAAAGTAATCTTGCCCTTAACTTTGAAACAATAAAAACTTGTGCAGTGTTTGTTTAATGAGGGATCTTTTTTTTCAAGGCTTAAAAGGACCTGCTTGATTTTTGTTACCTCCAGTTGTCTGATTTCTGGGAGCCACCTCTAACCCCCCTGGGGGAGAGGATCTGTTTCAAGTTTTATTTCCTTCTCTTTGACCTACAACTTAGAACGATTATCTACTGATGGAAACATACCTTATCCTGCCACCTCTGGCAGTTGACTCTTTGTGAGCTAAGACAAAAAATAATTGACTCACGAAAGACACTTAGCCCAACACCCATGATTGGCCCAGTTCTTCTCAAGCTAGTAGTTTGGGGTGTGTGTGTTTTAAGGTAGATTTTTTAACAACTAAGGAGAAACCATACATAATAAGCAAAAATGCCTTGGAGAGTTGAGTGTTTTGGGAATGTGAACCTTACCTGTTACACATTGTGAAGTTCAGCTGTCCTAGGAAGGATGTCACTTGGAGCAAGAGGACAGGTGCTGCCTCAGTCTTCCAGTCTAATTCTTATCCCTTCAGTCAGTGTTAACACAGTGCTTCACTTGCCAGGGCTGTTTTCTTGGTGGAAACAATGGTCTGTGTTGATTTTTCTTATCTGGGTAATGGTGAATATAGTTGAATGTAGATTGAATAACGAGTCACTGCTAATCTGACAAATGTAGAGATGGAATTTATTAGAGGCAGTTGGAGCTGTTATTGCCACGCATTTATTCTGTGTATTTGTTTTATCCTCTTAGAAAACCTTGATCATGGGTTCGGGTCCCATAGACCCCAAAGAGCTTCTCAAGGGCCTGGATAGTTTCCTTAACCGAGATGGGGAAGTCAAGAGTGTGGATGGGATTTCGAAAATCTTCAGGTGAGTGTGTACCCTTTGAATTTGTTGTGAGTAGAGGATATTGTGTGTTGTAATACGACTAAAGATCAGCCCTGGGTGTTCATTGGAAGGACTGATGCTGAAGCTGATACTTTGGCCACATCATGCGAAGAGTTGACTCACTGGAAAAGACTGATGCTGGGAGGGATTGGGGGCAGGAGGAGAAGGGGATGACAGAGGATGAGATGGCGGGAAGGCATCACCGACTCGATGGACATGAGTTTGAGTGAACTCCAGGAGTTGGTGGAGGCCTGGCGTGCTGTGATTCATGGGGTCACAAAGAGTCGGACGCAACTGAACTGAACTGAATATGATTATCCTTAAGGCAGATAGTGAAGTGTGTTCCTGAGGAGTGGGAGTCAGTGGACTAGGATTCAAATCCAATTATGTTAGAACTGGTGATAGTAAAGTAGGCCCCTGGCCCTAATGGCCTCTGGATATTTGGAGAGCCACAGTCCCAAGCGAAGGAAGGAAGCAGAGGAGCCGGGTGACAGGAGTCTTGGTTTGGTTATGTCTTCTTCAGGAATCCTCACATTTTCCAGAGAAAGCGACTTAGGACTGAGTCAGTCCTGAGAGATGGTAATTGAAGGCAAAGGCTTTCACCTGGAAGCAGCATCAGACATGTCCTATGTGTGAGGGAAGCAGGGACACCCACCTCCCCAGATTGGAGACCTCAGTGCGTCTCCTCCATTGTGTTCCACTTTTCTGGGTGTTTCCACATCTCCCCTAACCCACCCCATCCTTCTGGGGGCCTGTGTGATTCCCTCACCCGGGAGCAGAATCCCAAGTTCTCAGGAATGTCTGGGCACTTGCGGATTAGACACCCTTCATTTCTAACTGCACTTCCTCTTTTACAGCCTGATGAAGGAGGCACGAAAGATGGTGAGTCGGTGCACATACTTGAACATTCTCCTGCAGACCCGTTCACCGGAAGTACTGATCAAGTAAGTGGGGACCTGGGTGACTGGGATGGGGGGATGTAGTTAGAAGTGGGGTGCTGAGGCATGGAATTCTTTGGTCATTGATGGGGGACAAGAAGGGTGGGGTGTACTCCCGAAAGAAGGGCATCACAGATCCTCCTGCCTGTCTGCAGGTTTATTGACGTCGGTGGTTACAAGCTTCTTAACAATTGGCTGACGTATTCGAAGACGACCAACAACATTCCCCTCTTACAGCAAATTCTGCTGACCCTGCAGCACCTGCCCCTCACTGTTGACCATCTCAAGCAGGTACCTTCGGTCTTTAGAATCCTGATTCTTCCTTTTTGGTTTAGCCTAACAGATGAAAACCCCACATCCACTCTGATGTGGCTGCAGTCTTGGACCTGTGAGGTAGAATGGTTAAAAAAAAAGAGGAATTTAGAATCAAGATTTGGTTCAAATCTGTCTCTTTTAATAGGTGTGTGACATGAGGCACTGTGTACATCCAAGCCTCAGTTCTTTCATCTGTAAAATGGGAGTGATTGAATCTACCTAAGTGGGTTGATTTAGAGTAAGAATATGTCTCCCAGGGCTTTATAAGAGAAAGAGTGTGTGCGGTGTTAGTGGCTGTTGAGAGACTGTGAGTGAGTCTGGGGGTGGTGAGCTCTGAGGGGGCAGCTTTTCCTCCTGTCACTTACCGTCCTGTTGCTCCCTTTCTTTGCTAGAACAACACAGCCAAACTGGTGAAGCAGCTGAGCAAGTCGAGTGACGATGAAGGTGAGGGCCTGTCCTTTCCTAACAACGTATATGCTAGTTTTCCCAGTAAACACCCTGCTGTTAGGGCATGGCAGAATCGCGACTCCTGGGGTATGTCTTAGCTTTGATAGCAAGAGATTCTTTCCTTTTCTAAGACAAAGGGTTTTGGAGCTCCTGGCAAGGGTCATACAGTTCTGGCTTTTCTTTTTTGTATTTTTATTTTATTTATGTATTTATTTTGGTGGTGTTGGGTGTTCGTTACTGTGCAGGGGCTTCTCTAGTTACGTTGAGTAGGGGCTACTCTTCATTGTGGAGCACACGTCCTGGGCGCATGGGCTTCGGTAGCTGTGGCGCACGGACCTAGTTGCTCCACAGCCTGTAGAATCTTCTGGACCTGGGACTGAACCTGTGTTCCCTCCATTGGCAGGCAGATTCTTTATCCACTGTGCCACCAGGGAAGTCCCTGGCTTTTCTTTAGAGAAGAAAAGGATTTACATCCATCCAAGAGTTCACCCCAGATTTTATACCCAAGGTGTAATCCAGGAGCAAAGGATACTAGTTTCCTGCAAGTGAACAGTCTTGCAGCAGAGCTGCTCTCCTGATCAGAATATAGGCCTGCTCTTTGTCTGTGGGCAAGGATGTGTTTGGTCCCTTTGGAAAGAGGCTATGGCTTTGGTGTGGTGGGAGCATCCAGGCCTCAGCAGGCCTAGCTGTAGTTCCATTTAGCTGCAGCAGCAAACCCTGGGAACATTTTCCAGGATAAACGATCTTGATTTTGTTGTAACTTACATTGTGTTGCCTAAGTGAAAAATATTCCCTGGCTTTCCATCCTTTTATATAATGAGCACTTCACTATTTTTGTGACATCTCAGAGTAGTTTTGTAGGGTGGTATATAACACAGAAATCCCGTTAAATCATTGCCCATCTTCTGAGTATCTGCTAGGGTGTATTGGTTCTTCTTTCAGCTGGCTTAATTACGCTGCCTTCATTATTCTGTGCTGACTTTAGATACTGAAATTGTACATTCCTTATCAACTGTGTCACTGGACCATAGTATCAGTTGCTCCCAAAAGATGTTGCTGCTGCTACTACTGCTAAGTCGCTTCAGTCATGTCCAACTCTGTGCGACTCCAGAGACAGCAGCCCACCAAGCTTCCCCATCCCTGGGATTCTCCAGGCAAGAACACTGGAGTGGGTTGCCATTTCCTTCTCCAATGCATGAAAGTGAAAAGTGGAAGTGAAGTCTCTCAGTCGTGTCCAACTCTTAGCGACCCCATGGACTGCAGCCTACCAGGCTCCTCCGTCCATGGGATTTTCCAGGCAAGAGAACTGGAGTGGGGTGCCATTGCCATGTTAGGATATTATATTTCTTCATTGGGGATGCATTGGGGTTCACACTGCACTAAGTATAGAAGTTACCGGTTTTGTGACTGTTTTGAAAAGTTGTTTTGATGTTCTACCATAATCTCGTCATTGAATGAGCCCATAATTGGAACGTTGGCCCGGAAAGAGGTCCTGTAGACAGGAGATGTTATTTGCCAAGTACAGAAGGAAAGAAAAGGCAACAAATTTTTCTCCCATGTATTTAGAAATAAATTGTTTTTTATCTTTAAATTCTCTGACCATCTTTTTTCTCTAGATAAACTGTTTCATTCATTCTAAATTGGTCTGGTTTTCAATTTCTTTTTTCACTCTTGCAACATCTAATTGATTTTTTAAAAAGCTGTTGTCACTAGCAGCATTCTAGGAAAAAAAGATTGCCTAGAAAATGCTTTTTAAAGAGGATCTAAATGTGCCTCCTTGAAATTTTGCATTAAGTTTCCCTTTAGGATGAGGTAGACTAATACAGTTTCTTTTTAAATCTAATAGCCCTTCAGATACTTGAACTCTGCCCACCTTTCTCCTGATTTTATTGTAATAAGTGGGTAGGGGAAGAGCATAGGCACGGGTTTATTCTGCCATCTTCTAGTTTTATGACTTGAATCTCCATGCAGTATGTTACATTACTTAGGCATTTCCTCTTTCTCTTACCTGCAGAACTCCGGAAATTGGCCTCAGTCCTTGTCAGCGACTGGATGGCGGTCATCCGCTCCCAGAGCAGTACCCAGCCTGCTGGTAAGCTCTTTGGCCCTTGATCCCTTGGATTTCTTTCTTTCTTTCCCACTGGGTTGTGGCCTTCCATGCCCATAGCCTGCTTTTTATTTCTGACAGTCTTTCTCTTCATCTAACTAAAATCCTTTTCTTCTCTGTTTTTCCACAACAGAGAAAGATAAGAAGAAGCGGAAAGAAGAGGGAAAGAGTCGAACCACCCCTCCTGAGCGACCGGTGACTGAGGTGAAGGCTGAGACTCGGGCTGAGGAGGCCCCCGAAAAGAAGAGGGAGAAGCCCAAGTCTCTCCGCACCACAGCGCCCAGTCACGCCAAGTTCCGCTCCACCGGTAAGACTGCCTTCTGGCCTCTGGAGGGTCTGTGGGTAGGTACACAACCCGGCCTACAGACTTCTGCCGTAACTGTAGAAGACGGAACATTAGTGGGTGAGGCGTCACGGGGGTTTATACGGCTAGATGAAGGTTAAGGGGGGAAAGTCCATCTCCAACATCATGTCTTTTCCCTCAGGACTAGAGCTGGAGACCCCGTCTCTGGTGCCTGTGAAGAAGAATGCCAGTGCAGTGGTGGTTTCTGACAAGTACAACCTTAAACCCATCCCCCTCAAGCGTCAGAGGTACGGAGCACATTCTGGGTTCTGAATGGTCGGGGTCTGTGGCCCTGAGGGAGAAGGAAGGGGCAAGTCTGGTGCTGACGGTTCCCTTTCTCACAGTTCTGCAGCTGCCCCAGGAGATGCTGCCCCGCCAGCAGAGAAGAAATACAAACCACTCAACACAACACCCAACGCCACCAAAGAGATCAAAGTGAAGATCATTCCACCACAACGTGAGTCTAAAGTGGGAGGACGTACTTTGAATTGGGAGCCAACTCTTCATGGGAATGAAACGCTTTTCTCCATTTTCTTTTGATTTATTGGTGTCTTTTGACGTGGGTACCTCAGAAATTCCCTCCATGGGAATCGTTCAGAGGATGGCTTAGGAGTGATTTGAGAGATGGACTAGGGAGGCTTGCTGCTCAGTGACTGGTTGGGGTGCTCCCAGCTGTCACGTTCGTGGGGGCTGGCTTTGTCACTTACCTGAGCTGTGATTCATATCCAGAGCCATGGCTTACCTGCCTTTAGAAGAAAGAATGACAAGAATTTCTTGGGCAAATCCTCCTACATATGCTTCCTGGTCACCTTGAGCTTATTGTGTCCAACATTCAGGCAGCAGAATTTCTATTGACCAATTTTCTGCCCAGACTTTGTAAGAATAGGCTCATGAAGAGGTCTGATGATGCTATGTTATGTTTTTTTTCTTTTGCAGCTATGGAGGGCCTGGGCTTTCTGGATGCACTCAATTCAGCTCCTGTCCCAGGCATCAAAATTAAGAAGAAGAAGAAGGTGCTGTCACCCACAGCTGCCAAGGTACGGGCACTGGGCAGTAGGTGCCAGTGACCAGGTAGAAAAGGTACAGGGAAAAGAAGGGCCCAGCAGCTTGGAGCGCTTGGGGGATGCAAGAGACGTTGTCTCAGACGTAGACTGGTGGCAGCAGCAGAGCGTTGTCAGAGGTGGTCTTCCTTGACAGGAAGTGTCGGGATCCTTCCTAGAACCTGAACTGATTGCCCTGCCTTGACCTTGCCTTTCCTGTGTGCCCAGTGACTTCTTTTTCTTCCACAATAGCCAAGCCCATTTGAAGGAAAAACAAGCACAGAACCAAGCGTGGCCAAACCTTCTTCCCCAGAGCCAGCACCTCCTGAGACTATGGACACAGAACGTCCCGGGACCCCAGTTCCCCCTGTTGAAGTCCCAGAGCTCATGGATACTGGTGAGTTCAGAACCTGGATCAGGTTTGGGGGTTCTTTGAAAGGAAGGGACTGGTCTGAAATCACTTCTGCTTTCAGCCTCTTTGGAGCCAGGAGCTTTGGATGTGAAGCCAGTGGAGAGTCCCAGTGATCCTAGCCAGCTGACCCGGAAAGGCAGGAAGAGGAAAACTGTGACGTGGCCGGAGGAGGGCAAGCTGAGAGAGTATTTCTATTTTGAACTGGATGAAACTGAGCGAGGTGAGCGATCCAGTTTCCTCTGTAGGAGGTGGGGTTGAAGGACTTGGTTGGTAAACGGACTTGGTTGGGCTTACTTTCCCCTCTTGCTTTTCTTCTCCTGGGTGATAGTAAACGTGAATAAGATCAAGGACTTTGGCGAAGCAGCTAAGCGAGAGATACTGTCAGACCGACACGCATTTGAGACTGCCCGGCGTCTGAGCCATGACAACATGGAGGAGAAGGTGCCCTGGGTGTGCCCCCGGCCCCTGGTGCTGCCCTCGCCCCTCGTCACCCCTGGAAGCAACAGCCAGGAGCGGTACATCCAGGCTGAGCGGGAGAAGGGGATCCTTCAGGAGCTCTTCCTGAACAAGGAAAGGTGAGCAGGAGTGGGGTTGCTCCCTGAGGTATTGAGCCCTTGAGGTAATCAGAAGGGGGTGGGGGTTAGGAAGAAAGTGGAGGGCCTGAGTAAATAATTTGACTGTCATTCTTTTACTTTTTTCTATCGCCTGCGGCATTCCTGACAGCCCTCATGAGCCGGATCCTGAGCCCTATGAGCCTATCCCTCCAAAGCTCATCCCCCTAGATGAGGTGAGTATTGCATGCTGATGGAGGTTGTGATTGTTAATGCCTCTTTCATGTGAGACAGTCTCTTCATTCTTTGTTGGTCCCGATTGTCCACTTGTTCTTCCAGGAATGTTCCATGGATGAGACCCCATATGTTGAGACCCTGGAACCTGGGGGAGCCGGTGGGTCACCTGATGGAGCAGGTGGTTCCAAGTTGCCTCCCGTTCTGGCTAATCTTATGGGGAGCATGGGCGCCGGGAAGAGCCCGCAGGGTCCTGGAGGAGGGGGCATCAACGTGCAGGAGATCCTCACCTCCATCATGGTACAAGCCTCTCTCCTGCCCCTCTCCTGCCTCCCTTGCTCTTCACTCCCCTTCTGCTCGCCTCCCCATCTGCTTGCGCCTCAGGGTATTACCCTTCTTCTCTGTTGACCTTGTCCTCAATGTCCTTGCCTTACAGGGTAGCCCCAACAGTCACCCCTCAGAAGAACTGCTGAAGCAAGCAGACTATTCAGACAAGATCAAGCAGATGCTGGGTAATGCTCAGGGCCAGCCCCCGGGCCTGGGCGAGGGGACCGGCAGTGGACTTGGGGGAGCTTGGGTGTTGAGGGGAAGACTGGATAGAGAGTGGCACTCTGCCAGGTTGGTGGGAAGGGCTGGCTGGACGTGCCTAAGCGGGAGGACATCATGCCGCTCTTCTCGAATTCTCTTGCTGACTGCTTCACTCCTTATTCAACAGTGCCACATGGACTCTTAGGCCCTGGTCCGATAGCCAATGGTTTCCCACCTGGAGGTCCTGGGGGCCCCAAGGGCATGCAGCACTTCCCCCCTGGACCTGGGGGGCCTATGCCAGGTAGGTGGAGAGCAAGCGGTTAGAAGGGGCTTGTCTGCTGGATTGGGCCTGGTAACAGCGCAGGGTTGACTAGACCTGGGGGTGGTTTAGGTTGGGAGATGGTGGTCCCTAGGTATAATTCAGGTAGCTGACCTTGTCTCTCCCTTTTTTTCCCCTCCTAACAGGTCCCCATGGAGGCCCTGGGGGCCCTGGTGGGCCGGTGGGTCCACGTCTCCTGGGTCCTCCACCCCCGCCCCGGGGGGGTGACCCCTTCTGGGATGGCCCGGGTGACCCTATGCGGGGTGGCCCGATGCGGGGCGGGCCAGGACCTGGCCCTGGGCCATACCATAGAGGCCGCGGTGGCCGAGGAGGAAATGAACCTCCCCCTCCTCCTCCTCCATTCCGGGGGGCCAGAGGAGGTCGCTCTGGAGGCGGACCCCCAAATGGACGAGGGGGCCCTGGTGGGGGCATGGTTGGCGGCGGTGGACATCGTCCCCACGAAGGCCCTGGTGGTGGCATGAACAGTGGCAGCGGACATCGTCCCCATGAAGGCCCTGGCAGTGGCATGGGTGGTGGGCATCGCCCCCACGAAGTCCCTGGTGGTAGCATGGGTGGGGGGCACCGCCCCCACGAAGGCCCCGGCGGTGGCATGGGTGGAGGCAGTGGACATCGCCCCCATGAAGGCCCTGGTGGAGGAATGGGTGCTGGTGGTGGCCATCGGCCCCATGAAGGCCCTGGACACGGGGGACCCCATGGCCACCGGCCTCATGATGTCCCTGGTCACCGAGGCCACGACCACCGAGGGCCACCCCCTCACGAGCACCGTGGCCATGATGGCCCTGGCCATGGAGGAGGGGGCCACCGAGGGCATGATGGCGGCCACAGCCACGGAGGAGGTGAGTTTGCTCCCTGTCCCCCACATACAGCTCTTGGTGTCCCGTACAAGTTTCTGGGAGGCCTCACTACTGGGGGTATGTCAGGCAGGACATGAGGTCACCTCAGTCCCAGTTCCCAGCATCCCCTTTTGCCTTTCTCCCAGGCCCCCAAGACTAGGTCTCTGAAAGACGGCGCTCAGGATGCCTTGGACTGGGGGGATGAGTGGCACTGGCCTCTGAGCCTTCCTGTCTAACGACCCCATCCTCATCCCCACAGACATGTCGAACCGCCCCGTGTGTCGGCATTTCATGATGAAGGGCAACTGCCGCTACGAGAACAACTGTGCCTTCTACCACCCGGGCGTCAACGGGCCGCCCCTGCCCTAGGCCCCCGCCCGCCCCGCCCTGTGGACTGCAGCCTTGCTCCTTCCACTCTCTTATGGCTTCTGTGAGGCCCATTTCCCCTTCCCCCAGCTGATGAGGAGCCGGCCCCTCAGTGCCCACACGCCTGGGTTCTGGGGGTTTTCTGATCACTGGTGCGCATCAATGTACATATTTTCCTCCAGTCTGGGGAGGAGAGAGACTGGACACATTCTGTACCCTGGACTGCTGAAGAGGAGACCCAGTTGGCTTCACTCTTTGAGGAGTTTTGCCCTGTATCCCAAGCCCCTTTCCGGTATTGCCCTTCACGCCTGAGAACCTAGAGCTGGTTATCCTGGAGAACACCTCTGCTCTCCTGCTGTGGGTCTTCGACATGCACAAGGAACTCTGACGTGGGATCAGCTGCACTTATGAAATCCTCCCAGCCACGTTCATTTCCCCATGGGTGGGGATGTAAAGGGGTACCGTGTACCCCACTGCACTGAGAGGGCTCAATCAGGCTGGATTTGAGTTCTGGAACACATCGTCCCCACCCCTCCCCGAACACAGGCTTTTTACATTGAGTCCTTTCTCAAGTGAGACTTTTGCAACCTTCGAGGACACTCAAGTTTTGCGCCTTGAGTGTGCTAGGTTCAGTGATGGCAGATCACACCTGCAGCCCGTGAAAGTTGTAGCTGGCAGAGGTGAGGCCATGGTGGTGGTCCACCCTTGCCTACAGCTCTTTCTGGAAACTGTAAAACAGTGAGACCAGCTTTTCATCAACTGAAGCCTGGCATGCTGGGCCTGACAGTCACACTACATGCACTGCCTCTGGGAGTGAGCGTGCTCCTGGTCCCCACCTGGAACCTCGTAGGTGTGAGGCCTCCAGCTCCCTTGCCCTGTCAGCCACCTCTGAATCCCCACCAGGTGCCTTCCTGGGTGGATTCGATAAGATGACCTGCCCTCTCCCAGTCCTCTCCTTCACCCGTCTCGGCATCAGTTGTTTTCTATGAAAACAGTGGATTGGTTAGGTTTTGTGCAGGGTCTTGGGTTAGAGCCACAATGGATTTGAGGATGAGTATTTTCTTTTTCTTTTGGTTTTGTATATTTTGTACATTAATAATAAACAGTGGAAAGAGAAGTATTTAACCTCCAGTGTGTTTGGACTCTGTTAGAAACCATTATTAGCTGTGGTCAAAGGTTCATCAGTACCTCTGGAGTGGTTTTCAGTCCTTTGTTTTTGGTAAGTGAAACACGGGTGAAGGAGTGCTTTGACTATAAATACCACACAGGGTACAGGGTAGGTGGCGTGCAGTTCAGCGTTGGGGAGGGCAGAGCTCACAGATCACCCACTGCGGGAGGTACAGGCATGTTGAGTCTAGTTGATTCTAAGAGCCCTGTGACTAGCTTAGGGGAGGGATAAAAGTGAAGAAGGAAAAATCCAAGAGCAGTTCCTAGGGAGGGAAGGAAGGAAAAACAGGTGGATTCTTGCAAGACGAGCAGCTCCAGTGGAAAAATTTTAGAGTGTAGACAGCTTACTCCCGCAGCTCTGCAGTGTAGAGGGAAACAGGCCTGCTGCTAGGTGTAGACTGAGTTATTTTTAGATCTTAAGGCTAGGTATTGAGGGCGTAACTGATGGAGTAAGATTCCCAGGGATGGTAATTCCCTGGTGGTCCAGTGGTTAGGATTCAGTAGTTTGACTGCTGAGACCTGGGTTTGATCTCTGGTTGGGGAACTAAGATCGTGCAAGCTGCGCTGTGCTGCCAAGAAGAAAAAAAGTATATTAAAAAAAAAACAAAAACACTCCTAGGGAGACAGGAGGCATGAGGAGGATTAACTTTAAATAGGAAGTTCTGCTATTCTATATTAGATTACATTTTGCAGGGAGAGGGAAAAGGAGGGTGGGGATTTGGGGCTATAGGTTGAGAACAGTGGTTTCCAACCTTTCAGCATCATTGGAATTGGGAATGGGGTTCAGCAAATTTTCTGATTCAGTATGTCTGGGATGAATTCCAAGATTCTACAGTTCTAACATATTCCCAAGTGTTGCTGATTGCTGATCTGGAAAACACTAAAAGGACACAGCCCTAGAACACAAGTTTCTTGGCTGTTGTTTCCAGGATTGGCCACAAGAGGACAGCAATTCCCTAAACGTCACACGTGCCACCTGCACTGGCTTATTTTATCCTTTTGCCCCTTCTTGGGAGAGTGTTCAGTCATCCTATTGCTCTGTGCACTGGGAGAGGACCTGAGAAGACATAATACAAGGGCCACGCTAAGAAATAACCAACTAAGTACACAGCTCAAGTGAAAAAAAGTTTAAAATTCTTGTGCTTCTGGTTCCATCGACTGCCTGCTTCTCCCCTTCTTCCATCTCCTGCAACAGGCCACAAAAACCTTTTAAGAGAACTCCTTTTTTTCTATTTTAAAACTAAATTCAGCTATTTTTCTTGCAAATTCTCCATGAAAATCCAAAATAACCTGTCACTTGAGTTTCCTTTTTTAAGGCAGGGAGAGAGCTTGAGCATCTGGTCCATGTCACTGTACCCACGTACCCATTTCTGTTTCTCTGAGCCTTGCTGACTCATTTGAAAAGACCCTGATGCTGGGAAAGATTGAGGGCAGGAGAAGGGGACGACAGAGGATAAGATGCTTGGATGGCATCACCGACTCGATGGACGTGAGTTTGAGTGAACTCCGGGAGTTGGTGATGGACAGGGAGGCCTGGCGTGCTGCAGTTCATGGGGTCGCAGTCGGACACGACTGCACGACTGAAGTGAAGCCCTGCAGACACATCTCTCCTTGTTTCAGGTGGTCTGTTCCTCCTCTTATTCCATTTCCACCCCCAGCCCCAAAATTACCTTTTAACTTTTGACTCCTCTGTCAACCCTTCCCTAAGCACACTGGTTCCATCTCCAATTCTGAATCACCATTATTCTTTCTCCCATTCCTGCTCCCAGGCAGTACACCTAATGTTGAAAAATCATGAAATCCTACCATCTTGGCCTAGTACAAATTACTAGCACTGATTCAACATTCACAGCTGGCTGGCAAACTTCCTAACTCCTACTGACTCTCTGGCACCAAATCCTCTGAGAAAGTCAGCCCCATGCCAAGTGAGCACCGCTTCTTCTCTTCACCTGAAAATATCTGCATTCACGTTATCTCCCTTCCTTTCTTAGAAGAGGGAGGGTATCTTCTCCTGCCCAAAGGAATATCTAACAGCACTCCTGGCATCTCCTCTCCCTATCACCCCCCACCCACCACTCTACCCAGCAGCCAGAACAATTTTGTGAAAATTCACACTCCTGCATACACTCCGATGGCCTTCTAATGCTCCTAGAACCATATCCTAACTCCCTATCAAGGTGTGTAAGGCCTCATGTGTCCTAGCTGCTGCTCAAGCTCTAAGCTCAAGCCATCTTCCAGGACCAGCTCTTTCCAGCTTCTGAGCCATTGCACATTCTGGTCCCTTCCATGAAGGCTCTTTCTTATCCATCTAGTTGGTTCCTTGTCCACCTACAGGCCTTGTCTTTAGTGTTACTTCCTGAGAAGTCTTCCCTTATCACTCACACTAAAGGCGACCCTACCTTCCACTCTAACACCGTTTCCTGTGACAAACTCCAAAGGCGCTACTGTGCCCATTTCTGCTTCTTCACCAAGCCTTGCAGGCACAGCTCTCCTGTTCCAACTGACCTCTTCTTCCTTCTTATTCCGTTTCCACCCCCACCCCCCAAATAACCTTGTAACTTCTGACCTCTGTGTCAACCCTATCTTTGCATTTCTAGCAAACTCTGGGTGCTGCTGCTGCTGCTGGTCTAGGACACGTTGAGAACCATGGTCCTAGAGCAGCTAGTTCAAGCATCTGAGCTGCTGCATCAGCACTGGCCTCACAAGGGCCACTTCTCACGTACCCAGGCCTCCTCTGAGTTCTGCACGGCCACGGCGCTCATGGCCACGGTGCTCCTCCCTGGCGTTCCCCTTTCCCACTGTATTGCTGACGTGACAGTCTTCCCTAAAACACCTGTCCTGGCTCTCGTGCCCCCTGAGGACTCATCCTTCCGTCACCTTGTCCACATTGCCAAACGTGTGGCGTTGTAGATTCTAAGTTGCCTTGAGCTCAGAAGAGAGAAAGATTACCTAGAATCTGATGATTTGGCAGGATCACGTAAGGGAGGACCTTGAGAAATAGTGAGGATCTGTCCACATCCTACAGCCCAGGGAGAATGCCCAGGGTGCTGGGGTCAGAAAACAAGGGCTGCCGTCGCAGGAACAGTCTCCTCCAGGCTGGGTGGCCAGGGGCAGCTCAGGGTCTCTGTTTCCTCATTGGGAAGGTGTGCAGAATAATCAGGAATTTTTTGAACCATTCCAAAGTGCTCATTATGAACCACATTGGTGCCTGATTTGTAGGTGACAAAGACTGTCATGAATACAAACATTTAATTTTGTTAATGAAATTTCATTTTTCAGGCTTTGGGTTAGCCATACACTGTACTGTATTAGGCTCCCCTTTCTGGAGAAGCGCATTCTTTTGTCCAGATTTAGGTGCATTACAACAGTATATATATTGAGGAAACAAAACTTCTGCCTGTGGATGGAAGTTACTTTCAGTATCTGAAGTATTTGTAGTGAAATTAGCATCAAATACTTGAAATGCAAAATTCTGGTGTTCATCTTATAACATTCCTGTTTTATATATCATCTCATCTATACTACTGAACAACTGAAGTGCAAAGTGTTAAGTTGTACATGAAATACATGTAACTAAAAAAAAAAAACACTTTATAAATACTTATCTAAAATCTTAATAACCTTGTGAGGTATGTACTTTTTATCACCTTCATGTCACAAATGAGGAAACAGGTACGAAGAGGCTAAGTTCAAGGTCACTCCGTTAGTCATGGACTTGAAGTCTGTTCTCATTGTTTTACAAAGGACCTTACTATGGAGACTACTTTAACATGTAACATCTTACTTGGCGTAAGACCTTGATTTTTTTTCCCTCGAATTCCAAGATCCTTTCTAATCTGGCTGGACACGTACCTGATGGTACTAGCTCTGTGACTATCTTCATACCAAATCTTAACTTTCAGTATAAACCTTGTAACTGCAGTCCAGTAGTATTTCCGGCCAGAATGTAACTTCCCAAAGTTAAGACATCCCACCTCAGGAAGCCCTGAGATGGTTCTTCACGTTCCCCTGAGAAGTGGATGCACCTGTTTTCTCTGCAATTCGCACACCTGGCTCTATCCATCTGTCCGTCCTTTCCACCCCTCTCACATCCTAATTCAGGATGTATTACCTCATCCGCACTAGGAAGTTTCTGGGGCCTGTGCTGTAAGTCTATATAGTCCACCTCACCCATCACTCACTGAAATGATCACCAACCAACCACTTGGGTTTTACTTTCCAAACCCATCTCTCCAATCTAACACTAATAAAAAAAGTGGCCACACGAGCCATGTTCTTCATTAACTCCCAAAACAGTTCTTTCTTCCTTAGATCCGCTCTTTTTCCTACATTTCAAAAATGGCTCCCTGCTCATGGTTAAAAGCCTTACTATTTCTCAAGGTCCTCCCTCAAGTGATCCTGCCACAAAACCAAGTTCTGAGTAACCTTTCTCATCTATGAGCTCAAGGCCACTTAGAATCTACAACTCTGCACATTTGGCAATTACCTGTATCAACGCTGTACACTCACATCTTCTAAGTCTTCTCTGTCTAGATTATGCATGAAGGCAGACCACGTCTGCGCCCTTCCCGTATACCCCGCAGTGCTACACAGTGTCTGTGGGGACAGACACTCTGGTCCCTGACCCCAGGGTGGAGCTTGGATAGTGAGAAACCCGAGTGTCCTAGTCCTAGCTAGAAGGGAGGACTCCCTTTCCCTAGCACTCATTTGAAGGGCTGGGGGAAGGGAGAGGCTCCTCAAACAGCGAGCACTACCTAAAGTGAGGTAAGACTGCAAGTGACACCCGCCTGCACCAGTGGGGAAGACAGGCTGCCACCCACTGCTAGAAAAGCGGACACAGCAAATCAAGATTCACAAGAGTTCCAGCTCTCACGAATCTCCAAACAGCAACAAGGCGGCAGCAACTCCTTTCCTTTATTTCTTCCCCTTGTAAAGGGTGATTCGAGTTCAGCAGCATTCCTTTCCTGTCCCCAAGTCCCCCATCAGACCAGATACTGCAGGCACCAGATCCTGGGTGGCAGGAGCAGCAGCAGCTGTTGGTATCCGTTAGGTCAGCACTGAATCCACCGGAGGAGTGCAGCACCACTCAGACCACACAGCAGCTGCACCCGAAGCTTGGGGCGGCCCAGAGGCAGGCTTCCCGGTGAGGATAGAGGCTCAGACAACTGGCTGCGTGAGCTGGCTGGATGGAACCCCATGATGACAAATGTCACCTCTGCCTGTACAGAGGGACTTCAAGGACAAGCACCACTCAGTTATCTCAAGAGAAGCAGAACAGACGAGTCATTCAGAGAAAAAGAAGCAATCAAATATCCTGGTCACATCAAGACCACACTCCGCTTTCACACGCCCGAGCAGCTGCCACGCCGGCTGCAGACCAGAGCAAGCTTCCGAGTGGAGAGGAGACAGGGGATGTCCAGGAAGGAAAGCTCACTCTCGGGGCCGGCTGACCATGACTTCTCCCAGGGCCTCCAACACCTCCCGCTTGTAGTCTTCGAAGTCACCGTCAATCTGGCTAACACTCTGCTCCTCCACCACCCACAGCTGGCAGTTGGTTTCTGTGATGAGTCGGGCATCGTGGCTGACGACGATCACAGCTTCGAGGCAAGACAGCGAGAATGGAGGACAGGCAGAAAGGAAGAGGGGAATCAAAACCTTCGAGGAGGGTGCCCAGCCCCAGGACACCTACAGTCCCATCCCAAAGCGGGGCAGGAGGAGGGCAGGCCCGAGCTGACTCACCACCCTTGTATTCGTTGATGGCCTCCCCTAGAGCGTCGATAGACTCGATGTCCAGGTTATTGGTGGGCTCGTCCTATGGGGAGGAGGCATCCCGAAACCAAGTGTTAACGACCCCTACCTTTCCTGGTGTCAGCCCCGCCCTGCAGCCCCATTCACTCACCAAGATGAGGACATCGGGCTCCCGACAGGCCAGCTCTGCAAACACAACTCGGGCTTTCTGTCCACCTGGAGCAAAGGGGAAGGAGAACCACTGCACCTTCCACCACCTGACATGTCTGCAGGTGAGCCCTGAACGCCTGCGTGTGCATACAAGTGCAAGCGCGCATGCTGAGGTCCCCTGAGTCCCGGTTCCTCTTCCCTCCCACCTCGAGGGACAGTGTGCGGGAGGGAATTTTGAGGAGGGGGACGCCTGCTCGGGCCCCAGTACCAGAGAGCTTGCAGATCTGGATGGTGTGGGCGTGGCTCTCCAGGCCGAAGCGGCCCAGACACTTTCGCGCATCCTGGTAGGGCAGGTTGAAGCCCCGCTGCAGGTACTCGGTGGGCGTCTCCTCCATGCGCAGCTGCTCTGCATACTGCTGGTTGAAGAAGCCAATTTTCTGCCCGAGAGGAGAGGAGGGTGGTCAATGAAAGTCAGACTTCCTCTCGGCCTCTGACTACCTGATTCCCAAAGCCACTTACCAGCCGGTGGTTCTTCCTCATTTCACCCCGAGTCTGCAAGGAAAAAGCAAGGTGGGGCGGAGTAAGTGGGGTGGAGAGGAGCCACAGCTCCACCTCCCAACTCTGAAGGGAAATGAACACCAGAACGGGGCCGGGAATGAGCCAGGCCAAGCAAGATAATACAGGTGTGTCCCTGACAGGACCACGGCAGGCCAGGAAATCAGAGGCAAGAGGAAAAGCGAGGAGGTAAGTGGAGATTCAGAACCAGGAGCAGGCTGACCACGAGCAGAAAAACCCTGTCCCCGCCTTCCAGCCAGAATTTTTCAGGGTTCCACCTCAGATGGCAATGAGTTTGTGCGAGGATCTAGGACACCTTTCTAAAGATCTACTCTGTGGGTGTGAGGCAATGTGCCTTCTCCACACTTGCCTGGAGGGCAGACAGATGGTTACAACCACCTAGCACTACATATTGGAGAAGGAAATGGCAACCCACTCCAGTGTTCTTGCCTGGAGAATCCCAGGGACGGGGAAGCCTGGTGGGCTGCTGTCAATGGGGTTGCACAGAGCTGGACACGACTGAAGCGACTTAGCAGCAGCAGCACTACATATACCGCAAAAGTCCCCAAAGCAATTCTAGGGAATTTACCTTAAGGAAAAACTAAATTCATGAACAAGTATAGTAAGACTCTTTACTATAGTACTGTCCTTCAGTGAAAAACCAGAAATGTTCTAAACAACAGATGTGAAACAAATTATAACAGATCCATGAGAAAAATGCATATAAGATTACAGGCACAAAAAAATGCTTAAAATACATTATCTGAAAAAAGGTAGCTACAAAACAATTCACAGGATAACCCACTTTTGTTAAGAAAAATAATTACATATATGCTTGTAAGGAAAAAAAAGGAAAACGATCCATTAAAATTAATACGGGTTATCTCTAGATTTTTCTGCGGCTTATGCAATTTGTTTTTCATCTGTCCCTTGCTTAGTTCTCTGATCAGGGATCTAACCCGGGCTCATGCCAGTAAAAGCCCTGAGTCCTAACTACTGGACTGCCAGGAATTCCCTGGTTCACACAATTTCTAACGATTATATAACCAGAACACACAAGCGGGATGGGGGAGGCATGCCCTTCATCTGGGCCCACTTCTCCAGGTCTGTCTCCCTGACTGATCTAAACTGTCCTCCTCTATAGCACCTCTTAAGGAAAAGAACCATCCATGACAAGTTCTGTATTTAACTCTCCACAGAAGAGAGGGCTCCCCCATTGGAGCCTCCAGGGATAGCCGTGTGCTCATGCCTCTGCTCGCCCGTCATCACGCCCCTCCCTGACTCCTGGACTCACCGGCGTCAGCTTGCCTGTCAGCAGCAGCAGCAGGGTGCTCTTCCCCACGCCGTTAGGGCCCACGATGCAGACTGCCAGAGGGAAAACAGAGGTCAGAGGGGAGGTCCCCAGAAACTCCCCGGGGCTCCTGCTCCACAGCCCGAGTCCCACCCCAAACCCTGCACCGAGCCTCCCCCCAACTCACTCCTTGAGTCCATGTCAATGCCAAAATCCAGATTCTTAAAGAGTGGTTTCTGCCCCTCATAGCCAAAGGTCACACCTGAGAAGGCAAGAAAAGCAGCACTTTCTCTTCAGAGTCCCCCGAGGGCACCCGAGAGCCCTGGCGGGGCGGTGAGGCAGGACCGAGGCCGCTCACCGTGCAGGCCCAGCACCGGAGGGCTGAGCGGCGGCGGGTCGGGGAACGTGAAGCGCACGGTGTACTCCTTGGGGCGCTTCAGCAGCTCGGGGGCCTCCTGCGACTCCTCATCCTGGTTTTTCCGCCGGCACTTCTGCTGCTTTCGAGTCAAGGCTTCCTTGGTTTGCTTCTCCTGAGCAGGACGGGAAAAGGGAGACATCCAAGCCTTGGACGGGAGGCCTTGAATGGCAGGCAGGGTCCGAGCCCCCCTCCTTTTCCTGAGAAGATCCCTGCCCAGGAAGAGCCAGCGCTCACCGCCTGCTTAGTGGACTTGCCACCCGCCTTTAGCTCCTTCAGCTTTTTCTCCTGCTTCTCATATTGCTTCAGCAGTTCCTTCTGCTTTTGCTGGTACATCTTCTTGAAGGTCACTGGGGCAAGGGGACGGGGGGTCATCAATGCTTGTCCCTGTCCCCAGCAGGATGGGGAAGGGGGGGGCAGGGGTCATGTCCAGAATTCTGAAATACTCAGAATTATCACCGCATCCCTGTGTCCCTCCCTCTCAGGCCCTTCTCCAGGAACTATCCCTTTCCTCGCCCTCGAACGTCCCACGTACTGTAATTGCCCCTGTAGTAGTGAAGCCGCTGGGCGTCAAGATGGATGATGTCAGTACACACGTCATCCAGGAAGCCCTGGTCGTGGGAGACGATGAGCAGCGTCTTCCGCCAGCCCTGGAGGTAGCTGGGTTTTAAAGAGTGTGGAAATGTCACAATCTCCAGGTTAGAGTGCAGACAGGGGCAGGAAGTGAAAGAGAAAGGCTGGGGTGAGAGCTGTCAGGGGCAGAGTGGAGACCAGCGATACAAACCTATAATCCAGAGCCACTCACTTGTTGAGCCAGATGACAGCGTTGAGGTCCAGGTGGTTGGTGGGCTCGTCCAACATCAGCAGCGTGGGCTCCATGAACAGTGCCCTAGAGGGTGGGCGGCAGAAGGCAGGGTCAGTGGGAGGAAGACCCTTGCTCAGACAACCCACAGAAGCCTCTGCTAAGTGGAGCCTGAGACCATGAACACTCCTTCCCAATCTCTCCTAAGAGTTCCTGAGACAGATGAGAACACACCCCAAGACAGGGAGAGAAGCCCCCCGAATCTGACAAGTCAGACAGTACAGGAGGAAGAAGACAGCAAGAACGGAAGTGTGGGCAGAGGCCGGGAGGGCAGGGGGTGGGAGCCCACCTGGCCAAGGAGACACGCATGCGCCAGCCCCCCGAGAACTTCTGTGTGGGTCGATTTTGCATCTCAGGGTCAAAGCCCAGGCCAGCCAGGATCCGGCGGGCTTTGGCCTCTGCAGCTGCCGCCCCGGTGGCCCGCAATTCCTCGTACACCTGGGAGGAGGGAGAAGAGGACACATGTTGGGGGGTCCCGGGAGCCCCCAGTCTTAGCCCGTGTCCCCTGCGCCATCTCCTCTACCTTCTCGAGCCTCTCAGCAGCCGTGTCGTCGCCCTGCTCCAGCTGTCCCTGAAGCCGCCGCTCCTCTTCCAGCAGCTTCAAGCGCTTGGTGTCCGCTCGAAGTACAGCCTGCACGGCTGGCGTCTCGTCAGCTACCACCTCTGGGGGCCGGGGAGCAGTCAGGGTGCACCCAGGGGCAAGGCTCCCACCCCCTCTTCCCTGCAGCTCCGTTTCTGGACTGCCTGACCCTGCCCAGCTCTCGGCACTTGTTCCAGCCTCTCACCGCACCCCCCACTTCTGTGGCACCCGTTTCCCAGTCCCCAGTCTCCCAACATAACCCCTCCAACTTCACAACCACGGGCTCTTCTGTTCTTGGCTGGCTCACATACCCCAGTGGCAGCCCCTCGCAAGCCCCTGAGTTTCCCCCTCGCCACCAGCTCCTCTGCCACTAGCAGCCTCACCCTGCTCGCACAGCAGCACGTCGATGTTGGGAGGGATGCTCAGGGCTCGGTTGGCGATGTGCTTGAGGAGAGTGGTCTTGCCCTTGCTGGGGAATGAGAGCTTTGAGGACCAGGCCGCCTCCCAGAACAAGTCTCTTCTCCCTCTGGCCCCTCCTCTCTCACAGCTCCAGCCCCTCCTCTCCTCACCCATTGGGTCCCACCAGCCCGTAGCGGCGGCCGGCGACGATGTACAGGTCTGCATTGACGAACAGCTCCTTGCCGTGGGCCGAGATGCTGAACTTCTCCAGCTGCGATGGTCAGCAAAGAGTGAGTACAAGAGAACTCCCTTCCGTACGTCTAGCAGCTGCACCTTTTTCTCTGCAGGGAAGCCCCCTCCCCATTCACTGCCTCTAATCAGAGTCCACACCCTAAGCGTGACCAGCCTGTCCCAACCTGCTTCCCTCCAAAGCTGGACTCCTATGCTGGTTCTTCTAACTTCTTGCACAGGCTGGGAGAATTCAAGATGTGGAGAATACCTCCCAGCTTTCTTCCCAGTGGACCTCCTCCTCCTACCCACTTCCTCAGTCACCGTGGCCTCTCAAGGGAAGGGGAGAAGTGGCAGGTCTCTGGCTGAGCTGGTAGGAGGGGCCCTTTCGCACCTTACCTTGATGTCAGAGGCATTTTCTAGCATGGCCTGGCGGGAAGACACCTCTGCTTGTGACACAGAGAAGTCATTTTCAGCAGCACTGGCTGCTTTTAACGAAGCCACCTGGCGCTCATACTCCATCTGAGAAGGAAGGAAAGATCACATTTGAGGCCACTGCCTGCCACTTTCCCGTTGCCACAACACAGACCCATGTCACCAGACACCATGACACTGTGCTCACAGAACAACTGTTTCCTTACTCCAGCTGTTGCATTCAACCCAGCACCCAAAGCTCTCCCTTCACATGTCCCCTACTTGAAACATTAAAACAAAAACTTCTCCCGCCTTTGACTGCTAAGAACCCAAGGTCTTACTTGTTTCTTGAGTTTCTTCTTCTCCTTCTTGCTAAGGTGAGCATAGGGGTCATCAGCTTTGGACTCCCCTTCTTCCTCCTCCTCTTCTCCTTCCTCTGAGCCCTGTGAGAACCAGGCGATGGTAAAAACAAGGGAGCCCTTTGAGAACTTCACGTCATCCACTGCCAGCTCCACGGTCAGCTCTGTCTCTCTCCCAGAATCCTGAAATATCTTGGCGGTGCTCACATTCTCATACCCACTCTGGTTTCCTTGTAGCCCTGTATCCATCTGTGCCACCAGGAAGGTACCTACGTATGTATACCTGAAGTGTAAAGGTGTGTATGTACCTGTACCTATGTAACTGTCAATACACTGTAACTGAAGGCAAAACAAAAGGAACAGGTTCTCTTCCTCATGTATCAGACGAGTTTCTCTGCAGGTAAACATGCAAAGCAGAGGTCCAGAAGCCCTGTGCAGAGCCAACAGAATGAGAACTAGCAGGTGCTGGCGGTACAGGGGAGCTCAGAGGTCACTCGACACAGATGAGAAGAGTGAGGCCTGAAGAGGTGGCAAGACATACTCAAGATCACACAGGGAGTGGCAGAGCCAGAACCTGGGCTGAGGGTGCCAGCTGTGTCCCTTCCTCTTCTGGA
Organism: Bos indicus x Bos taurus; assembly: GCF_003369695.1. Classification (NCBI taxonomy): domain Eukaryota; kingdom Metazoa; phylum Chordata; class Mammalia; order Artiodactyla; family Bovidae; genus Bos; species Bos indicus x Bos taurus. The sequence goes on from NC_040098.1 coordinate 29,287,137, forward strand.
TCAAGAGGTGCAAATTAGGGCACTTGAACTAAGAATGGCTTTTACATTTTTGAAGAGTCTTTCCAAAAACAGAAAAGAAAAATATGTATCAGAGATTGTATGTGGTAAGTCCAAAGTGTTTACTAGGAAGTCCTTTACAGAAGTTTGCCAACCTCTGCTCTGGGGAGTAAGAGCGCCCCAGGTCACAGCTCACGTCCTGCCCCTGGCCCAAGGGCCACCAAGCCTGAGCCCCTCAGCCCACCTCCCCCCAGCACCGAAACACACACCTGCTCTGCCTTCTTGGCCTTCTCCTTCCCTTGCTTGGGCGGTTCCTTTTCTTTTGTTACTTCCTCTTCATCCTCCTCCTCCTCTTCACTCTCCAGAGCAGCAAATTTATTTTGAGGCTACAGGGGAAATCCAGCAGGTCAGATGTAATGCTCTGATTCTTGAGACCAGCCCACCTCCCACCAGTGTTCCCTCACCTTGGCCTTCCCCTTTGACTTCTCCTCCTTTGTCTTTTTGCCCTTCAACCCTGGCTGTTGTTCCTGAGATACAGCCTGGAAAAGACACACACAGACACACAAATTAATCTGCTATACTATAGCTTGACAAGAATTTCTAGGTAGTCCAGGAGTAGCAGTTAACTGTACTAAGTCTGCCAGGGAGAAAATGAGACCCAGAAAAAACCTGGCCTCCAGCGGGAGACAGACAGTGAAGAGACGAGAAGAGAATAATGGCAAAGCTGAGGGACTGCAAGTTAGACAAATGAGCCACGCAGATGGGATGGCCCTAATACTGGAGGGCTTCCTGCAGAGGGCAAATGTTGAAAGCAGAGAGTGGTCGTGGGCTTGGAGAAGGTGTTCTAGGAAGAAGAGAAAGCATAAAGAATAAAGGCTTCAGGCTTCTCTGGTGGCTTAGTGGTAAAAAATAAAGGCTCCAGCACACAGTCAGGCCGGATTAAAACGTGATGAGGCTGACTGGTACACAAGGCAAGTCCCAAGCAATCCTGCAGGGGGGTCCTGGTGGAAGGGCAAAGACTTCAAAGTCTTTGGTTTAGATTTTGAGTTTGAAAGCAACAGAATCACTGTAAATTTCGGAGTGATAATACTTTTAAAAAAGCTGACTTTGACAGGATAAGCTGACAGTATAAGCAAGACTGGCCTGGCCTAGAAAAGCTAGTTGAAAGCATGAAAAGAAGTCAGGGAATCACCACACTGTAGCCAGAGGTGCCACATGGGGTGGGAGGGACTTGACAGAGCCATATCACCTTATTGATCCGATTCTTCTCTGGCTTGGCCGGCTTAGGAGGATGTTTTTCCTCCTCCTCCTCCTCATCTTCACTCTGATCCTGAATCAGGGCCGCAAAAACATTACCACCCTGGAGAATGAAAGGGCAGAAGTCAGTAGGATGGTCAAGGCTGCACCCCTGGGGTCTCTGTCTACCACTGAGACAGATGGCTTACCTTGGTTTTCTTCCCTCCTCGGGGTACTGGGGCAGGTACTGAAATGACAAGGGGAGGTGAGCTGGGAAAGAGAATGGCCATGTCCACCCCTCAATCTACTCCAACTCCAAGATCAAGGAATGAACCCTTGACTCTTCCTGACTCAAGGGTTCCAGGTACCCATCTCCCCTCAGTGCATTTACCCTCGTCCTCCTCATCGCTGGCTGGTACTGACAGCTTCTTAAGACGCTCCATGAGCTCCTTCTCCTCTCCATCATCATCCACATCCTTTTTCCGCCTCCCTTTTCGGGTGTCTCGCTTCTTTTTTTGCTGCTGAAAGCCAAACAGGGTGAGAGAATGAAGCCTGGGCCACTGCTGTATCTCTGCCCCAGAGTGCGCTCCCCGTCAGCTGAGTGAACTAGCGTGGGCTGTGGAGGGGCTGGCGGACCGAAGATGCCTCCAGGGAGTGGTGGGTCTGCTGACACCCGTACCTGCTGCTGCTGCTGCTGTTGCTGCTGCTGCTCCTTCTCCTTGAGCACTTTCTCTTCTTCCCCAGCCTGTTTGTCTTCTACTGCCAGCTCCTCGAAGAACTACAACAGGAGTTAAGATCTAAGTAAACACAGCTCAGAGACCAATCAAGCCCTTCACCACCACGCATGTACCCAGGGACCTGCCATGCACATCATCCCACCTTGCTCCCTCTCCCGACAAGACCTCTTCCCCTCCCTCCTGCCCCCACCGACTTCACAGTGCCACCTTCTGCTCGGAAACACCACAGTCCCCTCTCCTCACCCCTCACTGCCTCACCGTCTTTTTGGTCTTCTTGTCCTTCTTCCCTTTCTTCACCACTTTGTCTAGAAGGGTTAAAGCAGATGTTGTAAATGATGATGTGCAAATTCCAAAGCCACCCTGATCTCACCTGCCAATCCTCAGTGGACTCTACCCTCCCTAGTCACTGTTTTTCTAGCTCCCTCCCTGGACACTGTCCCATGAGACAGACAATCGTGGCTGGTCTAGTGGGAGGCAGCAAAGGAGAATCCACAAGGTGATGGCAGAGGTGGGAAGTAAGACAGTTTTCAGAGATGATGCCAATGTTATTAAGTGGCAAAATTAGCTGAGCTAGTGGTACCATGAATAACTCAGGATATACTGAGAGAGAAAGACCTTTCCCCACTCCAGTCATCCATGGGGGAGAAAAGTAGGACAAAGTATTATATGTCATTTTTAGAACCTGCAGACCATGAAAACAAAGCCATCTGCTAAGTCAACAAACACCTGGGTCTCTGCCGAACCTGCTCCGCTTGCACTTCCGGCACAAACTGCGCTGTGTTAGGCTTAACTGGGCATCGGTCCTTCATCTCAGAGTGACCTGAGACACTGCTTAGCTCGTGTTCCCAGGGAGCAAAGTGGGAAGTTGAAAAAAGTTCACTGACAAATCCCAGCCTCTCCTTTCTGTCCATCTCCTTTCCTTTTCCCTGAAGATGGAGGGTTACGTCTAACTCCTTCCCAACATAAGACGGGGAGGCAGCCAGCAGCCTCGTGATTTCTCTCTACTCCTAGGCCTATCTACCATCACATTCACCCCTAACCATCCCACCGCCTACTGCTGTTCGATTCTATCCAAAGGCACTCCTGGAGTCACTTAATTTCCCCCATCCCCAAACAAAAACAAAGCCTTCTGCTATCTACCACATTAAGTATTCTCAGACCAGAATGCCACCGAGTCCAAAACAATCATTTATTCAGATGCTGAGCATCTACAGTGTCAAAAAGTGGATAAAATGAAGGTCAAGCCCTATAATTTAGGGCCTCACAAACGAGAAGGGCGTATCCTATTTCTTCTCCTTTTTCCCTAATCCATACTCATGTTGTGGACACTGGCTTTTCCCTGCTCCTTGGTAACTCCCAGGCATGCTTTTATGCCTGTCTTTGCTTAATCAGTGACCTCCACCCTGAACACACTTCAAAATCTGATCCCTGTACGGGGTGACTAGTGTGATGGAACTGAAAAGATGTGGCGAAATAATGAAAGACTTCCTATATATGCTATTCTGAGGACTCTAATCCTAAAGCCACTAAGAGGGAGGACCCATTGTAGTACACAAGCCGGAATGATGCGATCAGCTCACTCTGACAACACTCAGAAGTGACTCAGACACTAATTTCTCTCCACGGACTAATACAACCACGCCTCCTGACCATTGGTTCAAGTGTGAGAAGTATTATCACCCAGGAGCAGGAAAAGGCTAAGTGTGGCTAAAGCTACTCTGTACCCTCCATGTCTTACCCCACCACAATGGCTCCTGCCTTTAGTAAGGACACCACTGAAGCGGTTCTTCATTTCAAAGCCAAGTGAGGCACTTTCTGAAAACTTACACTCCCCCCCACCCAATTACTGTTTCTATTCTTGTCTTCACTGAGTCTCAAAAGTGCAGTCCACACTAGCCCCCGCCCTCGTCTTCCATTCCTTTTTGAATATACCACAATCTGACTTACTTTCTAATGAACACTACTTTTGTCAAAGCTGCCACCATCCTCTTAGTTGTTCAATTCAAAAAGGGCTGTTGTTGTGGGGGTTTTTTTGTAGTCCTTATTTTGCTTGATTACTCAGCAACATTCCATGCTAATTCCCTCATCATTTTCATTCTTCTCTCCTGTTGTTACTTAGCGTCAGGGATCCTAATGGTCTGCCTCTAGTTTCTCTGGCTGCTCGCCTTTCTTAGTCTCATCTCCTCAGCCTCCTTCCCTACATGTCTTCCCTTAATTGTTGACGTTCTCTTGGGTTCCCATCTTAGACCTCTTTTCACTTCAATCCAGACACTCTCTAGGGGACTCCTCGGATCCAACAGCTCAACTACACCTGTGTCCTCACTCCCAGTCTACCGCTCTCTCCATGGCCACTGAACAAACTCCTTGCCATCTCAGAAATCTCCAGTTTAGCATTCAATAGCTGACCTTACCTCTTCCTGCTTCCAACCCATAGCCCATTACAGCTTTCAATGAAGAGCCTAGTACCCACGGAATTATTCAAGTGATGTCAGCCTTAATTCTTCTCCCCTTAGTTGGTTCCCAGCTCTAGTCAATGCCCTGACTTCCTCTCTTATCACTTCTCACAGGGATCTTTACCAGAGCCTCCTAAATGGTCTCCCTGACTCCAATCATTTCTATGCACTTCAATGGGTCTTCCTTCTTAACGTCTTTAGGATTAAATTCCTTGGAATACTGTATAAAGCCTTTCAGTATCTTGTCTTGCACATCTTTTCAATACCATCACATAAGTCAGTACAATACTGGGAACCAGCCAGGCTCAACTACATCTCTATCTTTGCATTAACTGTACCCTCTGCTTGCTTAGAACCTTCTTCCCCTTGCTAACTCATAATGATCCTTCGAGAATGAACTCAGCTATCACATATTCCTGGGAGGCTTTGCTGACGCTCCCATCCTATCTGCCTATATGTTGCCCCTGTCTTCTCTAGTCCCACAGCATTCTCAAGCACATTCCCTGACTAAAGCTCTGTCCCCTACACTAGACTTGTCCCTTCTCCATAGGCAAGTCTTTTCATCCCTACATCTCCAGTTCTGTAAAATTAGTCACTGTTTACCCACTATAATTATTTCCATCCATCTTATCTCTCTCTTGAAGTACCTTCAAGTCTGGGAGAAGGTCTTCATATTTTTTTGTCCCTTCTCCAAAGCACAATGCATAATTAAAAACAAGTGGCTCAACAAACATTAGCTGTTTTTAAGTAAAACTTAATCCTCCATTCCAACACCCAGTATCTACTTTCTTGCTCCACTTGAGTCAAAAAGGTGTCTTATGAAAGCTGTCTTAGGCACGACTCCATGAAGGAATCAGCCTCTCTTGAGAAGCAGATGGGACCCCAGGTGAGTGCGAGTTGCGCTGGCACGGAAGACTAGGTCGAGGCACAGCTTATATATTCCTGCCGGTTGTGGAATACGGTGTGGCCGAGATATCCAAAAGAGAAGAAAACAGGGCTTTTCTCATTTCCCCCATCTCTTCTTCCTACCATATCCTCTTCTTGGAATAATCTTTTAAGTTTTTTTTTTTTTTTAACGCGGACCCTCTTTAAAGTCATTACTGAATCTGTTACAATAATGCTTCTGTTTTATGTGTTGTCTTTTTTGGCCAGGAGGCTTGTGGAAATCTTAGCTTCCTCACCAGCGATCCCGCACCTCCTGGATCGGCAGGTCAATTCTTAACCAATGGATCACCAAGGGAAGTCCCCCATACGCTCTTCCCCGTCTCTTGCGCGGTGTTACTGAAGCTCGTGCCTCACAGCCAGACACCTTTTCTTTTCGCCGGCATCCCAAAAGCACTCCTGCCAGGGCAAACTCTTTCCGGCCCCACTGCACGCATGCGCAGTAGCCCCCCGAACGGCCCGGTGAGTCTCGCGCCCGCCACCCTCTCCTAGGACCCAGCGCACATTTCTTTCTCTTCTCTTTTCTACCTTCTTTCTCCTCTGCCTGCCAGCCTTACCTGTGGGGCTCGTGGTCTCTCCGTCCCCGATCCACTCGGGCTCCGGCGGCTGCTGCTTGGGCCCCTTCGGCATCGCGGTGGCAGTTATGGTAACTCTGGCTTCGCCGGGTGCTATTTCCGCTTCCGGTAGCGTGGGGCCCGGAACCAGACTTGCTCTCTAGCGTGGGGCCCGGAACCAGACTTGCTCTCTAGGCTGTTGACTCCGCCCCTGGACGGCCCACGTGCCCGCCGCGCCGTCCAGTAGTGGGCGTGCCTGAGACCTGCTGGGGGCGTGGCCTGCTATGACAGGGCGTGGCTGGTGCCCGCCAACTCGGGTCGCGACAGCAGGTTTAAGACAGTCGAGGAACCCCAATGATTCTACGACGCCGCATGACTAAGTGACAGAACATAATCATTTCCAACTAGTATGAAAGAGTGAAGTCTTTTTTTTTTTTTTTAATAAAAGTGAAGTTGCTCAGTCGTGTGCAACTCTTGCGATTCCATGGACTGTAGCTTACCAGGCTCCTCCGTCCATGGAATTTTCCAGGCAAGAGTACCGGAGTGGGTTGCCATTTCCTTCTCCATGAAGTCTTTAAAAAAAAAAAAACAAGACAAAACTGAACGTTACCTTGTTACCAGTCCTTTCTGATTGGTAAGGAGCAGAAAAGCAAAGTCCACTAACTCAGGAAGAGGCTTTGTCGGTCTAGTGCTGAGATATGTCACAAAATCCCGAAGTGTAGAGATGTAAACGAGGGACTGTAGCCTAACAAACAGGAATCACAGTGCAGTGGGGCTTGGGTTCACTTTTTTTTTGGTAACAGCTTTTCCAAGGTGTAACTGACTTAAGGTAAACTTTATATATTAATACAATAGATAACCAATAAACTGCAAAGTGAATGCTATAAGTTTTGACATGTTCAGTTCAGTTCAGTCACTCAGTGTGTCCGACTCTTAGCGACCCATGAACCGCAGCACTCCAGGCCTCCCTGTCCATCACCAACTCCCAGAGTCCACCCAAACCCATGTCCATCGAGTAGGTGATGCCATCCAACCATCTCATCCTCTGTCGTCCCCTTCTCCTCCTGCCCTCAATCTTTCCCAGCATCAGGGTCTTTTCCAATGAGTCAGCTCTTTGCATCAGGTGGCCAAAGTATTGGAGTTTCAGTTTCACCATCAGTCCTTCCAATGAACACCCAGGACTGATCTCCTTTAGGATGGACTGGTTGGATCTCCTTGCAATTCAAGGGACTCCCAAGAGTCTTCTCCAACACCACAGTTCAAAAGCATCAATTCTTCGGTGCTCAGCTTTCTTTATAGTCCAACTCTCACATCCATACATGACCACTGGAAAAACCATAGCCTTGACTAGACAGACCTTTGTTTCCAAAGTAATGTCTCTGCTTTTTAATGTGCTGTCTAGGTTGGTCATAACTTTCCTTCCAAGGAGTAAGCGTCTTTTAATTTCATGGCTTCAATCACCATCTGCAGTGATTTTGGAGCCCAGAAAAATAAAGTCAGCCACTGTTTCCCCATCTATTTGCCATGAAGTGATGGGACCGTATGCCATGATCTTAAATCACCACCAAAATCAATATTTGGGACACTTCGAATTCTACCGCTAAATAGGTGTGGGACCAAAGTGCTCCCATAGCTCTGCCAGCTCCCTTCTCTCCTTAAACTGCTACAGTCTTGCTTTTGTCCTCACCATTCCCTGGCAAGGTCACCACTCTTGCCAAGGTCAATGGATTGGGGCCAGTTCTCTGTCTTTATCCTACTCACTTCTCAGCAGCACTTGATACAGATGGCCACTCCCTTCTCCTTTTGCTTTCTTCAGAGGCACTACTGTTTCCAAATTTCCTTTCCTGGCTACTCCCTTTTCTCTTTTCCTGGCTTCTCCTCCTGAAGTCTAAATATTGCAGTGCCTCCAGGCTCAACTGTCTTTTGTCTAGACTTATTACACATCCCTGTGTTGGGAAGATCCCCTTGAGGAGGAAAATGGCAACCCTCTCCAGTATTCATGCCTGAAAAATGCCATGGACAGAAGCACCTGGCAAGCTACAGTCCAAAGGGTCACAAAGAGTTGGATACAACTGAGCGACTAAGCACACACACATGCACATAACTTTAAATATCATCCAAAACTGATGAAAATCCCCAAATCTCTCTTTTTGGCTCAAATTTCTGCCCTAAACTCATGAATCCAACTGTTTATTGGACATCCTCCCTGAGATCTCTTATGCTGCTGCTGCTGCTGCTGCTAAGTCGCTTCAGTCGTGTCCGACTCTGTGCGACCCCATAGATGGCAGCCCACCAGAGATCTCTTATAGCTATCTCAAATTAATATGCACAAAACTGAGCTTTTACTTTTTTAATTTTTAAAAATAATTTTATTTATTTTGGCTGCACTGGCTCTTTGTTGCTGTGTGAGGGCTTTCTCTAGTTGTGGCGAGCTGGGGCTACTCTTCCTGGTCGTGCACAGGTTTCTCATCGCGATGGCTTCTCTTGCTGTGCAGCACAGGCTCTGGGGCACACGGGCTTCTGTAGTATGGCTCACAGGCTCTAAAGTGCAGGCTCAGTAGTTGTGGGGACTCGGTAGTTGTGGTGCATGGGCTTAGTTGCCCTGTCGCATGTGGGATCCTCCTGGACTAGGGAGCAAACTCCTACATTGTCCAGCGGATTCTTAAGCACTGGACCACCAGGGAAGTCCCTGAGCTCTTATGTTTATTCTGCAAGGCTGTATCTTTCCCAGGTTTCCCCATGTCAAGAAATCACACTATCTTCCATCTAGTTACTGAGGCCAAAACGAAAAGGTCATCTTCTCTCCATTCCCGCTCTTCATCAGCAAGCCATGTCTGCCTCAGGCGTCATTCATTCAAAAGTATACTGAGTGCACAGTATGTGCCAGGCACTCTTTTAGGCCTTCGGGATATCACTGAATAAAATGAAGGTCTCTGCTTACATTTCTAGCAGAGGAGTTACTGCTATGTTAAAATATACATCAAGGTAAAAAGTATCAGGAAGGCAGGTTTCAGCACTAAATAGACTTCATGAGGCCTCAGTGATGCGAAATTCAAGCAAATTCTTGAAGACAGTGAGAGCTCTGGCCACAAGGACTTCCAGAAGAGCATTCTGGCAGAAGGAACAGCTAAGTGTGGTGCCTTGTAGAAGCAGTGTGCTTGCTGGAGAGGCACATGGAAAAGGAAAGCAGGCTGTGAACTGGAAAGGGGTTTTTAGATCATTGGGTTTCTACTCTTGACTAAAATGGAAATCATTACAAGGTTCTGAGCAGAGGAGTGACCTGACTTGACCTATATTTTAAAAGGATGACTTTGGGTTCACACTGACGGAGGGGCATGAGATGGGAGAAATGGCAGAAGCAGAGTGACCTCTTGGAGGCGGTGAAGATTCAAACCAGGGTGATAGTAGTGGAGGTAGTGAAAATGGCTGGTTTCTGAATATATTTGACAAAAAGAGCCAGCAGGCTTTGTTAATGAACTAGACATCAGGTGTGACCAAAAAAAAAAAAAAAAAAAACAACTAAGGATGACCTCAAGACTTCTGGTGTGAACTAGAAAGAGATGCTATCAACTGAGACTTTAAAACATATCCCAAATCTTCCTACTTCTCTCCACCTCTGCATCGTCTCTTTCCTCTGGACCACCAAAGTGGCCTCCTACCTGTTCTCCTGCTGTCATTCTCCTTCTCTAGTTTATCCTTCCAACCTACAGTTAATGGTAGTTTTAAAACATAAATCATTTTCCCAGAACACTCTGGGACTTCCAGAGCGGTCGGGGTCGGTGCATGTACATGCAGAATGATCCAGTGGTTAAGAATCCACTTTTCATGCAGGGAACTCCAGTTTGAACCTTGGTCAGGGAACTAAGATTCCACATGTTGAAAGGCTACCAAGCCCACAACAAAGAGCCAGCACAGCCCACCCGCCTCCACACACACACAATCCAAACGCTTTGCCGTAGCTCTGTATCATTTAGCCCCTGCTGAACTTCCTGGTCTCATCTCCCAGTCTAGACCCACTGGCCTGCTATTTCTACTTCAAATCCCTCAAACTCACTATTGCCTCGGGGCCTTGGCCCTTGCTGTTCCCTATTGCCTGGAATGCACTTCCTCAGGATATTCATATGGTTGCTTCCTCACTTAATTTCTGCCTCTATTCACAGACTATCTCCTCTAAGAACCACTACCTATTGTAGTATTGACCTCTCTTCCACCTGTCACTCTCCAACCTCTCCTTTCACTTTGTCCTCAAAGTATTTCTTAAAATTATATACGTATTTATTGTCTACCATCTTCACCAGACTATAAACACCATATGGGCAGAAATGTTGCCTTTTTCACTGATATATCCCGAGCTCCTAAAACAGTGCCTGGCTCAGAGTAGGCACTAAGTATTCATTAGATGAACATGAGGCTTAAATAAGACAATACATATTGGGAACTTAGCATGGTACCTGGCGCAGGGCTAGCAACCAGACAATGACACATTCTAAGATCTCACCCCGCCTCTCTGGCCATTCCTCCTCGTCAGGTCATTCTTGTCCTTCTCTTGGCCGTTGAATGTCGCTGTCCTCTAGGCTAAGTCCTGGGCCCTCTCCTATTCCCATTTGACACTCTCCTCCAGATGATTTCAGCTACAGATTCTTCAGTAAGGTCTATCCTAACCACCACTGGCTCCCAACCATGATTCTCTATATAGTGCCCCATTTATATTCTTTTATATCGTTAACCACAACCTGTAATTACTCATTTGTTTACTTTTGAGGAACAGTGCCTGACAACTGGAAACTGGCCTGACCCTGGAATGTAGGCCTTGGTGTTGCTAAGAGCTGGTCTGGCCCTCACATCTAGGCCATGGTGCTCTCGCACTGGTCATAAACTCACAGAACACCCAAGTCAGGCAAGGCCAACCTGTGACTGTGATGAAGTAAGATAAAGTCCATCATCTTGTCTAATCGAAGACAAAAACAAGGTTACTGTGGAAACCATAAATTCTGAACAAGTACCTCTCAGCTAAAATGAGGAGTGGCTGCTTTTTTTTTTTTTTTTGCTGATTACAGCTTCAGCCATATTTCATCTCTTCCCTCAACAGGAGACTTTGTATCTGCAGGTTCCACATATTCAGATTCAAGCAACCTAGAATTAAAATATTAGGAGAGAAAATTAACTCCAGAAAGTTCCAAAAAACAAAACTAAATTTGCTGCACATTTGCAACTATTCACATAGCATTTGCATTGAATTTATAGCCATCTACATGACATTTACATTATTTTTGGTATTATAAATCATCTAGAGATGACAAAGTATAGGAGAGGATGTGTGCAGGTTTCACGCAGATATTATACCATTTTAGCCAAGAGACTTGAGCATCCTTGGATGTTGGCACATAAAGGGGTCCAGGAACCAGTGCCCCATATACCCTGAGAGACAACAGTATTAAAGTGGTATTAAGATATGCAATCATAGAGTTGTCCCCACTTCCTGGGAGTGCTCAGTCTAGATCCCCCTCTTCCTTGAATCTTCCCCCAAATCACCTAACACAAACCTTAATCCTGTCATTTTTAATTCTTTTATAAGATCTCTGCAGTTAAACTGTTTAACTAGAGGTGGTTCCTGTTTGGTCCTTGGCTGGTGGACACTGACACTTTTACTGTCCCATTCTCTATCTCTAGCCCTAATTCTAGCAGGGAGGGGCTGGCAGAGGATGTTTGCCCTACCCTAATGTTTTCACCTGCTGAAGGGCCAAGAGTTTGCTGGTTAGTACCTGGCTGCCTGGATAAAGAGTACTCTTCAAGCCTCGCTGGAGCTGAGTATTATAGGCCACAGGACATATCGACTTATGGCCAATGACATAGAAGTTAGAGAGCTGAATGTTAGCTTGGAGGTAATTTCCTCTGCCTTTCCTCCATCCTGAGGCTTGGAACATGGATAAGTGAGCTAGAGCTTCATTTCAGACTGTGAATAGGAGGATTTGGCCCCAAGAACCATGGTGCTGAGAAGTGGGGGGAGCAAGGGTTCTGAATGAATACCTGAGGGCCTGGTGGCATGACTGTCATACATGCTTTGCACTGTCTTTTGATTTGTGAGAAAAATAAACTATGTTGCTTTAAGACTAATTTTGGTTTCTGTTACAACTGAACTTAAAACTGATACACTGGGCCATCACAGGTGCTTAATATTTACAAAGTGAATGAATGTACCGATGCTCATAGCTTCAGCCACTACCCAAATGCAGATAACTTAGATTAATGTCTCCAGTTTTAATCTGAGTACCAAATCTGTATATCCAACTACTTATTTTGTCTCTCTCCTTGGATGTCTTAAAAAGCAGCTCAGATTTAACCATTCCAAAAGCAAGTTGGTGGCCTTTGACCTGTTTCTTCCACTAACTTTCTTTTCGAACAGCACTTGGTTACGCAAGCCAACAACCCTCAAAAATCTAAAATACTTTCATTTTGACCTATTTCCAAATGTCCACTTTTCTTTCATTCTGCTACCCAAGTCCATACCAACAACTCAGACTACTCAACTTGCTAATGCCATTTCCAAGCTGGTCAGCTCCATACAAAGGCGATCTTTTTGTAAAACCAATCTATGATACTCACCTGCCTAAAAAGGCAGGTATCACAGGCCCTTCAAAGGCTTGTCTTAGGAGGGAGGAGGGTTCAGGATGGGGAACACATGTATACTTGTGGCGGATTCATTTAGATATTTGTCAAAACCAATACAATATTGTAAAAAAATATTTAAAAAGTTAAAAAAAACCCAAAACCAAAGGCTTGTCTTATGACCCACATCCTTATATCCTGCACGGCCCTGAGTGCTAGCTCCTCTTCCTTCTCCCTGACTTCCCACTCTTCCCATCTCCTTAACAACACCTCTGCCTGGATTCTGCTCTCCCACCTCGCCTCCTGCTTGTCCTCAGAGCTTGTCTCAGCTGTCACCTCCCCAGACTCCAGTTATTACGTATTCCCCCACGTCTCGCTTCTTCACTTTTGACAGGTACTTTACACATATTTGTGACTTGACGAACGTGTCTCCTCTTGTAGATTTTAAATTCATTGATTTTGGCTCTCCATTATCTTTACAGTGTCTCGTATGCTGCCTGGCCCACAGGCACTCTACCAGTATTTGCTCAAAGATTGCTTTGTCACCTCCACTCTATAAATATAACCATAAACACAGGTAAAATGTTTAAAAATGACTCATGGATAGGCCATTCCTTTCTCCAACAAAACTTAGCCCTTGAATATAATGCAGCTGGTCTGGTTGATCTCTGCGGGGTAAGGGGACCCTGCTGGTTTCTTCAGACCGGGAGAAACATCTGTCAACATTCTAAATGAAGCATACACTGACTCCCAGCCTCCTCTGCACTTCGAGATGGCTGCAACACAGGGATTAAAGAAAATGCTTGTTTCCACTGCATTTATTACTAATATAAAAAAATGTTAAAAAAAATTCATTCTCAGTTCTCCAACGGCTCTCATCCCTCCCTCTTGCCCACACAACTCCTGACCCATTTCCTCAGGGCCAGTTCAAAACTGAACCTGTTCACTGCCGTTTTCACAGAAAACAACCAGTGCCAGGGATGCAGGGGAAGAAGGCTGGAAGAGGGCGACAGTACTGTCCGAGTTCCACCCGCTGGCCAGGTGGAGATTCACAGAATTCAAATGAAATGGCTGGTGGCCTCACAATGATGCAGTCTAACTAAAATGGGCTGGAGAGAGGAGAGGCCCATCTGAGCCTTTGGACGACATCGCTCGGGCCTGTGTCAATCCCGAGAAACCAACACGGGGAGGGTGAGACGACCAGGGAGGCGGTATTGTGAAGTTTCACAGTTCTACCTCGTTGGGAGGTGGGGAAAGTCTAGGGGGCACCAACGGCCCCACGCATTTTGGCGGAAAAACCTACGCTAGTGTTGGGAAGTCACGAAAATGCCAAGGACACTGAGAAAGGCTACGGGGGTTGGAGGCAGGGGAATGCAGAGTTTCACAAAGCACAGTGACCACAGACCACAGCGGTGGGGATCATGCTACTGACGCAGGAACTACCAGATCCAAGAGCGGGGAGCGTGGCCTCTCAGGGAGTGACTCTGCACCAGTCATCCGCACTTGACCCCAGGTCAGCCAACCGGGTGAGCGTCACAGGGCCGCTGACCACGCTGGGGCAGGGGTGTCACACGAAAAGGACTTAAAAACAAGCAGCGAGGAGGGAATGGTAGGAAACTGCTCCAGGGCTCTCAGGAATCCAGGGCGATACCCAGGGCTGGGTGGACAGATGCACAAGAAACAGCACCAAAGAGGTTTCCTGTTCCGCAGTCAGCTGGCGAGGGGGGAAGAGGAGCCAGGAGGCAGTTGAATGGAGCAATGATGGTCCTGGAGACGTCTCTGGAGGCTGGATCAGAAGAGTGCACGCCGCACACCAGTCATGGAACACAACTCTGGACCCCCAGTGGGAGGGGGCGGTGAGGGGGTGGGCGTCACTGACTGGGGGTGGCGCGAGCAACAGCCTCACGTGGCCAGCACAGGGCTGTAGGGGAGAACGTGGCCGCCAGGCCGGGGACCCCTTCCAGTCTGGGTGGGGAGGCGGCCTCACAGCGGAGGCCCGTTGACGCCCGGGTGGTAGAAGGCACAGAGGTCCTCGTATCGACAGTGGCCCTTTTTGGCGAAGTGTCGGCAGACGGGGCGGTCAGATTTGTCTGTGAACAAGCGAAAATCGGGCAGTTTAAAATGTAAGAACGAACATATCTAACAAAAAGCAGAGATAGAGAAGGCGGTCAGACTTCCTGCTTGCTACCATTTCCAGGTATTATGGAATGACAGTCTTTCTTGTGGGAGAAAACACATTCAGGGCTACTCCTACTTCAAAAGGACAAAGGACAACCCAAAGCACAAGAGCCACGGGGATTCTAGGCATGAGGTCGCTCTGGGAGTGATGGGTATTAAATGTGTGCAGGCATAAAAAAATGGACCTCACCTTCCATAACCTGGGGTCCATCCTTGGGTGGGCAGGTATTCTTGATAAGAGACCAGCTTTTGAGCCTTCGAGGATTTCTCTGTTCTTTGTGAAAGCCTCCCCTGGAGGGACCCCCGTGGCCTGGTCCAGGAAAAGGAGGCTCGGCATTGACCCCCCACCAACCACGACCATATGGGCCAGACCTGGGGCCTAGGCCTCCCCGAATTGGGCCTCTGCCCCGGGGAGGAGGTGGGAGACTCAGCAGTGGTGGGATCATTGGTCCCCTTGATCCCGGAGGACCTCTGTGAAAAGCTGAAGAGACAGACAGACAGAGACAGAGACAGAGAGAGACACGGGAAGATGATCAATGACCAGATTAATACAGATAATGAAACCCTGATTTTGTTTTAAAAACGTTTTATTGAAGTACAATATATACACCAGAAATACACAATTTTAAGTGCACAACTCAATTATTACCAAGGTAAACACACCTATGTTCCACTAAGACAGGCTAGAGAAGGGACAGAGCCTTATTAGCCCTTCAGAAGCCCCACCTTCTTGTGCCCCTCCTCGCCTACTATCCCACCCTCCTCCCCCAAACAGCTGTCTTGACTTCTAGCACCATAGGTTAGTTTTTGAACTCTGTGCAAAGGAAATCATACAGTCTGCATTCTTTTCTGTCTGCATCCTTTGGTTCAACATAGTGTTTATGAGCTTCATCCAGGTTGCTCGTAGTAGGAGTTCCTTCATTTTCATTGCAGTGTAGTATTCTACCGCATGTACGCACAACTGATTTAGCCATTCTACTGATGGTGGACATGCTACTAGATTCCACGTTTTTGTTATCGTGTGGGGATATAACAAAAAAAATGCTGCTATGAACATTTTTATTTAAGTCTTCGGTACACACATGGATGTATTTCTGTTGAGTATATAAGTAGTAGAGGTATTATTGGATCCTTGAGTATATGTATGCTTATGTTTAAGAAATTCAGAACTTGGGTTGTTCCTATTCACACTCCCACCACCACCACAAACAAGCTGTTATTCCTTGACAACACTTGGTAAAGATCTTTTTCATTTTTGCCATTCTGGTGGGTGTGAAAAGCGGTCTTTTGTTTTGAAATTGTGATTGTAACTAACATAAAACTTGCCACTTTAGTACTTAAGTGTATATCTCTGTAGTGTTAAGTAAATTCATGTTGTTGGAAAACAGATCTCCAGAACTTTTCATCTTGCAGAATTGAAACTTAGTAGCTTCTAAACAACTCTTTCCCTCGCCTCCCCCCAGCTTCTGGCAACTACCATTCTACTTTCTGTTAGTATGAATTTAGTTACTTTATATACTTCAGATCAGTGGAACCATACAGCACTTTTTTGTGTGTCACTGGCTTAGCCTCAAGGTTCATTGGTGCTGTGGCCTGCTACAGGACTTTCTTCTTTTGAGGGGCAGAATCATATTCCACTACATGATTATACCACATTTTGTTTATCCATTCATCCATCAATGGGCATCTGGTGGCTTCCATATCCTGTCTACTGTGCACAGTGCTGCTATGAACATGGGTGTGTGACTCCCTCTTCAAGATCGTGCTTTGCATTGTTCTGGGTGAACACCCAGAAGTGGAATTGCTGGATCACATAGTAGTTCTATTTTAATTTTTGACGAATCTCCATACTGTTTTCCACTGTGGTTTCACCACTTTACAATCCCATCAACAGTACACAAAGGGTTTGGTTTCCAAGTTATATGCTTTTATCTTGCCCTTATTTGATGACTAATGATGCTGTGTTCTTGTTCATGTTTTTGGCCATTTAGATTTCAGTTTTTATTAGGTGGCTGTTCTAGTCCTTTGCCCACTTTTCTAACAGATTGTCAGAGAGTTTTTTTATATATTCAAGATTTTAACTCTTTATAAATTCAAGATTTTATTGGTTGTATTTGTTTCAAGTATCTTCTACTCTATGGCTTCCTATTAACTTCTTAATGGTGTGATTTGATTAATAGAAGTTCATATTTTCTAATGTAATTCACTTTATTTTTCCTTTATGCTTAGTGTGTTGCTTGTCTGTTTAAAAACTCTAATCTACTTTAAGACTATAAAATACATTTGTTTTCTAAAATTACTTCTTTACCCATGAATATCCAATTAACCTACCATGATTTGCTAAAAAGGCCATTATTTCAATTCCATCTTCAAGAATGAAATAACCATATGTGTGTGGGCCTGTTACTGGACTCTTTATGCCATTCTGTTCATTTATATGTCTATTTTTGGGCCAATACCACACTGTCATAACTGCTACAGCTTTAAAATAAGTCTTGATATTCAGAGTAAGCCCTTCCCCTTAAAAAATTGTCTTTGCAATTTCTCACCCTGATCCTTTGCATTTCAATACAATAATGTAGAATGCTTATTTCTACAAAAACATTGTAGGGATTATAAGTGGGAATGTAATGGATCTATGGGTTAATTTTGGAAGAACTGTCATTTTATAACATTGAGTTTTTCATTTAAGTACAGAATTCTTGATCTTTTTTTTTCTTAATCCCTTGTGGGTTTTAGTCCCTCCCTTGCTCCCTTTTCAGGACCCAATCAAAGGATCAGAGCCCCTTTCTTCTCACCTGACTTGGGGTCACCAGGCTTTCCATTGGCCATGGGGGGAGGGCCCAGAAGGCTGGGTGGTCCTAAGAGTAGACATGAAAATATGGTCATCAGAATGGACTAAAAAACTGATGATCCTGTTCTTATATGCTTTCCTTCTATTACTCATTTCTTAACCAGTAAAGCCAGATATATTTTCAACAGTGTTATGGGTTCTGACGCCCATCTATTTCCAAAGCATTTTCAGGATTTGCAACGTGGAGACTTAGCCCTGTCACGGCGTATAATGAGAAAACGATACCTACAAACTTTCTCTCTCCCTTACATTGTTGCTATCCAATAGATCCCAAGTGATTCCAGAGGTAAAACCAATCCCTCTCTTTAACTGGCCAATCAGATACTTCTCCCCTAACCCTACCCGCAAGGAGTTCACAGAAAGCTCTACTTCCACCTTCCCCATACAAGTGTGGTCACAAACTGTCATCCCAGTCATCGCAATCTGCAATTTCTCTAGGGCCCCTCTCCCCCTGACGTTTTGCGGCTGCGCACATAAGTTCTTTATCTCCTCTCCCTTCTTTAGAAAGGTTTAGAGGCCAGTTTGAAGTTGAAGATTCAAGTAAAAGAACTCATTTAGTGTTCCATCCCACACAGGCTTCTCCCCAAGCCCCCGCCCCAGCGCGTGCGCCCTTCCTCCCGTTAGAGCCCTCTCCCCCGCATCTTTTCAGCTTCTAACCCTTCGCCTCGACAGGCTGACAGGCATGTGCGCACCCCTCCAGGGCTCCTCACCGATGGGGCTCCCATCCTCCTCGTCTCCAGTCTCATCCCGCTCTGGCAGTGGGGGCTGCTGCTGCAGCTGCTGCTGCTGATTCTGCTTCTTTCGTTTCGGCATCGTGGTTGCGGCAATGGCTGCAGCGGGATTTGGAGGGCAGTGAGGAAGGGGCACGCTGGGATTCTGTTTCCGCTTCCGGGGGGCGCGGTGGACACTGAGGCTGAGGCTCCCGCCATTTCACTTCCGGAAGGCTGCGGGGAATCTTTGTGCGGCTCTTCTCGCATCAGCCGCCTCCCGCAGTCTCTGCCAGGCAGGGCAGCAATCTCAAACCTTTCCGTTGCTGCGTTGCTATAAACGCTTTGAAAAAGTTGCTAGCTCCTCCCCCTCGCTGAAAAAAAAATAAACAACCGGCTGCTCCTCTCAGTCTGCCATAGAGTCGACAGACTCTCAGGCCAGAAGGCCTGAGAAGAGAAGGCTGTCGCATCCTGAGATCGCCATATCCGGTCCCCGGTTTCTATGGTAACAGCTGCAGGCACAACTCGGTGCCCTATGACCTCCCTCCAAAAATCCTTGCCCCATCTGGGTTTCTCTCCTCGGCGGCGCTTTCATTTATGATCTGTAAGCCTGCTCCTTATCATCGTTCCCACAAGGAATCTGGGTCCCAGCAGGGCGCTGCCCAGGGCTCTCCAGACCGCCACCCGCCCTTCAAGACCTCTGACCCGGCCCCCAGTGTAGTTCAGTAACTCAGCTTCCTTCCCGGGACGCGCAGTCGCGCCTTTCCTCTAAGGCCCAGCTGGAGGATCGGTAAAGAAGCTTATGCGTGTCCACGCCCCTTTCTCCCCAGGTGGTAGGACCCGCCCTCCGCTCCACCGCCCCCTCCAGGTGAGTGGTAGCTTCTCCCCGGCGCGCAAGGTAATGATGACACGCGTCCCCCCTCCTCTGAAGGCGAGTTGGTAGCGTCCGTGACGAAGTTAGCCCGATCCTCCCACGCGCGCCTCCTTCCTCGCCGCCGCAGCGCCCTCTCAGTGCCACTGGCTCTCACGTGCGGGTAGCCTACCCTGCATCATCCTCTCGCCTCGCTCTCACTGGGACGTGGCTGTATTTCCCCGTTGTCTTCCACCCGGGCCGCCCGGGCGCAGCGGCCGGGCCCGCCCGCTGACGTCACCTTCCAGCCCCGCCTCCTCCAGGGTCCCGGGCCCTTGCGGCGGGGGCTGCCCCGGGGGGAGTCAGTTGAGGCGGCGGGAGCTCGGCGGAGGGCGGGCCAGGTGACTGGTCCGGGCCATGCCGAGGAAGAAGCCTTTCAGCGTGAAGCAGAAGAAAAAGCAGTTGCAGGACAAGCGGGAGCGGAAGCGAGGTCAGTGCGGGAGCCGGAGGAGGGGGCGGGGCTCGGACTCCCGCACATCTGGAAGGAGGGGTGTGCCCGCCTCACCTCTGGGAGGCGTGGGAGGGGGTGGCGGCCGCGTGCCGATGCGCGTGGGCGACCGCGGAGGGGATTCCCTCACCCCAGCCCCCTACCTCTGGAAGGGGTGGGGAAGGATGGAGAGTTGGGGGAGGGGAATCCCTCCAGCTCCAACGGGGCGCCATCCCCGCAGATCCCTGGAGGAGGAGTGCCTCCCCCCACGCACATCCGGGAGGGTCCTGGGCAGAGTAGGTGGGAGGGCCGGGTCTCAAAAGAAGTGCGGTAGTGTGGGGAGGAGCCAGGCCGACCGGGGAGGGGGTCTTTTGGCCCCTGAGAACTGGCCAGCACTGGCGTCACCGGCTCCTCCCCGCAGGGCTTCAAGATGGGCTGCGATCCAGTTCCAACAGCCGCAGCGGGAGCCGAGAGCGGCGGGAGGAGCAAACCGACACCTCGGACGGGGAGTCTGTGACCCATCACATCCGCAGGCTCAACCAGCAACCTTCCCAAGGGCTGGGCCCGCGAGGCTATGACCCAAATCGGTGAGAGTGGGCGGGGGGCTCTGGCCCAGGTTTCCCCGCCTACCCGGAAGTCAGAGCGTTGGGGGAAAGCAGGCTGCTGCTGGTGGAGGCTTGAAACTGGAGATGGGGGAGGGCTGGGATACCACGGTTCTCCACGGGCCGCTAGGGCACAAGGGAAGCTTGTGGAGCGGGCCACAATCTTCCCTTCCGCAGAACCTGGAGAGCGTTTGGCTTTTTCTGGACGAAACTTAGGGAAGGCCCGTTGTTGCACGATAGAGATTTGGGGGAGGGCCGACTGAGAAGCGAGACCTGAAGTCTGGAGAAAAGAGTTTGTGGCCAAGGATTGCGATGGATGCTGTGGTCCCTTCCCTGTTAGATACCGGCTGCATTTTGAGCGAGACAGCCGGGAGGAAGTGGAGAGGAGAAAGAGAGCTGCCCGGGAGCAAGTGCTACAGCCCGTCAGTGCTGAGCTGCTGGAGCTGGACATCCGAGAGGTCTACCAGCCCGGCTCTGGTGAGTGAGAGCCCAGCGCCTGGATGCTTGGGACAGGCAGTGGGCTGGGGAAAGGAGTTTGGAAGAGTAAGAGCCGACTGGGAGGAAGAAGGGGTCTGGGAGACATGCACGCTTTAGTCTTGAAACTATCCTGAAACTTATTTGGACTTTTTCTTGATTATTCAGTCCTGGACTTTCCCCGACGTCCCCCTTGGAGCTATGAGATGTCTAAGGAGCAACTGATGAGCCAGGAGGAACGGAGCTTCCAGGAGTATCTTGGGAAGATTCATGGGGCTTACACCTCTGAGAAACTCAGCTACTTTGAGCACAATCTGGAGGTGAGACTAGAGTGGGGGCAGGAGTGGGGCATAGTCACCCATGGCCAAATTGGTTTGAGTCAGGCAGGAGAGTGACTCTGGGCTCAAGTTCTCTTTCACTGATTTTGTCTTTTCAGACATGGAGGCAGCTGTGGCGAGTGTTAGAGATGTCTGATATTGTTTTGCTGATTACTGATATCCGACATCCAGTGAGTCCTGGGATGAGGGTGGGCAAGGGGCAGGAGGGAGGGAGGTCCTGGTGGGGTAAAGGGCAGAGGCAGTAGTTGGGAGACAGACAGGTAATCCCTTCCTTTCCAGTCTCCTCTACCCTGCTGAAGTCTGCAGTTGGGAACTCGGTTTTTATTCATCAGTGTCAGAGCCTGTCACTCCTCCTCTGGCCAACCACCCCGCCTGTTCTTTAACCCTTTGATGGAAAACTGTTCCTGTTTCCTAGCACACCAGGGCTAATAGGAAGTCTCAGTGTGGAGCTCCAGGGGAGTCTGTGAAGTGGGCTTCCCTGCCATATGAGTCTCTACAGAACTCAGCCTCACTTGGGATGCTAGGGTAGTGGTTAAGGCTCTAGACAAGCTGCTGGACGGCTCTCCTGTGATCTGACTGTGCTGCTTCACTGTTGTTCTCCAGGGGGAGAAAGGGAGGTCTGAAGTCTGTGTGGATATTTAGGTTGGAGATCATTAACATGTACACATACCCCCTACGTAGTCGGAGACATACGTGTGCATTCACACACTCACTTAAACAGCTACGCATGCTCAGTGCAAACCTCATACGTGCATGCCGGCACATAAGCTTGTGTACACATGCAGACAGAAGTGTGTGTAAAACTAGATATTGATTTTTATCCCAGCCCTCATCCCTGTGAGTGATTCTAGCATTTATCCCCCGTTGCTAGGTCCGCTTCCTTGTTTTTAGCTATTTACCATCCCTGATCGGGCCCACAGGGAATGCCCAGAGACACACATACAGGTGATGCTCACCGCTGCTTTGTCTCCCTAGTTCAGTTTGGCTGATCTGTCCTTGTTGCCCCAGAATCTGCTACTACCAGGTTCTTCTCTCCAAGCTGTGCTTGGTGAGTAGGGCGCTGCAGGCAGAGAACTGTGGGTTGACCTTGCATCACTCCCTCCTCTTATATCCTGTTCCAGGTTGTGAATTTCCCACCAGCACTTTACGAGTACGTGACTGGAGAGCTTGGGCTGGCCCTGGTGCTTGTCCTGAACAAGGTGGATCTGGCCCCCCCAGCTCTCGTGGTTGCCTGGAAGCATTATTTCCATCAACACTATCCCCAACTCCACATTGTTCTTTTCACCTCTTTCCCTCGGGATCCCCGCACCCCACAGGACCCTAGCAGCGGTGAGTGGGCAGTGAGGAGGGCAGTGTGGGAGATGTGGCGGGGGAGGCGGGGCAGGGGACAAAAGGGAGGCCCTGATCTGGGGTCTGAGGGTGGTGGGAGAGAGGGGGTACCTGAGCCCCATGGGGTGAGCTCATGTTTTTGCACCCTCTGATCTCAGTCTTGAAGAAGAGTCGGAGGCGGGGAAGAGGATGGACTCGGGCTCTGGGGCCAGAGCAGCTGCTGAGAGCCTGTGAAGCCATCACTGCTGGGAAAGGTATGTGCCCCTTCGAGGCGAGGCATGGGGGCCAGTGGGGGGGACCCAGGGCCCCAAATCATTTTGCATACCTTCCCTCTAGTATCGACTCAGGCAAGAGGCCACAGGGAAGGCCAAGAGAAGAAGCTGCCTGACTTGGTAGGACAAGAGAGGCAGCCGGGAGGCAGGAGCCCCTGTGGCTGACTGCCTTCAGTCTTGCTGATGCTTTTTAGAGACTCAGAAATGCACCCAATTCCAGGGTGGGGTCAAGTGAAGGCTGGGGATGTTGCTTTTATGCAGCTTGGCTCTGCGAGATCCAGAGGGAGCCATTTACCTCGACTGTGCAGAGCACTGTCTCCGCCATCATGGGCAGCGGCCCTGGGGAGAACTACCTCCTCTTTCTCCTTCCCTGCACAGTGGACCTGAGCAGCTGGCGGGAGAAGATTGCCCGGGATGTGGCCGGGGCCACCTGGGGTAACGGCTCCGGGGAGGAGGAGGAAGAGGAGGACGGGCCCGCCGTCCTGGTGGAGCAGCAGACTGACTCCGCGATGGAGCCGACAGGCCCCGCGCGGGAGCGCTACAAGGACGGGGTGGCGACCATCGGCTGCGTGGGTAAGGAAGTAGCGGCTGCCTAGGAGGCACAGGGTTTCAGTATTTGGGAAATAGAGAAGGTGGTCAGGTCTCTTTAGGCTCCAGGGTCTCTGAGGCCAGAGGAGGCTGTCTGCGGTGGCAGAATGATCACAGGACACCTGAGTTAAGTTTGCCTTCTTAGCTTATTGATCTCGAGCAAGGGATCTACCAACTCTCAGTCTCAGTGACTTTGATTTGAAAAATGAGGACAGTGATGCTCAGTTAAAAGAATGGATGGGAAGAAGCAGGAGAAGAGTATAGAGAGAGCTTAAAAAAGTCTAACAAATAGTGATAATAGTAATAACAATAAATGTTAAAATTGTGTGATGCCTGATGTGAAGTGGTCACTGCTATGTAACTTACATATTAAGTTTTTTAGTTGTAATAATTAGTCCATCATAAATCATAGCAAGAGCTTAGCAAGTATCAGGTTTCTTCTTGGTCTTAACTCTTTTAGTCTGTTGTAAAGAGAATCTTCTCTTAATTAAGAGCTTTGTCTCTGCTCTCAATGGGGGATAAAGGAATGTAAATGGTAGGGATGGGCAAGACAAAGCAGAGAGTGTGGTCAGAGGAGGTCCCAGTTTAGGGGAGAAATGAGACTTGCTCAGAACAGAGGCAGAGGTGGGGAGACAGGTCAGGATATATTTTGAAGGTAGAAAACACAAGATTGCTGAGGAGTTGCACTTGGGTTGCATAAGAGAAAGCAAAGAATAAAGAAGGACTTACAAAGTTTTATACTGAGCAGCGGGAACACTGAAGAGGAGCAGATTTGGAGGGATTGGGGAAGGGAATCAAATTAAGTTTGAGAGTCTTTTTAAATATCCCAGGTGGAGACGCTGACTAGGCAGTGGGCCAGGAGCTTAGAGGAGAGAACTGGAGATTTGAATTTGAATGAGATTTAATCTTGGGAAGCCAGTAGTGGACATAAATGGTGATTAAAGCCATGGGATGGGATGAGATATGGGAGAGGAGATAGATGGAGAAGAGACTAGGCTAGTATTTAGAGGCTGGGCAAAGCAGAATGAAATCAAGAGTGTTCCAACAGGCAAATGAAGAAAGTTTGGAGAGGAGAGGAGGGCTCAGTCGTGTTGACTGTCTCTGACAGGTCAAGAGCGGTAAGAACAGAGGCTTGCTCAGCAAGTTGGGCAACATGGAGATCAGCGATTTTGTGGGTGGAGAAGAGAAAGCCAGATTAGGGTGGCGGACGAGAGGATGGGGAATGACATGATAATGTTGGATGAGAAAGGAGCTAGACACAACAGCATCCATACTGTACAATCCCATTTGTGAAAGGCTCCAAAGCTGTAGAATTGAACTCCACCAGCCATTCAGGATTCACAGGCCACAGAACTGAAAGGAAAGTGAAGAAGCAGAATTCCGTACCCCTTGGGATCAGGCTCCCATGAGCACAGGGAGAGGGTTATGATCAAGAAGGAACGGATGGGGCCTCTGAGGAAGTGAGTCACTCTGCTCAGGATGACGTGGGGGTTCATCAGGCATGTTTATGTTTTACATGTTTTGTGTGTGTGTTATAATTTATAGTCACAAAGAAGATGGTGTGAAGAAGTGGTGGCAAAAAATAGACAAGTCTTAAGGAGTTTTATTAAGGAGTTTTATTATAAAGGGGAGAGAAGAATGGAGTTGTCAAAGGAGAGTTGTCTCCCCAGCCCCTTTCGAGAGGAAATATAATCAAGGAGCCCATGGCTAGGGAGAGCTAACTGTACTGTTTCATTTTATATAAGGGACCTGAGACTCCCCGGAGTTTGGTACCTGTGGATATACCAGCTGTGCGTGAGTGTGTTGTAAAGAGAGCACAGTCAGCACCAGGGTGCATCTTTGCCTGGCCTCAGTCAGCTGCTGACCGGGCAGAGTTGCATTTTACGAGGCTGGAGTTTTGCCAGATGACTAAGAAGAAGGGGAGAGGCAGGGCCAGGGAGTTGAAGCTCCTTGAAAGGGACTGGCTGTCGCGCTGGACCGTGGAATCTAAGTTGAATAAGAAGGGAGGTGAGAGCATGAGCCCATGTTGGTCAGGGTCAGAGGCTCATTGGAATAGAGGATCCAGAATAAGTGAGCTGGAAAGGTGAGGTGTCGGGCAGAGAGAGAGGTGCTTGTAGGTGGGATTTGGAAGGTGTGAAGTGACAGGCCCAGGGTAAGACCACAGAGCGGGGTGGAGGAAACCTCTGGGAGATCCTGGCACTGGGAGGCCAGAGCCTGGTTTGTAACTTGTGACGTTGTACCGCTTCTGTCCTTCCTTTCTGCGCCTTAGTTTCCCATTCATCTATAGCTACAGCACCATGTCCTACCTGTCACAGAGTAAGGATCTGTCAGTGTTAATTTTCCTTGTTTTCCTTAGGTTTCCCCAATGTGGGCAAGTCCTCGCTGATCAACGGGCTGGTAGGCCGGAAGGTTGTGAGTGTCTCCAGAACTCCGGGCCACACCCGATACTTTCAGACCTACTTTCTCACTCCCTCCGTGAAGCTCTGTGACTGTCCCGGCCTCATATTCCCCTCGCTTCTGCCCAGGCAGTTGCAGGTACGAGGGCAGAGGGCCAGCAGTGGGGAGAAGGCAGGAGATCGAGGCAGGTGCTGAGTGCTCTTACCTCCCCTCAGGTCCTGGCGGGGATCTACCCTATCGCCCAGATCCAGGAGCCGTACACCGCTGTGGGCTACCTGGCCTCCCGCATCCCCGTGCAGGCCCTGCTCCATCTGCGCCACCCAGAGGCCGAGGACCCCTCTGCAGAACACCCCTGGTGTGCCTGGGACATCTGTGAAGGTGGGCTCCACGTGCCTGGCTTTCCTTCCCTGGCCCTATCTCTTCTTCTGTCCTTCCTCAGAGGTCCTGCCATCCTGATGGGGCAGCTGGCTGGTCACCCATAGACCCTGTCTCAGGGCCAGCAAGATCTTGGGCCTGGAATATTCTGGGAGAAACTGGAAGGACTGTATTAGGGGTGTGGGATGATGGTGACTGGGCCCAGTTGATGGTCTTCCATCCCCATCCTTCTCTCCTTCCAGCCTGGGCAGAGAAACGTGGTTACAAGACAGCCAAGGCCGCCCGAAACGATGTGTACAGAGCGGCCAACAGCCTCCTGCGGCTGGCGCTGGATGGCCGCCTCAGCCTGTGTTTTCATCCCCCGGGCTACAATGAGCAGAAAGGTCAGTCAGCCGGTGATCCTCCCCAGCCCCTGCTGTAGGAGAGGCAGAAGGGTGTGGGCTTTGTGGCCACACTGTGTGAGGATTCGGATTCTGCCCCCATCGGCCAGCTCTGTGTGACTAAGTAGGTCTGAGATGACTTTCCAATCTGCAAAACCAGGGTGCTTAGTTGCTCCTGGCAAGGAGGTGGTCAAGATGGGAGTTAATGTGTGCAAAGCTTCTGTTCTGTGCCCAGCACAGGAGAGGGTGAATGAATGAGTGCACAAATGAATGCCAGCAGCTATAAAATGGTTGTCATTCTTAGTCTTTGCCTCTTCCCCATCTTTGCCTGGCGTTAGTTTCTTGCTCAAAACTCTCCACCATTCTTTTTCTGTTTTGGTTCCCCAGGCACCTGGGAGTCCCATCCAGAGACCATGGAGCTGGTGGTTTTGCAGGGCAGGGTGGGGCCAGCGGGTGACGAGGAGGAGGAGGAAGAGGAAGAGCTGAGCAGCTCCTGTGAGGAGGAGGGAGAGGAGGACCGGGATGCGGATGAGGAGGGGGAAGGGGATGAGGACACCCCAACCTCGGCTCCAGGGTCCAGCCTGGCCGCCCGAAACCCTTATGCCCTGCTGGGCGAGGACGAGTGCTGAGTCCCTGCCCTACTCCATCTCCCCACCTCCCCAGTATCTTTGCTTTTGGACTGACCCGGGGGTCTCTCCCGTCTGCCGCCCCAGTTGTGAATAAAGATTGTCTGCTTTGTAGCCCCTTCCCTAGATGGACTGAGGTGAGAGCAGCTCTCAGGCTGACAGCTGTGGGAGGCTGGCTGCTCTTCTCCCTTCTCTTTTCGTGCATTCTCTTTGCAAAAGAAGAGTTCTCTTAGGAGTTAATTCAGTGGGTTCTGAGGCCCAAAACCACTCCCTCTGCTCATGCTCCCACTTGTACCTTAGGAACTGTGTCATCAACATGGTGAGGGGAGGTCATTTCAGGCTTCTGAGGCCTGGTCAAAGTCCAGTCCCCTTTGGTCCCTCTGGTGTTGGAACAACCCCTATGCGCCCCCTGCTGTCAGTCCTGGGTTATACCAGGAACTTCTGGGAGAAGCAGCAGTAAGAGATGTCACAGCTGATGTCTCCAAGTGAGATTTTTTAACAGGATTTATTCAAATTCAACAAATATTTATTGAGGTCTAACTGTGTCTAGACTTACGCTAAGCACTGAGCATATAAAGCTGCACAAACAGGCCTGACCTAAATATACAGCCTGGCCATGATCAAGACCTCATTAATCAGGCACCCAACTTTTTGAATTAAGATGGGTGTATAATGTTCTCCAAATCCTTAGGGCTCATACGGTATAATTCTAGAACTTCCTGTTGGTGGAGATACTTAGCTAAGACTTGATGCTTGTGAAAATGTTAATTAAATGTGTACGAGTAGTCTTAATTACTGGCAAATAAGTGGGGTGCACATTTATGATCTGAGCAGAAGAGCCCTGTAAGTGCAGTATTAAGTCTCATTATAGAGCTTTAACACTAAGGGTCTGCTAGATTCAAATGGGAGGACACACACCCAGCCTCCTGAATCCCATTTACCCTGGTTTGGGATGGAGCCAAGGAGACCCAGTGCATGGTCTGGGCTGTCTTATGATATCAGGTGCAATTCAGCAGAGGTCAGCTCTTCTGTGAGTCAGGGCGCTTTAGGCCTTGCTGTACATCCCCCTTGATAAGCAAGCAGCTGGACTCCTAGATTTCATTCTTGGAGAAAAGGAAGAATGAGCTTTGGTTCATTGGCTGCCACAATGTTGTCTGGGTTGGTGGTAGCAAAAAGTGTTATTTGATAGGTTAGCCATCCGGAGTAGGGGTGAGGAGAAGAGGGCGTATGATTCCTCTCTCTAAAGCGTTCTGTTCCAGTTCTGGGTCTCAGGCTACTTTTCATTCCAGCAGAGACCCAGTCACCCCAGGAGCAAAAGGGGCTGAGGTGAACTGGCCCATATTTGGGTCATTTCTTCCAGCTCCCTCCTCCTCTGGTGCCAGTGAGGACATAAGCCCTGGAATTTGCATTCCAGCGCAAAGTTTAAATACAGCATGTGAATGTGTGCGAAAGTTGCCCACAATGTGCTGTAAAAGAGAAAAAGTTTCAGTGGAGAGAAAAACCCACCTGTCTCCCATCTTGCACTTTGTACCCTCAGGGCTAGGTCTGTTGACAGAAAAAGGGGGACCCTTACTGAGCATCCTGTGAAGGTTCGTAATGGTCAGGGAAGCTCAGGGGACTTCTCTACTGCTGGAGGTGAGATGGGGACATTGGAATTGTCTCAAAAAGTAGAGAAAAGTGAGAAAAATCAGAATTCTATTTAAGCCCTTGTCTCTGTGCCACTTCTCTTCACTTGTCTTTATCTTGTTCTATCTTATGAGTTTCACCAGGAGCATTTGGGAGGTCTGGGGGTGGAGGTGAAAGCTGAGACCTGATGCTGGAGGGGAAGCCAAGGAAGAGGGTTTTTATGCTGAAGACCTGGATGGAAGCAGTGCTAACATCCCCAAGAGGCTAGAGATGGCAAATGATTCTTCCCAATCAGTACTCTGTAGGAAAGTGACACTGGGAAAAGAACTATCTTAGCAACAAACAGATTTGGGAGGAGAAGGGTAAATAATAACCCAACACCAGTGTCTGAGGTGGAAACTGACTAAAAGGGGACAAAGGAAACCAGGGGTCCAGTTCTGAAATACCCAGGACTCCTGTGCTCACACCCCTCCTGGGACATATCCACTATGGAGACACTTGACTGTGGAGGTCTCAGGCTCTGGGAGTTTGCACAGCTGGCCAGTCTCGTCTCTTGATGGCCAGAAACTAGTACTTCTTATTCATGCTGTAATTCCATCTAGATGTTGAGCAAGTTCTTCTGAGCTTTCCTTTTTCTAGACTGACTTCCAGTCATGGTTCTGGGACAAAGTAGCTGTGTGTGGTCCAGAGTAGATCATTGATACAATCAACAACATTGGTTGAAAACAATGTGTGTCAGGCATGCTGAGTTCTGGGACAAAAACACTGAGTACAGGCATAGACCGTATCCTCCAAGAACAGAACAGCCAGATACTAATGATACTACTCCATGTCACCATGTAAATTATAGAAGAATTGCTGTACGTGAGTATTGAATTGTAACTAAGTAAGGTGTCTAGAACTATAATCACCCCAAGAATCCATTCACCAATTGAACATTTGTCCATTTGTCAACAATTACTATTTGTCAGTCACTGCTAAGTGGTAAGTGATACAGAACTAGTCCTTTGTGGAACTCTCAATTTATTGGAATATGAAAACAATTTAATAATTACCCCAAAAGTGTGATAAGTGCTGTGAGAAGGGTGGTACAGGGTTCTGTGGGGTAGTGGTGGCTTCATGTAGAAGGGTCTTGTGATGTTGCTCAGAGAGAAGTGGAGGACAGAGCTGGAAGCTGTTGATTGTACAGCAAGTTATATAAGACTGGGGAAAAAAAAAATCAGTGGTCTGTGGTAAAGAATTGCTGTGGGAACACCCAACAGGGGCCAGTCTTGGTGAGTCAGAAAAAGTCTAGAGGGACGGAGGTCCAAGCTGAGGCCTGAAAACTGAGCAGGAGTTAGCCAGGCATTGAGAGGGAAAGGGCATTACAGAGGGGAAAGCAAAGGATAGGAACAAGCACGCGACAGTTGGAAGACTAACTGGTTCAGCATGGCTGGGGCAGAGGGTGCAAGGGGGGAAAGGTGAAGCTGGAGAGGTAGGCTTGGGTTAGCTCTTCCTGGGCCTCATCAGCCGTGCTAAAGATGAAGGCTTTATCCAGAGCGGCACTGAAGAACTTCAAGCCTAAGACCAAGGAGGAGAGATTTGTGCCTTAATGTCAGTTTGGTTGCACTGTGGAGACTGGTTTGGAAAAGGGAGAGCGGTCAGAGACTTTTGCAGAGATCCCAGACAAAGACTGGAAACCAGAATTAAAGGGCTTGGGGGAAGAGAGGTGTGGCTGCAGATGGATTTGGGCATCAGTAGCATACAGGTGGGAAGAGGGTAGCTGAGATCCTTGAGAGCTGAGGAAGAATGTGGAGAATATAAAAGGGAGGGCAGGGGGGAGGGCAGGGGGGAGGGCAGGGAAAGAGGAACCAGTAGACAGGATAAAACCTTGGAAGTGTGGTGCACTGAAAGCCAAGGAAGGAAGAAGGAAGGGCACAGTGAATGCTGCTGAGGGTTAATGACAAGAAGGAAGAATGTCCACTGGGTTTAGTAAAAAGAAGCCTTGCTGGTCTTGGTGGGAGCAGCTGCATTGGGCAGGTGGGATCAGAAGTGCCAGATGTCAGGGGATTGAGAATAATTTGGAGGAAAGAAGTGAAGGCAGTGGAGAAAAGGAGATACTTTTTAAAGAAGTTTGGTTGTGTTTGGAAGGAGAGAAAAATGGAGAGAGCAGAGTATATAAAATCGAGAAAAAATTTGCTTTTAAGTTTTGAACGGTTTAACATACTGTTTAGAAGGGTTGAGTGGAGGAGGAAAGGCTGAAAATGCAGGAAAGTGGGGATTAGTGATGGAACAAGCCCTGGAGAGCGGGCGGGGGCGGCACTGACAGTCCCGGCGCAGGGATTACCCTCCCACGGGAGCCTGGTGGCTTCTGTCCTAATCGGAGGAGACAGCGCTGACATTCAGCCGGTTTGCACTGGTACTGTTCAACCAGTTGTTAAAACACTTCTGTACCAGTTAGTAAGTAGTATAAGAGTAACTGCAATAAGCAGTAAAAATGATTAATAAAATACATTATAATATGAACTCATCAGTTCAAGTATAAGAGACCGCGACAGCCATTGGCAAAATGGGCTTCCCGCTGTACCTGAGACGCTTTGCAGCGCCATCTGCCGGTGGGGTAGCGTCACTGCAGGCTAAGCGGCTGCTTTGAGCCTTATTAAACTCTTTAAAATTGCCTGTTCAAATTATCTTTGAATTATGGAGTTGCTATTGCTTCTAAATAGTTTAGCTTCTGCTTTGATTTTCTTGCTAGTACATTGTCATTCTTGCATCAGTAGTAAATAGCAGTGTTTTAATATTTACAAATTTAAGAGTTTTTAATAAACTATTAAAGCCAAACTTGAATAAAGAGATAAAGTTTGAATGTCTCTTAATGTGCCTTCAGAAATATCATAAATGGGAATGCTTTGGTTCCACGGGAGAACAAAGAAGAAATATTCATGAGCTGCTGCTCATGATGTCTTCTGTTACTATGTTAAAAAAAAAAAAAAAGATCAAAATTCTTTCCTTTAAAAAAAAAATTCAAAATTCTTTCCAATGTTTTGTTTTGAAAATTGTCTAACACACAAACGGAAAAAAAGGACAATAAACACCCAAACACTCATACAAGGATTTGACAAATCCTAACATTTTGCCACTAGTCTCTATCTTGTTTATCCATCTGTCTACTTATCTTTTATTTTTTTGTCCCCTAAACTGGTTGGAAGCAAGTTGCAGAAATGCTCATTCATCCCTAAGTCATCAGTATATGTCTTGCACAACCACACTAGACTTACCATGTCTAATGAGTTCAGTTCAGTTCAGTCGCTCAGTCGTGTCCGACTCTTTGAGACCCCATAAATCGCAGCACGCCAGGCCTCCCTGTCCATCACCAACTCCTGGAGTTCATTCAGACTCACGTCCATCAAGTCAGTGAATTCCTAATCTAACCTAATATCATATTCAAGCTTTCCCAATTTAAATGTCTTTTACAGCATTAAAGAAACAAACCAGGAATCAAGTTCCACACATTGTTCTTTGTTGTGATTATGTCCTCTTCTTTCCCCTTTTCTTTCTTTTGACCGCACCACACAGCATGTGGGATCTTAGTTCCCTGACCAGGGATCGAACCCTCAACTCCTGCATCCCTGCATTGGGAGAGAGAAGCTTTAACCACTGGACTGCCAGGAGGTCCCTCCCCTTTTCTTTTTAATCCAGAACAGTCCAGTCTTCATAAAATTGACTCTTTGAAGAGACTAGGCCAGTCTCTTCTATAGAATATACTACATTCTGGATTTGTCTTATTGTTTCCGTGTTGTCATTTAACTATTCCTCTAGCTCATATTTTTTTATTAAAAAATTTAGATTCTAGTTACCCAATTTGGGGACTAATTCTTCAAAAGTGCTGCATTTGTCACATTGTTTCACATTGGAATGCACATAATACCAGGTCATCCCATAGCTAGTGATGTTAAGTGTAATAACTGTCCTGTGAAAATAAAGTGTTCCCCTTTGCAGTTAGCAAGTTATATGCATGGTTCTTTGACACTGATTTTTTTTTTTTTTTGGCTGCATCTTGCAGCCTGTGGGATCTTAGTTCCCTGAGCAGGGATCGAACCCAGTCCCCTGGCAGTGAGAGCCTGGAGTTCTAACCAATAGGCTGCTGGGAAGTTCCTGACACTGTAAATATTCTAAAAAACTTTCACCCAGTAATTGGCATCCACAGTGACCCTCGCCTGAATGAGTTATTTCATCAAGGGTTACAAAATGGTGCTTTTCTACTTCTCCCACTACTCTGTTTATAAGGAGATATTTATCTAGAGGGGAGCTTTCCCTCATCAACTGGAAAGTTAGTCTTTTTTTAAAAAAACCTATAGGTTCCCGGGTTTTATCCATTTAGTATTTTCCAATCACAGCCATTATTCCTTTTGTTCTCAAACAGTACCAAATGTGTACAGTAGGAGCCCTTTTAAGCTGACTCCTGTGTCCTTTTGACATGCTCCAAAGTTGTCTGTGACTACTTTCTTGCTTCTGGCATGACGATGTCCCAGGCTCAGTTTTTACTTTCCCAAGCTCCAAACATGGAATTAGCCATTTCTCCAGGGAGTACTGGTTCTTTTCATGAAAAATGGTGTAATTTAACTTTTTTGATGTATTTTATGTCTTTCATCAGGATAATTTAAAATTTTAATAAGCTTGCCATTTATTTGCTTTATCCTAAAATATTCATAAAATAGTTTCAAAATTAGTGTTTAATACTACAGACAATAAAATAACTAAGTGAAATTTAATATTTTTATTTGCTGTTCTTTTAGTCTTTAGAATATTTACCATGAAGGATATACAGTGTACTGTATTCAAATGTCACCTGAGGGACTTCTCTGGCAGTCCAGTGGCTAAGACTCCATGCTTCCAAAGCAGGGGGTACCATTTAGATCCCACATGCAGACAGGGTCTGCAGTCCAGGTCTTCCCCACCTCCCCCACCACTCCCTTGCTTTTCTTGCTAGACTGCCAAAGCACCCGTTCCCTTACTCCACCGTGGTCTAGGTTTCCATGCCAAGGTCACTGTTCCTCACCTCTTACCTCCATCCCCCGTTATATGGAAAGTCCAGGCAGCCTCAAACTCACCAGCCTATAGCCTCTCCTGCCTTCCTTGGGCGGTCCTGCTCCAAAATGGGCCTGTGAGGAGTTGCAGGACAGTCTGTGCCAGCCGGTCCCTGGGAGCCCAATACTTGTCTGTACCCTCTGCATTCACTGCCCTGCAGCACAGTTCAGGGCTTTTTGAGCTACAATCCCTGCTAGGTGTGCTTCTCCACTTTTGGGCAGTGTGGCGGGTGTGGGGCATGCCAAGGCTGAATTGGAGGCCTGGGGCCTGAGATCCCTGGCGGGTGGGGTGGGGGATGGTCACTTATTCCCAAGAAGAGGTGGGGAGACCCGGCTTTATGAGGGGCACTGGATGGAAACCCAGAAGCTCAGTTTTAGTCCAGGCACTGTCTCCCTTGGGACCAGTTAATAGGTAAGCTGTAGTTAGTAGGGCAAAGAAAAATGAATTTCATTTTTTTCTCTGTGTAACTATTTTCAAAGGCTTCATTGTCTGGGCACAGAGCGGTCTGTCCCACACCTTGTTCTTCCAGGGAAATAAAGTATCAGGTTGAGCTCTCCCCCAGAGCAGCCAGAACTTACTGAGGACAGAGCTGCTGATCCTTGGATGCTCGGATACAGAATAAAACTGTGCCTCTGAGGCTCCAACTGGGCCCTGGTGTTCCTGTGCTTGTGGTGCCCATAGCCTGGTCACCCTCGGTGGGGTCGGGGGAGGTTTCTCATCTCTTCCAGGAGCCCAACCCTTCAGTCCCAAGTTTCCCCATTCTTCATGTCTAGTCTCACTTGTCCCCATAGATGTTTTTTGGACATTCAAAGGACTCATTCCAAGTGCCCCAGCCAGTCAGACCCCTATTTGAGAAGCTAGGAGGTACAGGAAGAGTGGAAGGGGGCTCCCATGGGTGAACTAAACATTTTTTGTCTTCGAACTGATCTTTGAGAAATTTAAATTTAGCTTACGCAGTCTATCTTGACAACAATGGTCAAGAGTATTTATTTTTGTTGCTGGGGACAATCCCCAGCTCTGAGCTCATGCTATCCCCTCAAACCTCACCTCCACCCAGGCCTGCCCCAAGTGACACCCTCATGTTCAGGTAAAAGGGGAAAGTGGCCTGCATTGGACAGAAACAGCAGAATCCCAGTCCTTTTGAGGTTGCTATTTTGAAAGGCTGGGAAATAGGAAACAGAATGGCCAGGACGTGTGGCCAGAGCCCCGCTCCACCCACACCACCCCCCACCCCTGCCCCATCTGTCTCCCCTGTCACAGCGCTGACTCTCCCAGGGAAGCTGGGTGTGGACCCTCAAAGCGTAGAGTGTTTCTCCAGCCTGCTGAATGCAGATCCTGTCCTTACAGCACCCAGCTGGCCCAGTCCCGCTCCAAGCCATGGAGGGAGGGTAGACTGGGTAGCCTGGCATGGAAGGCTCCACCCAGTGATTGCAACCAACATGGTCCAGGCCCTTCCAGGCTGGGCTTACCTGGTCCCTGAGCACCTTGGCTCTACCTACCCACCTTCATTGTCAATCTGGTCTGGCTGAGTTGCAGGGCTTCCAGGATTGGCTAGCCCAGATTTGGAGCCATAAGAATGTCCCGGAGCCCAAGGTCAGGCTTGCTCATGCTGCAGTCTCCTCCACTGGAGAGAGAAGGAGAATACTGTTCCCTGAGCCCCTGGGATACTGGATGGCCAGGGTCTCACCTGCTCTTCTTCTACTGCTAGCCCCTGAAACCAAGTAGACAGCTTTAAAACATCTGGGGTTTTGGTTTGTGGTGGCTGCAGTTTTTCACTGTGACTTGATAAACCCAGAGGTTTTTTCTTTGTTCAGAGCCAAGTAAGGCTGCAGTGGGGAGATTTTATGACAGCAGCCCTTTCCGTCCCAGCCCAGTCCCCTCGTGTGCTGTGCTCAGTTGTTCAGTCATGTCCAACTCTGAGACCCATGGACTGTAGCCCCCCAGGCTCCTCTGTCTGTGGGGATTCTCCAGGCAAGAATACTGGAGTGGGTTGCCATGTCCTCCTCCAGGGGATCTTCCCAATCTAGGGATCGAACCTAGGTCTCCTGCATTGCAGGCGGATTCTTTACTGTCTGAGCCACCAGGGAAGGCTCTTCCCTCCCTTAGTCCCAGCAAGTCAGCCAAGAGCAAGGTGGGTGCCCTCCAGAGGAGGCTGGACCAAAAGTTTCCCCACATCGGCAGTACCCATGCTGGTCCTAAACTTGGTATCATGGATCTGGGGGTCTGAAGTAAGAAAGGGGAAAGCTGAGGTCCCAGAGCCAAGGAGAGAAGGAGTCTCATGATGACATTCCAACTGGTCTTGGCCCTCAGCACTTGGGGATTTGAGGGGGGAAAACCCGAGTTGGGGTAAAAATT
Source organism: Bos indicus x Bos taurus (assembly GCF_003369695.1). Taxonomy (NCBI): domain Eukaryota; kingdom Metazoa; phylum Chordata; class Mammalia; order Artiodactyla; family Bovidae; genus Bos; species Bos indicus x Bos taurus. The sequence goes on from NC_040098.1 coordinate 29,323,167, forward strand.
TTATTTTTCTGGAGATTGAGACCCTCTGCCTGGCTAGGCTGGGGTTTCACATATATAGGCACTGACTTGGCTTCACCGGGGGCCCTTCCATCATCCACCTCTTGTTCTAGCCATTGCTAGTCTCATTACAGGAGAAGGAACTGCAAGTGAAAGGGTTAGGCATCTACCAGGTCACAGCGCCAGTGCCTGAGTGGACATGAGTTTGAGCAAACTCTGGAAGGTAGTGAAGGACAGGGAAGCCTGGTGTGCTGTAGCCCAGGGAGTCGCTCAGACACAAGTGAGCAACTAAACAACAACAGGAACATATATGTAATCTTCATTTAGTAATTCTATTAAATCTATCTCCCAGTCAAGATTTATAACCTCAGTCAATGCCCAGGAAGTTCCAATACCCCTTCCCCATTGAAACCTCGCTGTCAAAACATGGTTCCAGGATTCCCCTGGTGGCCCAGTGGCAAGAATCCGCCTTGCAATGCAAGGGACAACAGTTCAATCCCTGGTCCAGGAGGATCCCATAGTCCACAGAGTAGTTAAGCCTGGGCACTGCAACTGCTGAGTCCACAAGCTGTCACTAGTGAAGCTCATGTGCCTAGATCCAGTGCTCCAAAACAAGAGAGGCCGCTGCAATGAGGAGCCTGTACACTGAAACGAAGAGCAGCCCTCACTTGCCACAATAGAAAAAGCCTGCATGCAGCAGCTAGAGGAAGTCCATGTGCAGCAATGAAGATCCACCACAGCCAAAAATAATCTTTTTTTTTCTAAGATTTAATTAATTTATTTAATAATAAAATAAATAAATCTTAAAAAAAAAAAAAAAAAGAATCTGCCTGCCAATGCAGGGGACATGGGTTTCATCCCTGATCTGGGAAGATTCCACATTTGGGGCAGGAAGGGGGGCAACTAAGCTCATGTGCCACAACTACCGAGCTCATGCCCTAGAGCCCATGTCCTGCAACAAGAGAAAGCCACCGAAATCAGAAGCCTGTGCACCACTGCTAGACAGTAGCTCCACTAGAGAAAGCCTGTGTGCAGGAATGAAGACCCAGCACAGCTGAAAATAAATAAATAAATGAATATTTTAAAAAGTTAAAAAGAGACATGGTTCCATCTTCTGCGGTAATCTCTTTGCTTTTCTCTATGCTTTCCCATTGGTTTGCACTCTCTGTAAAATAAGGACCTGCAGGAGATGTCTTCCCTAGAGCTGAAAAATCTCACTGTGCATCTCAAGTAGGTCCTTGGAGCTTCCTCCCTCTGGCTATGCTGGGTGGGCTTCCCTTCTATCCTTTCTCTCTCCAGCTGGCAAAAACAAATCAGTGAACAATGTGTAGAACAACCCTTCTAGGAAATGGTGGTGCTAAGGGGTATAGAAAGTGTATGTGGGGGGAATCCACTCAAGTAGATGAATTTTGAAGCAATTTGTTACATTAACTCCAGTACTGGAGCCACGAGGGGCACTAGAGTGTACCAACCTACTCAGGTCAGAAGGTTAGAGTCTCCTCATGGTTCCTTTGACATTGCAGCAGCCTTAGGGCCCTTGCTTGCACTGGGAATGGTTGGGAGGAAGTGGAGGAGAGATCATATTTTACTACCAGCAAAGCACTATGCATTCTTTATCTCTTTCCTCCACAATACTGAATTTCTTTATAGTCTGATAAAAAATTTAAAGGTTAACTTCTCACTCATGTCATCTATTTTTCTTTTGTTCTATACATTTCAGTATAGGGCATAAGAGAATCTTTTGTGGATCTTTCTGTATGTTGTCCTCTCAACTTATTGCTGGGTTGTTCAGTAACTCAGATAATCTAAACCTATAAATTATGAGTTATAAATTCTATTTTAGAGCAGTTTTCCACAGTAAGAAGACTATTCATGGAGTTGGTGGAACCTGCCGATTTAAGACTTTCAGCACCCTGGACAGATCTATATGTCTGTGGACTCTATGCAGTGTCTATGGAGCTGGAGCTCTCTCTCAATTGGACACAACGGCATACCAGAGAGGAAAGTTTACGGAAAACCTTAATGGTCATGAAATTGTTATTTTAAACACAGCCATTAATCACAATCTCAAATTCTGAATCTCTCCCACTTTTAACATGGCATTAACCATGATGTCACTGTAACAGAAAAGCCTGTTTGTGCAGAAGAGCAAGTGAATCACAGGGGCAGTAAATCACTTGAGTTTCTTTCTTCTGCCAGGCAGCCCATCTACAATGAGCCTACAGTAACAGCATTTAGACGAAAGTAAGCACTTTAAGAAGGACAACTGTACCCTGTAAAAAACCCTAGAAAGGCTGAGGGAAATGAAGGCAGAAAAGTCCATTACCTTTGAAAGTAGAGGTCACTGCTAACTCTTGAGAATTGATAAGAAGGTTGGAAAGACCAAAGGTCCAGAAGCACATATAATTAAGGAATGGGGAGTGGGGAATACCAAGGAGACTGGTCCGGCAGGAACATATTCTTAAGGTAGGAGGTGGACTGGATTGGTAGGGTGTGAGGAGCCCAGGGGCTTTCCAAATGGTACTAATGGTAAAGAACCTGCCTGCCAATGCAGGAGACTTAAGAGATGTGTGTTCAATTTCTGGATCAGAAAGATCTCCTAAAGGAGGGCATGGCAACCCACTCCAGTGTTCTTGCTTGGAGAATCCCATGGACAGAGGAGCCTGGCGAGCTACAGTCCATGGAGTCGCAGAGTTGGACATACTGAAGTGACTTAGCATGCATGCCCAGGAATTTACGCTATCTGGACAATGGTTACAAATCTTTAAGTAGGTCTAAGGTATGAAAAAGTGTATAATTATGGGTGTAGTGGCAAGAGAAAAACAAACATGTTTTCAGTTCAACTTGTGCGAGCTACGTTTGATATTGAGATTTGATAACCAGATTTGAAGTGAATGCAGATAAAAATCCTTATTTCCCGTCTCCAGCGATGTAAGTAAACTAACAAGCAGTAGAACAAGGACTAAAGGAGCAGACCACTCCTTGGACTGCAGAACAAGGGCGGTTTCAGGGACAGAGAAGTAGGCAGACAGGGAAACTCTGAGACTGGGAAAGATCAAGTGTAGCTGGGCGTAGAGAACCTGAGTTCCAGATGTAGTTACTGTTTTTTAAAAATAATTAATTTTTGACTGTGCTGGGTCTTCGCTGTTGTGCTCGAGCTTTCTCTAGCTGCAGTGAGCAGGGGCTGCTCTTCATTGCAGTGCATGGGCTTCTCACTGTGGTGGCCTCTCGCTGTGGTTGCACAGCATGGGCTCTAGGTGCATGGGCTTCAGTAGTTGTGGCTCAAGGGCTTAGTTGCACTGCAGCATGTGGGGTCTTCTTGGACCAGGGATCAAACCCGTGTCCCCTGCAATGGCAGGCAGATTCTTTACCACTGGACCACCAGGGAAGTCCTATAGTTATTATTTTTAAGTTATACACAGTAGAAATGGGATTTCAGTCAGTCATCAGTCAGATAATCAGTTTAACTACCACAGTCTAGTATTACGTAAAATCAAAAGATTTTGGGACGGCTGTGTAAGGATATATGTGTAAGAATATATGTACAGAGCTTTCACTGTAGTGATAAATAAAGGAAACCTCCTAAATATTTATTGATAGGGTAGTAGTTGCAAACATAATACGATAAAAGTGTTAGTTGCTCAGTTAGGTTCAACTCTTTGTGACTCCATGGATTGCAGCCTGCTGGGCTCTTCTGTCCATGGAATTCTCCAGGCAAGAATACTGGAGTGGGTTGCCATTCCTTTCTCCAGGGAATCTTCCCAACCCAGGGATTGAACCCGCAGCTCCTGCATTGCAGGTGGACTCGTCACTATCTGAGCCACTAGGGAAGCTATAATACTACGGAATAGTATTAAAAATGACGTATTAAAGTTTACTTTGTGACACCAGCACAATGGCCAATTTGAAATGTAAGTCAAACTTATAATGAGATACCACTGGCAGGATGATATTGTACATGTAAAACAGCAAAGAGCAGGGCACTTTGAATAGAATGATTTCATTTTCAAAAAGCTACAGCAATGGGAATTCCCTGCCAGTCCAGTTACGACTCAGTGCTTTCATTGCCGAGGGCCCTTTGATTCCTGATTGGGTAACTAAGATCTCACAATCAGTGAGGCATGGCAACAAAACAAATCAAATAAACAACCCCCCCCAAAAAAACCAATAAAACAAAACACAAACTACAAAACTACCACAAGCAAGACAATTAAAATTATCAATATCTGAAAGAAGGAAGATTAACTATCTCCATATGCAGATGATATGATCTCATGCATAGGAATCCAAAGGAATACACTAAAAAATCATTGGAACTAAAAACAAGTTCAGCAAATTGTCAGGATGCAAGATCAACATACAAAAATCTATTGTATTTCTATACAGTATCAATGAATAAACCAAAAATGTATTAAGAAGACAATTCATAATACCACCACCAAGAATAAAATAAGAGTAGAATTGAGAGTCTAAAAATAACTCACATTTATGATCAATTGATTTTTCAAAGAAGATATTAAGACAATTAAGTGGGGGTAAAACAGGGGTCTTTTCATCAAATGGTGCTGGAACCACTGGCTATCCACATGCAAATGAATGATGCTGGATCCCTATTCCACACTACATACAAAAATTAACTCACAATGGATCAAACTGCTGACTCAGTTGATGACCAGAAGTTTTATGACCACTAGACTTTGGGAAGGGCATTACCCAGGGTGAGCTTTCGTCAGTACCAGGAAGAGGTAGAATGGAATGACTTCCCTGATACTTTCTAGTGTTAAGTCAACAAGAATTGAAATGTGATTTGTTTGGAGAGGTCAACAAAATAGGAAACAAAGGTTCAATTATTTTTTTTTTCTGACAGTACCTAACCTACAGTGTTTTAGGAGAATCTTTAAGTTTCATTTGCTCAGCTATAAACTGGGAAGAAGGATGAGGTCTTTAGGCATGCTAAGGGAATTTAGACCAAAAAAAAAAAAAAAACCCCACTCCGATGCTTAGACCATATGCATAATATAGCTATTGAAAATATGTAAATCTTTTGTGACCTTAAGATTTCTTTTAAAAAATGTATACATAGGAGAAAAAAAGATGCTTCCTCCTTGGAAGAAAAGCTATGACAAACCTAGACAAAGTATTAAAACAGAAACCTCACTTTGCCAACAAAGGCTCGTGTAAGTCAAAGCTATGGTTTTTCCAGTAGTCGTGTACGGATGTGAGCGTTGGACCATAAAGAAGGCTGAGCACCAAAGAATTGATGCTTTCAATCCTTGGACTTTGAGGAGATCAAACCAGTCATTCCTAAAGGAAATCAACCCTGAATATTCATTGGAAGGACTGATGCTGAAGCTGAAGCTCAAATACTTTGGCTTCCCGATGTGAATAACTGATTCACTGGAAAAGACCCTGATGCTGGGAAAGACTGAAGGCAGGAGAAGGGGACGATAGAGGATGAAATGGTTGGATGGCATCACTGACTCGATAGACATGAATCTGAGCAAACTCTGGGAAATAGTGAAGGACAGGAAGTCCTGGTGTGTTGTAGTCCATTGGGTTGCAAAAAGTTAGACATGATTTAGTGACTGAACAACAGGAGAAAAAGAAGGGTCTTCCATTCAATTCCAACAGCCAGAAAAAGTGTTGAGTGAGGGAATTCCGATTTCTGTGAAGTGGAGAAAGCACAGCTGCACAAGAACAAAAACTTAAAATATTTTTGCTGCAGTAGCTTTTCTGCCTTTAATCCCTTTAATTGACTGCTCCCAGCTACACTGAAACACAGGGTCTGTTTGAAATAAATTGTGCTGAACAGTCTGGGAAAAAAAAGAAAGATCCTGGAAGAGCATTGTTCCAATCAGAACAGAACCACATGTTTGAATTGGAAAAGTTGTGTTGGGTCTTCCAAATCTTAGGGGCAAACACACTTGTCTGGAGGTTTTGAGGTCAGAAGTCCACAGTCAGTTTCAGGGGACTAAAGTCAAGGTGTGAGCTGGGCTGGTTCCCGCTGGAGGCTCTAAGGAAAACCCCATTCCCTTACCTTTTAGAGCTTCTAGAGGCTGCCTACGTCTCTTGGTTTGTAGGCCCTCTCTCCACCTTCAAACAACATCCCTTCAGTCTTTTCTTTCATCATCACATTGCCTTCTTGTCTCTGACTCCTCCTTCCTTAGCTGATAAGGACCCTATGATTACATTTGGGCCCACCCTGAAAATTCATGATACCCTCCCCCAAGGGCCTCAACTTCATCACATCTGGGAAGTCCCTTTTACCATTTAAGGCACTATTTACAGTTTTCAGGTATTAAGATATGATTAGGGGCTTTTATTCAGTCTGCTACTGGTAGGATTAATTATTTGTAAGTAAAATGGTTAAAGGGAAGCAAATTATTGACATCCTATTGCACTGCAGTCTTATTTACTATGACTTTGGAATATATTTTCTGCAATTAAAATGCTTTGAAGATGTATACTACATATCGATAGCTTTTGCTATATATGTATTCAAGACTATGCAATTTGGAGCTATGTTTTCTAGAAATGGTTGTGGGGGCCACTGAAAATTATAAGAGGAAGGACCAAATGACATTTTGCTTTACAAATCTCTGTGTGTTGGCAGTGCCTTTGGAGGAGAGGAAGACTGGAAGCAAAGAAATGTGTTAGGAAAGTTTGGCAGAATCTCAGGGACAGTTAATGACGGTTTCAGCTAGGGCAGTGGCCACACACTGTGACTGGCATCCCTGCCAGGGTCAAACGCCTGGGACGAAGCAGCCACAAAAGGTGGGAGGGAAGGCTGAACCAGATTCCAGGGCAGCACTGGGCAGAAGCCTGCCCACGCTGAGTCAGAGGTTCCAAGGGACATGGATCTCCTGGGTTGAGGCACTGTTAGGTATATTGGGTTTGAGTGCTAAATATTTGTGGACTTGGAATGAGTGGTGGTAGGTGGAATGAGGGCAGGGATGCAACATCAGCTGAGAATAAGAGCAAAATCAGGGGATGGAGATGCCACAAGGTGGCGCTTAAAGGAGCGGACTCTGGGTGAGGGACGCTGACAACTTGTGACCAACGCCAACTGCAGAGGAACTTCAGGAAAGCCACTTTTCCTTGTTTTTTTCTTTTTTCAACTGTGTTAGGTTTCTTGTGAACCATTGGACCACATTATCCTTTCTTCTTCCTCCTGGTTCTTTCTACAATTTGACGTTTTCCCTTATATTGAGGAAAAATCTTCCTATTGAGATATTGCAAATTTCCAATAAGGGACAATTGTTGTTCAGTCGCTAAGTCATGTCCGATTCTTTGTGACCCCCATGGACTGCAGCACGCCAGGATCCTCTGTCCTCCACCATCTCCCGGAGTTAAGGGACAATAAGGGCAGTGAATCCTGTCCCTTGAATCTCCACGTTTCTCACTAACCCACAGCTTCCCACACTTCCCAGACACAAGAAGCTCAAAGGATAAAGTGGAATTTCTTCTTTTACACCTACATCTCTGGGAAGCAAAGGGCACACCCAAGTTTGGGGAACACATCTGAGCTGGGAGAACCAAGAAACCTGCAAGACACAGGATCCCAAATCCGTGCATGTGGCGGGGATAGTACAGGGGTCTATGAAGTATGACAATAGGGGGAGACCTGTGGAAGCTCTCAAGTGGGAGTCAGCCGGACCTCCAAGCGAAAATGAAGTGAAATGGATGGTAAGAATCTCAGCAGCTGGGCAAAAGCCAGACCCTGACGTGTTCCGGGAGTGTTTGCGGCTTCCTGGCTGTGCAGCTCAGACACATCGTTGCGTCGCTTATTCCTTACATCAATGGTTATTTTACATCCTCTACCTACCAGCCACAATGCTGGACTGTGCAGGTACAGAACTCCAGGAATTCTTGCAGCGACATCAATCTGGTGACACGGATTTGGCACCATGGCCAGCTGCAAGCAGACCCACGTGCCTCGGGGCTCCGTTACTACTCGCTGGGGGTGGCGGGGGGGAGTCACTCCCAGTTGCCACTCCCAGTCCATAGCCCTCGCCTGCTTTGGCAAGGTTCTGCCAAGTGGAAGCCCCAACAACGCCAGAAGAAGAAAGAAATTGATGGTGTCTGAGACAAGTTCAGGCTGCCACCCAAGAAACCTGTAAATGCCTAAGTCATAGCTCCTGGTGATTTTTCGTGCAAGAATATTAAGAGATCAGGACTCCTGCAGTCAGTATGGAATCCACGTTGGCTATATGCTTATCAGAACTCAAAACAGTTCAGGATCATTCACTCTGGCAAAAACACATCTCTGGAATGGATGTTATCAGCTCCTCCTGCACACTGGAGGAAATTGGACACTGTGGTTTAGATAACCCTGGAGAGCTTGCAAGTTTAAGAGGCTTGGTTGCACAACACCCAAGATATTAACAGCAATTCATATTCAGTCCTGATGACAGAAAATTCTTGTATTCAGGGAATGCTTCCTAATTCTTGTATAATACAACAGAAAGGGCAGAACCCAAATGTAGCAGCTGGGACAGAAAGTCAAGGACCAATCACATGCTTACTAAACTAGACACAATGAGATAAGTGCTGAAACGCATCAGGAAAACAGCAACGATGCAAGAAATGACAAAACTCAAGACAGAACTTTGAGATCTTGAGTGCTTCTTACATGAGCAATTGTTTTTAAAAGTATTTATTTATTTATTTGGCTGTGTCAGGTCTTAGTTACCGTGGCATGCCAACTCTCAGTTTCGGCATGTGGAGTCTAGTATCCTCACCAGGGAAACCCAGGCCCCCTGCATTAGGAACGTGGTGTCTTAGCCACTGGGCTACCAGGGAGGTCCCAGCAATTGTTTTAAGAGGCCAGAACACTGATTGATTGTGAGGAACTGAAATCGTGCAACTCAGACTGGGACTTGAAACCATGATCTTTTGATGGAGATCACACACCTGTTCTGAGGACGTAATGAAGCTCAGGTTCTTGATGTCTCATCACAGAAAGAATTCAGCAATTGACAAAGTGGTAGCAAAGAAGTGGATTTATTTAGAGAAAAACACACTCCCCAGAGTGTGGGCCATCTTGGAAGGCAAGAGGCCTTGAGAGAAACAAGTGGATATGAAACAGGAGGGAAGGAGGCAGGGCACAACCTTTACAAAAATGACACAGCAATAGGACATGACAAAAACTGGTCAGAACCAACTAGGTCCAAGATGGCAGACAAGTCAACCTCCAGTAGACCTTAAGCCTCGGTATACACTCACTGTAACATACTAGCATGCTAAATGATATACCCATCAGTGTTATGACAGATCCCGCAAGCCGAGTAGTTGTGGCGCACAGGCCTAAGTCGCCCTCCGGCATAAGCAGCAGGGATCAACCCGTGTCTCCTGCATTGGCAGGCAGATTCTTAACCACTGGACCACCAGGGAAGCCCTCCCCTGTCTTTCAAGTGTGGGTTCTGCCCACCGTACCCACAGTGGGAGCTGTTCCGAGGACACAGCTTTGAGAGCGAGGTGTGGTTGAAATCATCTGGACTAAAGGCGTGACTGAAGCCTGTCAAGGCCTCTATAGAATAAAGATTCTTGTGGGTGAGTAGGGAGATCTACTTCTCTTGTTGCTGTCCAGAATAAGCTTCAATTGTTATAATAAGTTCCCTTGCTTATTTTAAACCTGTCACCTACCAACCTGGAGCGGTCTACCTCTTTCTTTCATCTCTCCCTGCCCTCTGTGAACGGGGGCTGCTTTCAGAGTTTACTTAGGAAGCCCTGGAGGTTTTGAACCAACAACTAGGTCCTTTACCTCCCTCAAGTCTTTTTCTTTTCTTTGGCTGCAGCTGGTGGCATGTGGGATCTTTGTCCCCCAACCAGAGATGGAACTCTGGCCCTGTGCAGTGGAAGCATGGAGTCTTAATCACTGGACCACTTGGGAAGTCCCAAATCTTTTTTTTCAAGTGGCACTCTTAATTGGGATTCTTTCAAAGCAAACTCAGTGACGAAGACCTGGGTGCAGGTAGTTTACCTGGAAGATGATCCCAGGAACTACGGTGAGGGAATAGGGAGTAAAACAAGGAGAGAGGGAGGCAAGTATATAGAGGGCACGTCTAAATAATAGTGCCATCAGGGCTCCACTCTGCTGGAGGCCCTGAGACTATGTAGAACATTTACCCACTGATACTCATCCCTCACTGTTCGGAGTTGCTCCCAGGAATATTACTCCCTGGCAGTTTGGGCCTACCCTGCATGGCTTGTTTCCAGATAATAGTCTCAGCCTGAGATAGGAGCTGCTGTCATAGGTGGGAAGGATCTGCCAGAGGTAGCCTCGTCTGAGGTTGTCTGAGGGGGTATGGAAGAGGCACCCTCAGAGTGTGCTGGACACCTTCTCAGTGCTGCCTGCCTAGGCTGCTCTAACTGAACCTGGAACCTGTATTTCACAGCTTCTTTGCTCTCTTGGCCTTTTCTGTTGCACGTATCCCTTTAGAATACATAATTTATTGTCATACGTTGCTTTTTTTTTCTTGTCTTACTTCCGACTCTTGTTCATTGATGTATATCCTAATTCCTAACCAAATGGCCTGGCATAGAGTAGGCCCTCACAAAGTAATTATTAAATAAATGCATGAAATCCTGGCTTTTTGATACCCAGTGGGAAAACTGGATACCTTCATTTGTTGGAAGAAGTGTTGGAAGAAGCTTTAGGAAAAGAACACAGTCAAACTGCCTCATGTACAAATGTGTACTATGGGGACAATAACTCAGATTCACTGATGTCCAGGACCTGTCTTTTCTAAAATACTTTGCTGCTTGTTATTACAACCATAGTATAATTTTGATTACTAATTAAACTCTACTGTAGTTCCCTTAATACTCAGTTTTCAAAGTGTCACCACATATATTATCTCATCTGATAGGTAAAGCAACTTTATCACATAAAGCTAAAATTATTTACTATTTATTCCCTTTGTTGAGAACCTAAGTAATTTTTGAATTCCCTTCTGAATTCAGAACAGTCTCTCAACTCCTCTCTGTCCCCTGACAATACTCTTTTTTTACCAGTTTTAAAAGTGGAGAAGGCAATGGCACCCCACTCCAGTACTCCTGCCTGGAAAATCCCATGGACGGAGAAGCCTGGTAGGCTGAAGTCCATGGGGTCGCTAAGAGTCGGACACGACTGAGGGAATTCACCTTCACGCTTTGGAGAAGGAAATGGCAACCCACTCCTGTGTTCTTGCCTGGAGAGTCCCAGGGACGGGGGAGCCTGGTGGGCTGCTGTCTATGGGGTCACACAGAGTTGGACATGACTGAAATGACTCAGCAGCAGCAGCAGCAAGCATATCTAAGGTTCAGGAATAATTAAGTCTCAGTTGCTATGGCTTTTGGGAGACCTTATTTACTTACTTATTTATTTTTTGGCTGTGCTGCATAGCATATGGGATCTTAGTTTCTGACCAGGGATCAAACCCGTGCCCCCTGCAGTGGAAGTGCTGAGTCCTATGGATTGCCAAGGAATTCTCAGACCTTGTTTTCTTGAACCAATTGTGATGACATAAGTTTCTTCTCCTTTAATTTTATCTAATGTGTCCTAAAAGAGCACAGATTTTGGACTACTAAATTGCTTAGAAACATTAAAGAAAGCTGACTACTGCATACTAGGGCTTTGATTTCCTCTTTGTTACAGGAAATCTGTTTTTGCACATATTGACTATTGTGTCATAATAAGTAAACAAGAAAAAGGACAGAGTTTTGGGAGGAGGAAGAGGCTATGATCTCTAGTGAGAGGAACCCCACTGCTATCTCACTGTGGACATGTTCAGTCATGTGGCCTCATAAATCACACTTGAAACCACTTGGCCAAGAGTCAGATTTAGTGTGCCCGAACCAACCAGCTCAGAAATGACAAGGAGGGAGCCAAGGAAGGTGAGCTGAGGCCACAAAGGGTCCAGGCCTGCACAGAGTGTAGCTTCAGGCTACACATTTGTGTTGGCTGCTATAGTTTACTCACTGGGCACTATCTCCAGAAACAAATGTTAAAGAATAACTCAGAATAGTTACTCGCACGGAGATTAGTATTTTCCAAGCAAATAATGTATCCACATGTGAGCGAATCAGTGGAGAGAATGAGTTAGGCACAAAGGCAAAATGAGGATGTGGTAGATTGCTACACTGGTGGTCCTTAGGGAATCAGTGAACCTCCCAGTATTCACACCCCAGCGTAGCCCCTTCCACACTAAACCTGGACTTGGCCATGTGATTTACTCTCATCTAGGGGACATTAGCAAGCGTGATGAGAACAGAGGCTTGACAAGCACTCATACCTTGGAGCTTGTCTTCTTGGATTACTCTCTGTGGAAGCCAGAGCCATGTAAGAAGTCCAGCCACCCAGAGACAGCCAAGCTGTGAGGCTGTCAAAGCCAGCTACATAGCAAGGCCACACGGAGAAGCAATGAGGTATCATACATGCAAATGAAGCTTCTTGAGTCTTCCAGACCAGGTACCAGCCACCAGCTAAATGCAGCTGAGTGATTCCAGCTGATGCCATACAGAATGGAATAACCACACAGCCAAGCCGTCAGTCAGTCTAGCCTACAGAATCAGGGGAAATAACCTATTGTTTTAAGCTACAACATCATGCAGTGATTTTTATGCAGCAATGAATAACTGCAACCAAGATTTACAAGAGAAAGGGAAGAAAGAAAACTGCATTCTGAGAATAGTGAATCTTATTTGTCTACTTTTGGAGTAAGCTGAGTAGCTGGCATCCAGCAAAGAAGTCAGTCTGATATTCTGTCCTCAAGTAAACTGTCCAGGGATATCAAATAAAACAATTTTTGTTGTTTACTGATTCTCAAGAAAACCCTGAAGGTTTACCTACAGAACTTATTGTATAATATCAGCCAATGTCCTTCTGTTAGTACTTTTGACTTTAATTAGTTCAGGTTGAACAGTGTCTCTTGTTAGAATTTTATAGAAGAAAATAGAGATTGGGAAAAGACCCAACACAAAGTGGCCTGCAGAATCTGAACCCTCCCTCCGCCAACCCCACCCTAACTTCTTTTCTTCTGTTAAAAACAGCATCAATGACATATATACACTACCATGTGTAAAACACCTAGCTAGGAGGAAGCTGCTGTATAGCACAGGAAGCTCAGCTCGGTACTCTATGATAACCTACTGGGATGGGATAAGGGGGTGGGAGGGAGGTTCCCGAGGGAGGGGATACATGTATACACATAGCTGATTCATTTTGTTGTACAGCAGAAATGAACACAACACTGTAAAGTAGTTATATTCCAATAATAACATTTAAAAAAGAATAAAATAAAAACAGCATCAGGGACTTCCCTGGTAGTCCAGTGGTTAACAATCTGACTAGCAATGCAGGGGATGCAGGTTGTATCCCTGGTCAGGGAACTAAGATCCCAAGTGCCACGAAGAAACCACGCCTGGGTGCAACTACTGAGCCTTGCATGCCACAGCTAGAGAGTTCAAGTGCTGCCGAATAGATATTAAACAAAATAAAACAAAAACAGCATCAGTGTCATCAGCAGTTTGTCTGTCCAGCCCTTTAGTCAACAGTCAGAACTACCTAAAAATGGACTATCTTAAGCTCAGGGCCTTGCAAACATCCCTGGAGCCTGAGTTCCAACCATGGTATTGCACCAAGGAGGCAAGGGTGGAGGGGCACTTGGGAGGCAGGGTCCTGGAAACGAGAGTTACTTCTCAAGGCCAAGTGGTAACTGGGATCTTCCTGAATGGTGGGACTAAGAGGATGACAAAAACAAAAGACAAAAAGGACAAAGAAGAGGTTAACTGGTGACAGAGAAATGCAACAGAAACAGGAAAGAGCTAAAACATTCACAGAATGGAATTACACAAAATTAAGCAGAATTAAAATTTATTTGGAAGACAAGGTGAGTCCATCACGGGTGACTGGAGCTCTGAGGCTGCACTTTCTCCTTAGAAAGCTGGGCTGGAATGGGGTGGGCTGTGTTTGGCAAGGGCTGTGGTGGTTTGGGATCTAAGTAGATGAGTAGAATTAGTTTTTGAAGACTGGCACTTTTCACACCAACCCAAAACTCACCCATTTGTCCTCTGCAGCTATCTGTTACCCATTGTCTCTACTCCCTGGGTTAACCCCCATTTTCTCAACCACCTCTCACCTGCCTGGTTCCCCAGCTGGGCCTCGGGCCGGTCTCCCCAGAGCACATGCCTCGGGTCGTTGAGGAACCGTTGGCTGCGCTGGCATGTCAGGCAGGTCTGTACAGTCCAGCGCTGACCCTTGCAGCCTGGAATGCATGTGGGAGAAAGACAGTGCCCAGGTTTAGGAGAAGAAAAGGTCTCCTGAACCCAGTGTTGCCTCCATTGTTTTCTAGTAGGGATTCTCCTCCCTCCCCATCTTGAACGCAAATTTGATGGCGTCAGGTCCCTGAACAAAGTCTATCATTTTCTTGGCACCCTTTAAGACAAAGTCCAAACTCCTTAACAAGACTCTTCAAGATCTGCCCTGTTTCCCTCTCCCACCTCAGGTCTTGCCCTTGCCCACCTCAAAGCCCACCTCCTGAACTCTCAGTTCCTTGACAGCAACACAGGCTTTCTTTCCTGCTGCTACTGCTAAGTCACTTCAGTTGTGTCCGACTCTGTGTGACTCCATGGACAGCATTCTACCAGGCTTCCCCGTCCCTGGGGTTCTCCAGGCAAGAACACTGGAGTGGGTTGCCATTTTCTTTCCTGAGGCCTCACAAATGGCAAGGACTTCCATCTCCTACTCCCCTGCTCTTGTAATGAACCTCACCATCACTGGTTTAAATAACTTAGTATTCTACTCCCCTAACTGAAGCATTTTTCTGCTACTGCTAAGTCGCTTCAGTCGTGTCCGACTCTGTGCGACCCCATAGACGGCAGCCCACCAGGCTCCCCTGTCCCTGGGATTCTCCAGGCAAGAATACTTGAGTGGGTTGCCATTTCCTTCTCCAATGCATGAAGGTGAAAAGTGAAAGTGAAGTAGCTCAGTCCTGTCTGACTGACCAACCCCATGGACTGCAGCCTACTGGGCTCCTCCGTCCACGGGATTTTCCAGGCAAGAGTACTGGAGTGGGGTGCCATCGCCTTCTCCGAAGCATTTTTCTAGGCTATTCTAATTGTTCCTGTCTTAGTCCATCCCATGAGACCATATTTCAATGAGAATGTTGATTCTAGAGAAATCCTTGACACATCTCAGAAAAATAATTCTTGAGTGAACGAATGAAGATGGGAATCATCCTCTATGATGTCAAATAACATCTATTATCATGGCCGGGCGAGGTCGCCTCTCAGGGCAACATCATTTTTCTACTGCCCAGATCTGTCTGTCCAAGTAGAGTTAACAACTCAGAGAAAGCCACCGACTCAAATCCCACACCTGGCACGCGTCTGCCTCGAGAAAGGGATCACTACCCGTCCCCTCCCCAGCCCACAGGTGTTCCTCATACATCCCACCTCAGCAAGAGGGAGTACTCACGTCTCTGGCGCTGGGTGCAGGTCAGACCCGGGATGAGGAGGGAAGAGCAGCCACGGCAGAGAGTTCGCTTCACCGAGGGGTCCCTGGGGGCGGAGGCAGGTGGTGGTCTGGACGCCCGCTCTCCCTCTCTAGTCTTTCCCCCGTCCCGCTCCCTGCCGGGCTCCATAACCCCTCTTACCGCCGTAATACAAGCCGCTTCGCTATGGTCCTCTCCGTGTGGCAGTAAAATCTCGCTAGCGCCTGGTTCTCTGGATCCTGAGCGAGGACGCAGTGGGCGGCCTGGGGGAGTGAGCCGTCACTGGGGGCTCTCCTCATTGGGCTCCCCGCCGTGCGTGCGCCGTGGACTCACCTGGTACAAGAAGTTGAGCCTCTGGAAGGCCTCGCGGTCCTTCACCGGCCCCGCCATCCGCGCTGCGCGAGCTCTCCACACGCGACCGTCCACAGGCCCCGCCCCCAGGATACCCACGCCCCCGGCGTCCGCGCAAGACCTCCTGGGAATTGTGGTTCCGGGAGCCATGTGCGCTCCTTTCTTTCTAGCCTTCCTTTCTCTGGCGCCACCCTGTGGCCTCACAGACCCAACTATTTGCAAATCCCCTCCGCCCCTGCAGAGTCCAGGGGCCTCCCCCTAGTCTTTCTCAAGCCAATAATTTTATTAGGCAGAGACTGGAGAAGTTAGTTGAGCAGAAGTCTTAAACCCCTAAACATCGTCAGGACAGAAGACTCTTCTTTAGGCAGATAGGTTGGGAGATGGTTGCTGCTGCTAAGTCGCTTCAGTCGTGTCCGACTCTGTGTGACCCCATAGACGGCAGCCCACCAGGCTTCCCCATCCCTGGGTTTCTCCAGGCAAGAACACTGGAGTGGGTTGCCATTTCCTTCTCCAAAGCATGAAAGTGAAAAGTGAAAGTGAAGTCGCTCAGTCGTGTTCGACTCTTCGTGACCCCATGGACTGCAGCCTAAGAGGCTCCTCCGTCCATGGGATTTTCCAGGCAAGAATACTGGAGTGGGGTGCTATTGCCTTCTCCAATGGGAGATGGTTAGGTGCAGTTTATACCCAGCTAGACTTTCTGCCCTATGCTCCTGAAGGCAAAGGCAGATGCCTGGAAGACCTACAGACAGAAGCAGCAGGTCTCCCTTTTTTTTTAAAAAAAGGCACTGGTGCCAGTGGGAGTGATGCTGGAAAGGATCATGAGGGTAGTGGAGGGAGGGAAGAGGGCTCCTGGCCCTTAGAAAGCACAGCTTCCTCCCAATCTTTTCCACTTACCAGATGCAGTGAGCACAGAAACCTTTCAACAGCATCCCCTACCCCTGAAGAAACATCCCCTGTAGTACTTCACATCCCTCCCTTCGATCTCCGCCTCTCCTTTGCTGTTTGACCTCCTGCTTCTGCTTCATAATTAATACCACTCCTTCCTGAGATTAGAAGTAGAGGGGCAGAATATGCATAAACCCTGAGATGGGGAGAGGGTAGCGATGTCAGCAGAGGATGAGAATTCTCTCCTCTCTCAACTACCGCCCCCCACACCTTGCCCCAATCAGGACTCCAGTTTGAAAGAAAAGGCTGAAATTTCCTCTCAGATTACTTTCACAAGGGCCTCCAGACTCAAATAAGGCATATGTTTAAAAGGCAGATATGCCCAGGCCCACTCCAGACCTCAATCAATCACTGAGGGCAAGCACCAGGAATATGCTTTTTTTTTTTTTTTTTGAGGCCACACTACAAGGCTTGTGGGATCTAAAGTTCCCCCACCAGGGATCAAACCCAGGCCCCCAACAGTGAAAATGTGGAGTGCTGACACTGGACTGCCAGGGAACTCCAAGGAACATGCATTTTTAACATTCAAGTTTCTAACACATCAACAGAGGTTACTGTCAAATTACCACAGGACACAAAGATTACTTCAGTGGATCCTTTGTTCCATATTATGTTTTACCAACCAAAGCATCTTGCCACAAAGAACCACAGTCAAGGCACAAAGGTAAGAGGAGAGTCTGGACGAAGTCCTGTTGAGGTGGTAGGAGGAGCTGAAATGCCCTCAATAAACTGCAGTTTCTTGTCCCAGTCTTCTGTGAACCCCTGATTAGCCAGTAGCAGATAATCCAGTCATTTTAGTTTGGTTTGGCATGCATTGCGTTACCTTTTCTGTAACATATGTACCCTATAGGTTGTTTATTTTGCCCTAACATTAAAATGATTTACATTCTCTGATAGGAGAAATGGCAAAACGTGAAGGATGGCAACAAACAAAAAACCGGCTCTTATGAACACTAGTTTCAGGCCAGATGCACACAGGCCAAAGGAAGTTGCCTGTCTGGCTCTCCCCTAAACATGCTACCCTCTTCTACCCTGTCCCCAGGGTAAGGAAGACACCAGTTTCTTTCTCCCTGTCTGGCTTGGATACCTTAGCCAGGTAACAAGGCTGACAACTTGGGAGCAACTACTTGGAGCCATTCTTTAAGGCCAGGGCTTTGGATAGGAATGCTTTTCTCTTTCCTCTAATACCTGACTCTCCTTTCCAAGTTCCCTTGGGGAAGCAGTGAGAGGGTAGACATGTCTTGCATGATCTCTTGCATCTTGCCCCTCCAGATGAGCAAGGTAACAGCTCTTGGAAACAAACAACTACAAGAAAGCAGGCGACAAGCCAGGCCTGCTGAAGATGGAGGCAGGGACCTGGGTTCTCTTTCTTCCTACTCCCTCCTCCTCACATTCCTACCTCTGGCCAATCCTACTCATAATGGAACCGAAGAAACCCTTCTCTCTTTCATTAGTCTCTAGGAATCGGGTCCTTTAGCCCTCTTTCCTGACCTTCGTTCTAAACTTCTTGATGCCCAATCTCTGCCCTGAAAATAACTCCTCAACTTCTAGACCCATGAGAACAACTGTCATTCACCTTTATTTCAATTAGAGGTACAAAGACCCCTGAGATCTTCCTAAAAAAAAAACAAGTCTATTCTGGGTCAAAGAACCCCCTGAAAGGCTGTACAGGGGTTTCTGTTTCCTTCTCTGGTTTGAGCAAGTCAGACCCTTCCACAGACTTGTTGTTTCTGGAAAAGTCTCTCCTTCCTTCCCAACCGGTCCTTGTGCAATAGCAAACCCGATGGACTTCAGGGGAGACCACCCCCCGAGGACCAGCTCTCCACCCTGTCAGGAGGGAGACACTGCAGTGCTCTCGACCTAGTCCAGTCCTACCTACTCCTCCACATAAACCATTCGGGAAACCAAGGTGTTCTCCCACATGGTTCAGAACCAGAACCAGGCAGACACGAAGACATTCCAGCAGGTCACAGGAAGGAAGGCCTGTAGATCTTGACCCTGCCTCACCCTGATGATTCCCATGCCCCGACCTGTCACTCCCAATCTGTTGGGGGCCTGATGGTGAGTGGTGCAGCATTCTTCCGACCCGCCCGGATGCCTGGATAGAAGAGGGGCCAAAGTTTCTCAGTAAAAGTATCAGTGAAGGTGTAGATATGAGAGCGGTCTGTGACGTTGTAAAAAGACAGTGTGCCGGCCTCATAGTCTAGGAATATGCCCACCCGCTTGGGTTTCACCTTGATGTGCAAAGGGGTAAAAGGCGTGGTGGTGGCTGCGTACTTGTCCCCGTTCCATAGCCGCACCCGCCAGTAGCCAGTCTCAGGAAGCGGGGTCAGTTCACCCTTTCGGCTCACGGAGTCCCGGCACACGCCCACTGCCCAGTGGGTCTTGTCGCCCACCTCCACCTCCCAGTAGTGTCGACCCGAGGTGAAACCCTCAGTAGCCAGGACGCAAGGGTAGAAGGTGAAACGCCGTGGTGTATCAGGGAGATCCCGGAGTCTTGTCTCCACGAACTTGACGCTCTTACGATCTTCCGACAGGACTAGATTAGGATGAGCAGTTTCAGGGTCCAGGGTCACATCCGCTGGCGGAAGAAGCCACAGTGGGGAGCTAGATGAGGATGGGAATAGCTAAACGCCCCCGCCTCACTCTTCCAGCCTGCCTTTACAGAGCCTGCCCCCTGAAAGCCCCCAGAACCCCATGGTTTGGTTAACCTTCTCAATCCTCAGTGTCACCTAAGGCGGGGGTGGAGAGGGGAGGGAACAATGGCTTCTCATCCTGGCCCTAAAATAAACAGGTAATGATCTCTTGACTCTGCAAGGGCTGGTGCTTGAGGCTCCTGCCTGGTCCTCCCTCTATTCCTCTGATATCACCATGCATTTCACTGGGTGGAGAAGTACAAGGCACAGACCAAGGGCCAGAAACAATGAAAAATGTTAAGAAGGATACAGAGCAAGAGAGCATTACAGTCTGGCGATACGGTTACCATGTGTCTGTTTTCCTCCAACAGTCTGGCTTATGCCTGTTTTCTGAGTAAGTATTAATGAGACTCCCTTTCATTCTCAAGAGGAGACCAGTTTTCAGCAAATTATTTAACCTCTCTGGGTCCCTATTTAGAAAAGTGTGGGACTAAGAGGAGACCAGTTTTTGGCAAATTATTTAACCTCTCTGGGTCCCTATTTACAAAATGTGGGACTAAGAGCAGATGACACCTGAGGCTTCTCACTTTGAGTTCTGTGACTCAGTGAGATTAGAAGCCAGGTAAAGGAGTGGATGTGGATACAGGCATGAAAAGTGACAGCAGGGATAACTGAAGTCCAGATAAAGTAGGACCTAAAGACTTCCTTCTCTCTGTTGATTCCCTTTGCTAGTTTCCTTTTGGGAACAACTCACCAATTAGCTGTTTAAGGATTTTCCTTAGTGCAAAGTACTGTCGGGGGAAATTGCTGAAGTTCTTTTCCAGCTCTATGGATACTGAAGTCACCTCCATGGTCTTCACCTTCTCACATCTAGGAGGGATGGGGAGATAGGGGAAGAAAGGGTAGGGTCAGGGGAAGCTCCAGCTTAGTCACTATTCATCTTTAGGGAGAAACTAAAATCATTCATCCTTGTACTTTCTCCTCTCTCAAGATAAGTACTCACTGCTTTCTTTTGCCTATCTATGGAAAGAAAGGTGGTCCCTTGGACAAATCCTTAAGAATGAGTTTTAGAACTTTCTGGAGGTATTGTTATATTTCATGCAAAGAGATATCACCCCTACTCCCCAACCCATTCCTCCTTCCATCTTGTTTGGACATGATTCTACCCACAGGCCCAGGCTGAATCTGGTTCTATTACATTATGTTGGTATCTACCCTACCAAGGAAGTCCTGATGCTCAAACGGTAAAGGGGAACAGACTAGTACTCCCAATCATTTGCTCTGTAATTGGCTTCATGGATGCAAAAACCCTTCTCCCTTTTTCTACCCAAACACTGCATGACTTTCCCATTCTTACTCCCCCAGCTCCTTACTGCACCCCTACTCTTTAAGCCAAGACCTAACTCACTCGAAGAGATACAAGAATCACTTACTTTTCCAGGGTACTTTTGACATCCTAGAGGAAGGAGAAAAGAAAGCAATATTGGTCCTGGTAGTCAAGGGCCCTACAGGCAAAAGGTTCCCCTCCTCCCCAAAGTTCTAGAACTATTAAACAGGCACAGGACAACCTAAGGGTCACAGTGCAAAGGGGACTAACTCCAGAGGGATCTGAGTACATCTTTCCCAACCTAACCCCCACCTTCAGCTCTCAGTCATCATGAAACTTGGTAATTGATGTCACTTCCAAATAGTTTCCTGTGTGTTTGTCTTTGTTCCTCAAGAACACCGGGAGCTTAATGCCAGGGATAGGATTGTCTGCTCTTTGCTCTGTCCCCCAAGTACCAACCACACACCTGCCTCCTCGAGAATCAGTAGAGATAGTTCTAGACTGCTGGCATAGGAATGAATCACTCTCTCCCATTGTGGTTTGGTATCCCTTGTCTAGTATTGGTTAATAAATATTAATAAGTGCGTGCCAATCCTGATTTGTGAATACTTGGGGTCCAGAAGACAAAGAAGACAAATCTCTGCCCCGCCAAGGATTTCCCAGTTTAATGTGGAAGGCAGAACACACATACATGAAAGGACATGAGAATAAATACCAAGCAATATATAACATGCAGGTAAATATACAACAAAGCCTCAATGATTCAAATGCTGGTAATGTGATCTCTAAGATAAGAAATATGTTTCCTGGAATCTTGCTAACACCATTCATTTGCTTAAGAAAACAGACTATTTCAAACATTTTAGAGGCACTATTTACATATCAAAAGCAGCATGTTACTATACATTATTTCAAGTGTCATCACACTATTTTTCTATTCTTTTTGAGCACTAGGTAAATCAAGTTCCAGGACTTAAAAGTAACAGTTACTGCATTTTACACAATTTTTAATGCATAGATTTTTCACTAATTTAGACTAGACTGCCCTCCTCTCAAAAAAGTGAGTTTTTTCTTTGGTACAAATTAAGCACGTAATTGTTGACAAGACATAAGAACACAGAAGTGATCAAAAGGGGATGTGAGAAATCAGAGAAGGCTTTCTGTAGAGAAAAATCCTTTGAGCATGTCTGGAAGAAAGAACTGGATTTAGAGAGGCAGAGTGGAGGAGTGAGCATTGCAGGCTGACAGAATGACCTGTGCAAAGCTAGACTGCGCTCGGCCTGAGTGGCTATGCAGGGGCAAAGGTCGAACCTTAAGCATCTCGAAGCCCGACTGTAAGCACTTGCCCTCCACCTCAGCAGCCAAGTGGGCGAGGTCCCGGCGCTTGTCTCCAAGGTGAGCAGCATTTTCTCGGAGGCGCTGTAGAATGTCCTGTTCCTCCTCCTCCAGCCGTGAAAGTAACACCTGCTGCTCTTCATCCAGCCGTCGGTGAAGCTCTTCAAATTCCTTTAGGATCTGCTGTCGGCGACTTTCCACCAGTCTCTGAGAACAGAGGGTGGGTGTTATGTTTAACAGGGTCAGTGGGGCATAGGATACCTTCCTCACCCACCATGTGTATGAATTCACAGACTTCAAGTGTCATTGGAAAGAGTTTAAAAGGACACTCATGTTTCTCTCCATTGATATTTCCTTCTGTAAAGAACGGCTCTATCCCCATTAGCACCCTTACTGATACCTTGGGATGAAGATCATTGAGATAAAAAAATAAACCAATGCTGAAAAAATTATTTTATTTACTAAATTAACTTCTAAAAAGCATACTTTTATGTTGTAGTAAAAAAATTCAAGACATAAGAACTCAATAATATGACAAGTACTATTACAGAGATACCGCGGTAATACTACTGCAATAATATGACAAGTACTAATAGCAGAGATGGCTCTGCTATCTCTTACTCTTAAGTTCTAGCTAACGCAAATTGTCAAGACAAGCAAAACACAAATACTGGAAAGTTAGAGATTGTCATAATTTGTACACTGCAAGACATCTACTTGATAAAAACCATAGATGGAAAAACTGGAAAAGTATCAGAATCAGTAAGATTTTAGTAATGGACTGTTATAAAATATAAATTTAGATTTCAGGGCTGAGCCTGCTAAAGTTTCAAGTCACTTCAGAGACTGACAGTTTACACCCCAGGAGTGGGTTATAGATGTGAAAAAATAAAAGGGGCATTGGGTCTGGAGGTGGGGATGAGGGAGAGGGAAGAAAGAGAATTCAAAAGTCACTGAAGGAAAGTTGGTGATTGGTGACAGTTTCTGAGACGACTGAAATGATAATTTACATAAAAAAAAAAAACCCACACCACAGTTCTATTCAAGCATTTAGCAGGTTTTTAAACCTTTTATTTCCTTCTCCATCCTTTACCCTTAAGAATGTGATCAATAGGAAGAGGAAAGCTAATGATTAGGAATAAGCTTCATTTTCACAGATTTTAAGTGTTTCAAGACAATAATGTTTTAAAGTTTACCTTTGCAATCAAAATTAGTTCAACTTTTAAAAATTTCAAATGTGTGTTTTTAAAATGCATAAAGGACTAAGGTAATAATACTTGCTTCCTGTTGAAATGTTGTCATTGTTAAAAAACAAACACACACTAGTGTTCCCACTAATGTCAAACCTGTTTAGTTCTTGGTAATCCCTAAATCTCATTTATTTCTTCTGGAAGGCTTTAATGACGTTGAGTTTCTCTGCCATATTCTTGGGAATTTGCAGCTGTGCTTTTTGTGTCTGTTGTTTCTATTTTCTCTACCTGACAGTAAGCTCAAGGAGGGCAAGGACCGTGTTTTTGGTCATCAATGGCCCGGTGTCAAAGACAGGGTGTGGCCTATACTGGAAGCTTAATAAATATTTATTGATTCCTGCAGAATCAGTCGGAGAAGGCAATGGCACCCACTCCAGTATTCTTGCCTGGAAAATCCCATGGACGGAGGAGCCTGGTGGGCTGCAGTCCATGGGGTCGCTCAGAGTCGGACACGACTGAGCGACTTTACTTTCCCTTTTCACTTTCATGCATTGGAGAAGGAAATGGCAACCCACTCCAGTGTTCTTGCCTGGAGAATCCCAGGGATGGGGGAGCCTGGTGGGCTGCCGTCTATGGGGTCGCACAGAGTCGGACACGACTGAAGCGACTTAGCCGCAACAACAGAATTAGTATCTCTGGTTTTGCCACATAATGGCTGTATGATCTTGGACTAGACACTGATTCAAGTTCTGTTTCCTTCTGTGTAAACTGGAGATAACAAGACTTACCCTATAGGGTATCTAAGTTCACTCTTGCCTAATATGCTTTGCTGGACTCCCTTCTCCTTTTCTTGTACCTTCTCTGTGTTCCACTGGGGCCAAGGCTAGCCTGACCTCTTAGAACTTAAAACTGGGCAGAACCAAGCATAAGAACTAATACAATACTTGAAGTTTGGAATGTCATGAACACCTAATGAATTAATGCCAAGGAATCAATAAATACTAGTTATTTTTACTGTTAAAATTCATACATGTTTCACTATCCAATAGAAGAAATAAGGCAGATACCAAAATACCAGGCTACAAATATGATAATACTATAGAAAAGATGTGAAATTGTATGAAAATTAAGAAAGTGAATTTCTGAAGGGTCAGGAAAGGCTACATAGTAAATGGTTTTCATTTTAGGATGGACAGAATCCTATAGGTAGAAGATGGGAAGGGGAAGAACATTCTAGGAAACCATACTACCTAGCATACTCGAGCTTATGTGAATTAAGAGAATGTGGTCCTAATGTGGCTGGGGGGTTCTGGGAGCTCTCGGGCAGGTTCTTCATCCTTCCTCCCCAGTGCACCTTCCACATTCTCCAGCAAAGAGCCTCCTTCCTGCTCTACAAAGAAAAGGAGACCAGCGGCCATGAACTCCCTCAACTCGCCAAATCCTTCACCCCTTATATCCTTCTCCTCAAGTCTTAATCCATGGCAAATAATTTAAGTACAATGTTTAATGACAATCAAGCTTAATAAAATATCATCGTTTTTGAGAGAAGAGCATTTTTTAATAAACCAAAAATGGTGGATTAAATAATGCGTCATTAATGTTCAGTTAAATAATGTTCAGTTAAATAATGTGTGGCTAATGTTCAGGGATTCCCTGGTGGCTAAGATGGTAAAGAATCTGCCTGCAATGCAGGAGACCTGGGTTTGATCCCTGGGTCAGGAAGATCCCCTGGAGAAGGGAATGGCAACCCACTCCAGTATTTCTGCCTGGAGAGTTCTATGAAGAGAAGGAACCTGGTGGGCTACAGTCCACAGGGTCACAAACAGTTGGACATGACTGAGTGACTAACAATGTTCAGTTATTGCCTGTAGGGCAGGCCAAATGGGACTGCCTGCCTTTACCTTGAGTTCGCCAGGCTTCTTCTCCTCAGCGGACTTACAGCGGCTGATCTCCTGCAGCTTCTGCTCCAGGGGCTCCAGGCACTTCTGCAGTTTTTCCTGAGAGGTGTGAAGTAGGAGAACAACATTTGTGGTTGGCTGGTACAGCCTATGTTCAGAGCTTAATCCATTTGTTTTAAACTACTTGCTTCCTATTCATCTCAGTTCAGTTCAGTCGCTCAGTCGTGTCCGACTCTGTGACCCCATGAATCGCAGCACGCCAGGCCTCCCTGCCCATCACCAACTCCCAGAGTTTACTCAAACTCATGTCCATCAAGTCGGTGATGCCATCCAGCCGTCTCATCCTCTGTCATCCCTTTCTCCCCCTGCCCCCAATCCCTCCCAGCATCAGAGTCTTTTCCAATGAGTCAACTCTTCGCATGAGGTGGCCAAATTACTGGAGTTTCAGCTTCAGCATCACTCCTTCCAATGAACACCCAGGGATAATCTCCTTTAGAATGGACTGGTTGGATCTCCTTGCAGTCCAAGGGACTCTCAAGAGTCTTCTCCAACACCACAGTTCAAAAGCATCAATTCTTCGGTGCTCAGCCTTCTTCACAGTCCAACTATCACATCCCTACATGACCACTGGAAAAACCATAGCCTTGACTAGATGGACCTTTGTTGGCAAAGTAATGTCTCTGCTTTTTAATATGCTATCTGGATTGGTCATAACTTTCCTTCCAAGGAGTAGGCGTCTTTTAACTTCATGGCTGCAGTCACCACCTGCAGTGATTTTGGAGCCCCCCCAAAATAAAGTCTGACACTGTTTCCACTGTTTCCCCATCTATTTCCCATGAAGTGATGGGACCAGATGCCATTCAGTTTTCTGAATGTTGAGCTTTAGGCCAACTTTTTCACTCTCCTCTTTCATCTGACCACCTCTTAATCCAACTCCGTCCCTTGCTCATGAAGTGTCAACTTCCTATAGGTTCCTCCTCCTGCCACCAGCCTGTCTCCAAGCCTTCCTTGCTTGCAAAACTTTCATTGAATCTCACTGTGTCCAGTTGTCACCAACTCTCCGTTCTTCCCTAGCCCTATTCATTTTCTAACTGAAGGAATTGCCTGTACTGACAGTGACCTTATGTACCCTGATATCCTTCTTCTGTTTTTGGCCACATGGCATGCAGGACCTTAGTTCCCTGACCAAGGATTGAATCCCTGCAGCACTGGAAGCATGCAGTCTTAACAACTGGACTGCCAAGGAAGTCCCTGATATCCTTTTAAATCTGTTTTCCTATACAACTCTAACCACTTGCAAATGAAATAAAATCTTGATTATTCTGTGAACTACCATAAAGTCTTGTTTGTAAGACTTCATTAACATAATTAGGCAAACTACTTGATAAAGTGCTAAGACAGTAAAATCTCTAGTTCCTATTACTCAAACATTTACCCTGTGTCTCAGCAGTAAATTAAACCAGGTGTCATGTTACCCATTAGCTGGGGAAGATGAAAACAGGCTGGTTTAGCTTAGCCTGGCTGGGATTATTCTAAAATGATGTTACCTGTTCCCAATACCAGTGGGTAAATAAGCGGTGTGCTGAGCAGGGGAACAGAATGAAGGAACCAGACCATTTTTCAGTTCTTCTTAAGTCTGAGATTCTCTGTGTGGTTTCATTCATTTATGAAAAATAGGGTACATTCTAAGACCACACATACTCAAATGTGTTACAAAAGTCAAGAAAGAAATTTGGCGGGTACTTCTTACTGCTCTTCTTCATGCCTGAGGACAACCAATCAGAGGGGACTATGTGCACTGTCCGCGCCCCGCACCCCCCCGCCCCCGCCCCCACCCGCCCCTGCCGGCCCAGTACATTGCTCCAAGGGGACTACAGAGTGAGGACCAGAGACTGTCTTGCCCTCAGGAACTTATGACTTTCTACCCAGGGAGTCTCCCATCCTCTGGGCTCCTCCTTCCTGCCCTGCATTGAAATCAAGTGTCTGGTTCCCTACCTTATACTCCTGTGTGGCATCGTCCAGTGGCACGACGGTATGGGCCCGGTGGGTGTGGGAAATTGCACATATCAAACACACAGCCTCCTGGTCCTCATAGCAGAAGAGGCTGAGGGCCTCATGGTGCTGGGGGCAGAGGCTCTCATCTCGGATCTTTCGCTTGACGGCCTGCAGCTGCTTAGCAATTTCCACCATACTGCCCAGCTGTCGATTAGGCCGGAGACTGCGGTAGCGGGACGTCTTTCGACATACAGGACAAGGGAAGTCCCTCTCTAGGTCCTCCCACCAGCGAGTGATGCAAGCTTTGCAGAAGTTGTGCCCACACTCAATGATGACAGGCTCCTTGAGATACTCCAGGCACACAGAGCAACTTGCCTCCACCTGTAGGTTCTCCAGAGCTGCAGCTGTGGAGGCTGCAGAGGCCCCGGCCTCTAAGAGACTTGTCTCTGCCATTATTTAACTTGAGGTTAAGAAGAGAGAAGAGAAAAAAAAAAAAAGTTAGTTGGGAGGGTTAATTTTTTTGCATCCCTGGCCTGACATTTACCCCCATGTTAAATCCTAACTCCAGATTTAGCACTGTCTTGGTATTTTTACATCTTCTGTTCCACCAGTCAATCTCTTCGGTTTCTCCATTTCCAAAAATTGTGACTCCCAGCTATGAGCAAACTGACACACAACCCTCAGTCTTGTCTTTCTCCACTGCCTTCTCTTGTTAGAAGCAGAGGCTTCTTTCAAGTCTAGCCCAGAGTATTCATCCTGATCCAGGTTCATTCCACTAGTATTGTAACAGTTTCAGAAAAATGTATTCTTAGTTTGACATCTTTTTCTAATAGATGAAAAAAGAGTATGGGAAAGTGAAAAGTACCTTAAGAGTCAAAGCATTAAGATTGCTTAAATCAAGTATATTTTAAAGTTGAATGCTACAGAAGAGTTCTACTACAATAGCCCACTGAAGCCTAAGCTTGATTCTCTGCCACTGTTCCCTCAGTCTTTCAAATGGTAGATATTGGAATGAGTTAGGCAAGGGTAACAACCTCTTCTCTTCAGAAAAGTGTGACACTATGCTTCCCTTCACCAGGCCTAGAGGAAGTGTGCACTTATCATGGAATGAAACGATTCACACAACTGTTTCCTATTTGTGTGCATTTGGATGTTTGGAGCTGCTGTAAAAGTGATAAATTTACAGCAGCTATACCAAAGAGTTTATTACTGAGCCCAGGGCAATAATTTCTTGAAAAGAAGAGTTGACAAATTTATTCTAAGTATTCAGTGAGGACTGGAGTCTTTTGAAATAGTTGTTGATAACTAATTCCTTGGATATACTGTACTTTCAACTAATAGGTTCTGGGGTGGTCGGGAATTAAGAGAGAAAAGTAAAATGGCAATCAAAAACTCTAATGAAGCCTCAAAAGAATTGGAAATGCGCCTGAGAGATGTATAAAGCAGAAGGTTGGTCCTCTTTAAGGTCCATCCTTAAAACATAACCACTATTATCCATGAAATATTTCATTTCTCTACCCCTTAACCTCTCTTTCTAAGGAACCCAACAGAAGAAAATTTAATACGTCTATCTATGTGTTAGGAGAGAAGTGGCCATGTAGTGAGTTGGGTTAACAATGATTGTATCTGTATATACTGATGGCAAACGTGAAAAGTGTTTAATTTGGAGTAGGAACTGATAACATATTTGGACCTGAATTTCTCCCTCAACCACGAGAGAAGTTCAGTTAGATGATTTTTCTCTACCTACAGGAATCCAACTTCGACGAGTACCCCTTCCCTTTTCCTAATCTAGAAATTAGATGGTCGCCTCACCCGAGATGAGTTGAATTGTATGCTGAGTTAGGGACCAGGATGGATCTAGACTGGCGAAAAAGTAGCGTTAGAGAGAGATGGGGGAAAAGGTTAGGGAAGTATGGGGAGAGGGCTTGGAGCTACAGCATTAGTGAGGCCTGGGTCATTTCCCCCCTATTCCTCGTGTCTCAGTAGAAGGACAAACTTCAGAGAGGTCCTCATTGTGTTTCTACCACTGTCAGGGGTCCCACCTTGCGCCCCTTTCCTGAGCGTGGTCCACAACTCGGTCCCACCCCCGTCTCCATCTTCTCCCGCCTGATCAGGCGCAGGGGGGCTGGAGAGGGGGGAGAGGAAACGTCGTTGTTGGCAGGGAGGGAGGGATGCGAGTCCAGGTGAGAAGGTGTGACGTGAAGATGGGATGCCCGCCGCTATGACGCAGCCGAGACCCGCGGTGACGGCGTCAGTTTCACCCGGGGAGGCGAGCGGCAGCGGGACGGGGTAACGGCGGGGTAGCCAAGCAACGCCGGACGCGCTGACGTCGCCGGGGCGGCAAAACGTCCGCCCGGGCCTGAAACGGGCGGAGGCAGCTGTGGTTACGTGCGGGGGGCCGGTGACGCAGTCGCGGGGCGCTAGGACGCGGCGTGCGGAGCCGGCGGGCAGGGGCAGGCCCCAGGGTCCCGGCGCGGCGGCGGGACAGCACCTACCTTCCCGGCTTCGGGTCCGGGAGTGCGGGGCGCGGAGCCGCCGGAGCGCTGCCTCCCTCCTTCCTCCTCCCCCCCGCCCCCGCCCCGCAGCGCGACACACAATACTCGCCGGAAGCGGAAGCCTCGCCGAGAGGCTCGTGTCAGTGGAAGCTGGGGTGTAGGCGGGCGACAGCGGGAGGGCCTAGCGGCGCCTGCCGAACAAGAAGGCGGGGGGCCGGAGGTGAGCACCAGCTGGAGGAGTCAGGGGCAAGAAGAGACCCGGAGGGGCAGGTGGCTGGAATGCGGTCGTCCAGGTGACCCGAGGAATCCGCTGGAGAAAGACAGCCGCGCATGCGCGTGCCGGAGCGCTGAAGCCCATTGCCCTCAGGGCGCCTACGGGCGCCGGGGCAAGCGGTACTGTCCCGCCCAGGGTCCGCGCCCGGACTCTGGCCTGGCTCGGTTGTTCCCAGGTGGCGCTGGGAGCCGTCGAGGGCGGAGCAGGGGCGGGTTGCGGACTTTGAGCTACACTTCTCCTCTCTCCTGGCCAGTCTCGGGAGAAGGTGGCTCGCCGAGTCGGCGGCCAATAATGTGGCGGTCCTGCTGGTCTCAGCTGGCACGTCATTTCCGACTAGTTGAGTTTTAGGCTTTTAACATTCAAGGATTAGCTCAGTCCTGCTTTGGGCTTCGGATATTCCTTACCTTGTCCCTTCTAGGCGGGCTTTATGGAAATTACCTGCTGTCTCCGCTGGAGTGGGAGCCTCGAAAGAGCTGGTACTGCGACTCTGCTGCTCACCTTCGCATCCTCGGCTCCTTGCTCGGGGCCCGACTGCAGTGAGCGCGCCTTGAACTCGGGTTCTGAATGCGAGAGAATCCTGTCTTTTTCCAGTTTGGGAGCTTTGACTTGAGTTTCTCCCCAAGAGTAGATAATGCTTGTATGGAGACTCCAGACTCCTGCGTTATTACCTCCTTACTTTCCTCTCCTGTTGCTGGAAGCTTCGCAGGTCTGTGACTTTGGAGGACGAGGGTGAGTTGAGGCTGGAAGAGTCTGCTGATGGAGGTGTGATGAGACTGGGAGGAGGTGCGGAGTTGATGGAGCTGCGGAGGGTGGGTGCTGGGTAAATGGGTGATGCGGCTGGGTAGGAGTTAGTGCTCTAAGCGCAGACACGGCTGGTAGAAAAGGCAGCCCACCTCCCCTCTTCCCCCAATATTTGGCATACAGAATGCTGACTGAAAGAAATAAGCAAATTTTGGTGTCCCCTTCGAGGGGAAATGGCCATATGGCCCAGCTTGTTCCTGTGTAAGTTGTGATGCTGTTTACAAACACTGTGCAGTGTTTAACCTCAGAGCATCCTGGGAGCCAGGAACTTATTTACTTGCAGAAAATATCTAATATGGGAGGTATGAAGATTTAGAGTCAGACATGCTAAGTACAGTTGATCTGCTTTTTCTTCACTGTTCTTTGCTTTTTGTTCACTTTTCTTTTTTCAGTAGCCAGTGGTTGAAGATTAAATTCGATAAAATTACATTAACTCTTCTCCACCCCATTGTTATTTGATTGTTAGGAATTTTAGAAGCAGTACGTTTTCTATTTTACGGACTGCCTCAATTCGAATGTAGTGAAAGCCACTAACTAGGTGGTCAGCCTCTTTAGCCTTGCTTTATGGGGAGAGTGGTGAGGTTTGGTTCTGGTTTATGATTTGTAACTTTTAAGGTGTTGGCTAGCACTTTACTCTGGCTTTCTGTTTGTAAAAACAGATGTGGTACTAAGGAAATTATCAGGAGCAAGGACATTGCCTAGGAGTATGAAGAATGTGTTGGCCTCGAGTAATAGATTTTTAAGGGGACTTCATGCCCAATAGGGCTTCCCTGGGGGCTCAGAGGTTAAAGCGTCTGCCTGCAATGCGGGAGACCCAGGTTGGATCCCTGGATTGGGAAGATCCCCTGGAGAAGGAAATGGCAACCCACTCCAGTATTCTTGCCTGGAGAATTCCATGGAGGGAGAAGCCTGGTAGGCTACAATCCACGGGTTGCAAAGAGTCGGGCATGACTGAGCTACTTAACTTTCATGCCAAGTACGGAAGAAAAGGGAGGAAGAATAGGTAAAACTATAAAATTATAGTTTAGAAGTTTATTATACTATAAAAATACAGTTTAGAGGGCATTATTGTCATAGGCCAGGGGTAGATATTGCCCATACTGTCTTTGTGGTATGAAAATTGCATCAGATTATACTAAATGGTGAGCATTACTGAAGTTTGAATTTCATATAAATTCTTCACTTGTTTTGAAAATTTATTCTCTTTTTTATTTTACCCCCAATCATTTAAAAATATAAACACATTTCTTAGCTTGTGGGCTGTACAAACACAGGTGGCAGACCATAGTTTGCTGAGCCCTTACATAGAACAATAAAGAAGTACTCGGTATTTTTCAAGAGAGAATAATTGAGAAAGAGGGTGATCCCAGTGCTATGATCTCTTATTTTCATCTGTCTATATGATAACACACAAAATAATAAAGAAAATTTGAGATCTTAACACAAATTTGTATTTTTTATGACCTGTGAAACTTGATCACGTGAGAATTATGAATATACTAATAAGATACAAGTACATTCTTTAAACAAGAAAAAGTATTCCTTGTCTAAAAAAGGGATTGTAGTTCAGGAGAGGTGGAATAACATCGAGTTGTGGTGTTGATTTAGACCAAAGGATTTCCAGCACAGGAATATGCTGGAATAATAGTAGTAAAATATTATTACTATTATGCAAAAATAATTACTATATAGTAAATATTACTATATTACTATAATTTATGCAAAAATAAATAGTAATGTGAAGGATAATTCAAAAATTTTAAATATACACTTTAATATTGTTTTTATATCAGGGAACGATATATCTGCTATATCTTTTATATAGAGGATCTTGTGGAACTGCTGAGTCATATAGAGGAAAAGCGGGTATTAGCACTGCAGGTTGGAGAAGGAAATGGCAACCCACTCCAGTGTTCTTGCCTAGAGAATCCCAGGGACAGGGGAGCCTGGTGGGCTGCCGTCTGTGGGGTCGCACAGAGTCGGACACGACTGAAGCGACAGCAGCAGCAGCAGCAGCAGCAGCAGCACTGCAGGTAGGAAACTGGTGGAGGTCGGATATACGATATGGTAGGTTGAGGAGGGAAAGAGTTCAGCTGTCCATACTTCTGAAATTCTAACTCAGAAAAAGGCAAAGCATCTAATTTTTCCCCACCTTTTTTTTTTTTTTAGTTATGAAAAATTTAAATTACAGTCTTTTTATAGGTTACATTGGCTTTTATCTTTCCCGTTCAGTAACATTGGAGTTACTTTGTTCTTTTTCAAGTCTACATTATTACTTCTTTGTGTAGACATATGATTGATTCAGCCATTTGTTTAAATAAGACATTTAGGGCCTTTCCGGGTGTTAACTTTTTGCCCACGCGGCTTGCAGGATCTTAGTTCCTCAACCGGAAATCAAACCCAGGCCTTAGCAGTGAAGGCGCTAAGTCTTAACCTCTGGCCTGGCAGGGAATATCCCCCAAGTCTTATTAAAGGCCATAGTGGACATACTTGTAATATATCTATTTCCCTCATTTTTACTCTGATAATACTTGACGTATAAACACTGTATTAGTTTAGGTTGTACAACATAATTATTTGACATATTTGCACATGTATCTTTATTTTGTCATAACATCTGTATTAGTAGGACAAACTCCTGAAAACTGAGCTTCTTTGTGAAAAGGCATGGAGATTTAAAATCCTAATCGTCTTTTCAGTTTCCTTGCCATAAGGTTGTACCTATTTATGCCCACACCAGCATGTAATGAGATGACCTCTTTGCTTACAGTGGAGCCTGTGTTGATCTTTTCATATTTTAAATTTTTTGCTAATATTTTTCATTAAAAGTTTTTAATGATTGCATAACAGATCTTGTTCTGTAGGTAATGTACATTTTCCAGCCTTTTTTTCAGCAGATGGGCATTTACTTAATTTCCTTTATAAAAAATTTTTTTTAATTTTGCTGCTGCATAAACAGTGTTAAAAGATTCTCTGAACATTTGTCCTTATGTGCTAGTGGATTTATTACTGTGAAAAAGGTTGGATTGAAGGCTATAATTTACATCAGCCCTCTGTATCTGTGGGCTCCTCATCTGTGGATGTGGAGAGCTGCCATTCTTTAGAAAGGACTTGAGTATCAGTGGATTTTGGTATCCATGGGGAACAGCTGTAGTACTAATTTTTATGAATATTTCCATACTGATTTTTAAGAAGGCTATTATTATTTACATTTACCTTGACAGCAGTATTTGAGCTTTCCTGTTTCCCACATCCCAGAAGAGATGGTTATTATCTATGTCTTTATTTCTTTCTGGCCAGAAAAGAGATGTTTGGTTATTTGAATCATATTTTTTTTCTTCCTTAGTAATTTTGAGTATCTTTTTGTTGTTATTTGTTTGTTACTGGGGTTTGTTTTCTGTGCATTTCCAATCTTTGGCTGTTTTTCCTGTTGCATTGTCTGTCTTTTGCTTATCAATTTATACATACATACCACACATGACATACTGTCCTCATTAAGAAATCCAGTCTGACTCCAGATTCTAATTTACTTTCCTACGTTTTCCTACAATGTTTTTTTATTTTTTACATTTAGATCTTTATTTTTTAGAATATGATGTAGCTTGAAATTTTCCATGAATAAAAAGTTGTAGAAATTAAATGAATTTTTAAAAGTATATGATGTAAAAGGAAGATCTTTATTTTTCTCTAGAGCAGTGCTGTCCAATAGAAATGGAATGCAAGATACTTATGTAATTTTAAGTTTTCAGTCAAGCCGCATTAAAAAAAAAGTAAAAACAGATGAAGTTAATCTTAATAGTATATTTCATTTCACCAACTTAACCCATTATATAAAAATATTATTTTTACATATAATTTATTTTGAACAATTATTAAACGATGTCTTTGAAATCCAGTGTGTATTTTACACTTATATCAAATCTCAGTTCAGACTAGGCACATTTTAGTTGATCAGTGGCCGCGTGTGGCTAGTGGCTTTTGTTGAATAGCGTGTGTTATATGGATTGGATGGATGGCTCGTTGTGCTAGCTTCATTTATTAAATAATCATCCTGTTTTTGTTGAATTAAATTTCACACTTGTCACACCTGAAATTGTTTCATAGTGAGATCTGTTTCTGGATTTTTGATTCTAATCTATTTGTCTCTTACACCAACACCACAGATTTTATTTCATTGAATTTTCTTGGATGTTCTTGGACATGTATTCCATATATAAATTCTAAATCAGTTTTTTTTTTTTTTTCACAGTTCTCTCCCCTCAAAGGAATTAAAAAAACCTATTGTGATTCTAAACAGAAAGGGGTTTAATGTATAATTTAATTTGGGTATAGTTGGCATTTTTTATATTGTCTTCCCAGTCAGGAATTTGGTTTGCCTTCCATTTATTCAGGTCTTGTTTTATTTCTTCAATAAGATCCTCATTTTTAAAAAACAGATTCTTTTATCTTTTTTTTTTGGCTGTTATGCATGGAGATCCCCCCCCCCCCCCAATTTCTAATAAGTAAACCACGTGCTTCATTGCTTGGATAAAGAAGAAATAATTGATATTTGACTATTTCTTACATCTAGACCCCTATCATAGTCTCTTACTAATAGTAAATTTTTAACTGTAGAGTTTAAGTATTACTGGCACTCTATGTTTTCATGTGTTTCCCCAGCTCATTCTTATGCATTTGGCCAGAGAAGCTCATTTGAGATCTGCAAATCTGTATGCTAAAGATTCTCAAAATTTGTTTCTGGCTTATCTCGCTTTCCTGAAACTAAGACATCTGGAGCTCAACATGTACAACCTGAGGTTTTTCCCTCTCTTGCACGACTAATGTGTTACTGAGTTCCAGAAATTCTTAACTGCTGTCCTTCTTTCCCCCTCTGGAGTATCAAAGAATTTGTAGATATTTTAAAAACTACTGCAGAAATTAAAAGGTCTCACTATAGAGCCTTCAGAAATAAATTCCCTTGCCCATTACATCACCTGTGAAGTTGCTGTTTTGATTTGTTGAGTCATTCTGCTGCTCTCACCAGTACCCCTTTCCATGTGCTGAGATAATTACTAGCATTGATATCTATCCTTTTCTGTCCAAGAAGATGGAAAATATCCTAAATCCTAGAGCATGTAGGAGGAAAACGTGTATTCTGGGGGGTATATATTGGTGTCCTAGGGTTGGTATAACAAGGTTTCATGAACTAGTGGCTTAGAAGAACAAAATTTATTCTCTCACAGGTCTGGAGGAAAACTGAAATCAGTGTTGGTCAGGTTGATTGCTTCTGGAGGCTCTGAGGGAGAATCTGATCCATGCCTCTCTCCTAGCTCTTGGGTTTGCTGGCAGTCCTGTGTTCCCTGGCAGTCTCCCTCTCTCCACTGTCACAAGGTGTTCTTTGTGTGTGTGTGTGTTTGTGTTTCTGTGTCCAAAACTCCCTCTTCTAATAAGAATGTCAGTCTTTGGACTAACACCCGTGTTAGTCCAGTATGACCTTATTTTAACTTCATTACACCTACAGAGATCCTATTTCCAAAAATGATTACATTCGGAGGTTCCTAGTGGACATGAATTGGGAGGGGGCACTATTCAACCCCGTACAGTATAATAGAAATAAAATTCACAGGTGTCGAGACTTCCCTGGTGGTCCACTGGCTCACTGGCTAAGACTGCGCTCCCACTGCAAGGGATCTGGTTCTATCCTCGGTCAGGGAACTAGATCCCGTTTGCTACGACTGAGAGTTTGCATGCCATGACTAAAGCATCCCATGCCTCAGTGAAGACCTGGCACAGCCAAATACAGAAATAAATCTTTTTTAAAAATTCACTGCTATCTCTAGACACTTCACCAGAGAGAAGTTTCCATGACATTACGATTTCCAGAGGTGCTCGGTGTAGACATTGAGTTGGTCAGTGGACTAGTCAGACTGTAGAATAGAACCTTGGCTGCTACTCATTCATATGTACATATTTGGTTCTGGGAAGCTAGGAGAATTGGTACTAAGCAGAGGAAGTTGAAAACAGACATAAAGATGACTTTTCTAACCACTTTTATGTATGCTCTCATTGTCAGCTGAGCCTGGGAAATTTGCCACTTTTGATCATCTGGCTCTGTGTCATCGTACCACCTTGCTCGATTACTTGGTGCCAAGGGGTCATACCAGAGGTCATATCTGGCATCCTTCTGTCTGTAGGCAAAGCCTCTTTTCAAATCTGAGTGACACTTGAGTAGAGGAATCATGGGATTGTCAAGCGCTCCTCCACTCCCCTTACTTGATATGGACAGAAGAGGCACTTTTACCTCCTAGGAAAGGGTGCAGAACTTGGTTTTCAAGCTGGCTGTATTTTAGGGAGGGGACCAAAAGGAGAAGAGTCTGCTCCTAGTGCAGTGAGTATATAGATGGTACTCTATAAACGCGTGTTGAATTAAGGAATTTTTTCCTCATGGGGTAGCTCTTGGCATAGTACATAGCTAAATGTTTACCTGAATAGTGCTTTGACTCCTTTGACTTCCAAAACAGCAGTATGTGGAAGGCTTTATTACTCCAGTTCTCCTCACTGCCAACGTACCGTCCATCAGAACTAAGTTATTTGCAGTTCCCTGAATCTAGTGCCCTACTTTGCAGTTAAATATTTGTTGTTTCTTCTGGATTCCTCCTAATCTTGCTCCCACTTCCAAGTTACTAACATTTTTCTCTGCAATACTTCTGTACTTTTACAGTGTTCTTGAATTATTGATGTTTTTATATCTGTCCTCCACTAGACTGGGAGCTACTTGAGATCAGAAATTGTCTTTGTTTTCCCGTCACCTCATAGTGTCTTGACACATGGGAAGCCTTAGTTCAAAGAAGGAAATCAAGGCTTGAAAGAGTAATTTGCCTAAGGTCACACAGCTGGTGTATGGCAGCACCAGAAGGAGAATCTAGATCCTAAATCACTCAACAGCTATAAAGAAAAAAGTGCTGCACAGGTGTCAGGAGACCCAAGGACTAACCTTGAGTTGGTAGCTCTTTGTGTTATCCTGCCTGGGTGTGATTCTTTACCTTTATGGTATTTTGGTTCTTGTTTGTAATGCTCTTTTTAGGACCATCAACCAAAGGTACTTTTTGTATGTGTTTCTTCCAAGGAAATTGAAAAAGTCTCAATTCCCTCATTTTAAGGTAAGCAGCTGAAGAGAGTTGTTCAGGTGCTTTTGGATCTTATGTTCCAGGTCTTTGTACCTTACCTGTATGCTCTCCATAGGTAACTCCACTACCCTTTATTCTTTATCTTCTTTGCATGTTGAGATGTGAGATTTCCTCAGGAGCAACTGCCTTCTGCTCTCCAAGGTCCTGAAAAGATACCCCTGGGCTTCCTGAAAATTCCTGTTTCCCGGAATGCAGATTTGAGTTCTGATTGGTTCTTCTTCTTCTTCTTTTTTTTTTTTTTTTTAAGTCTTTATTGAATTTGTTACAATATTGCTTCTGCTTTATGTTTTGTTTTTTTGGCTGCAAGGCATGTGGGATCTTGGCTCCCTAGCCAGGGATCATACCTGCACCCCCTGTGTTGGAAGGCAATGTCTTAACCACTGGACCACCAGGGAAATCCCCTGATTGGTTCCTGAAGAAAAAGAAGATGGCAGTTCTATTTCCAGTTTTTTAAGGAATCTCCACACTGTTCTCCATAGTGGCTGTAAACTGGAAATAGAACTGCCATATGACCCAGCAATCCCACTGCTGGGCATACACACTGAGGAAACCAGAAGGGAAAGAGACACGTGTACCCCAATGTTCATCGCAGCACTGTTTATAGTAGCCAGGACATGGAAGCAACCTAGATGCCCATCAGCAGATGAATGGATAAGAAAGCTGTGGTACATATACACAATGGAGTATTACTCAGCCATTAAAAAGAATACATTTGAATCAGTTCTAATGAGGTGGATGAAACTGGAACCTATTATACAGAGTGAAGGAAGCCAGAAAGAAAAACACCGATACAGTATACTAATGCATATATATGGAATTTAGAAAGATGGTAACAATAAGCCTGTGTACTAGACAGCAAAAGAGACACTGATGTATAGATCAGTCTTATGGACTCTGTGGGAGAGGGAGAGGGTGGGGAGATTTGGGAGAATGGCATTGAAACATGTATAGTATCATGTATGAAATGAGTCGCCAGTCCAGGTTCGATGCACGATACTGGATGCTTGGGGCTGGTGCACTGGGACGACCCAGAGGGAGGGTATGGGGAGGGAGGAGGGAGGAGGGTTCAGGATGGGGAACACAGGTATACCTGTGGCGGATTCATTTCGATATTTGGCAAAACTAATATTGTAAAGTTTAAAAATAAAATTAAAAAAAAGAAAAAGAAGATGGCAGATGATCTGATTATTGGAAAACACGGGAGAATTAAAGGCACTACTCAGGTGATAGAGTCAGATCTTCTGTTATTTTGTCTTTCTCCTTCTCCCTCTTTTCTTTGGCTGCCTCAGTGAGTCCACCTCTGCTTCTCTTGTTGCTGAGGTCTCAGACTTTACTCTAGGGGTGCTGGCATGACTGAACTCAGATGAAGGATTAAGGAGATTAGGACTGGAGGACTAGGTAGGGTCCAGAAGCTCATGGGTTTATCTATCAGAGAGACTTAAGAAAGTGTATCTCTCATACTCAGACCTTGGTCTGGGGTCAACACAGTGTTGTCATTGATCACACCCTGAGGATTCACCTCAGTGAATCCCTGAGAAACTAGAATGTCTTCCCTCTCATCCTAAGAATTCTGCTGCTTAGGAAATGACCCCAAAGTGATAGTCCTAAAGTCCTCTCCCTGTTCCCACAGAGAACTACAGAAAGATTCAGATGAAGAGCCTGACTCAGGATGTGAAACTACCAGGATGAGATTTTTTTTTTTTTTTTTCTTTTAAAGAGTATTTTCTTTGCTATTGATATTCAGTGCTTCACTATTTTGTTAATTATGTTATTCCTCTCCTGTATCCCTCCCATTTAATTAATTGCCAGTTTCTGACATTTTAAAACATCTTAGCCTTCTCCTTCCATTTCTGCTTTGTTCCATTTCAGGTCTTTCCTAGATAGTAGCCGCTGACTCCCTACCTTTATCTGAGCATTTGTTCTCACTCTGTTGCCCCACTCCCAGTGTTTCCTCTGTACTATGTCTTTGGTGATGTTTCTGACTCAAAACTCTTGTCATCTGACTACTCAGTCATTTTAATGATGACTTTTATCCTTCACCTGTTGGGTAAAATCTAAATCTCTTTGGAATGGCTTACAAGGCTCTTGATGATCTTGTCCAGTGGATTGTCCTAAGTTTATAGATGGGGGATTTGTGAGGAAGAACAGACCATTTGCAGAGAAATAGACAACTGCATCTTTGTGCACTTAGGTTTTTGGGGATTCCATATGTGATCCCATTAAAATGTGAGGAGAGAAAGTCTTTCTACAGTCTTCTTTTTAGCTGATGAAAGAAGCAAAGGAATCCTTCTCTTTTGTCAAACTGAGTACTTTCTAGGGAAACCAAAATCTTTACAAACTGCTCATGGAAATTACTCTTTCTCTTTGTACTAACAGAGGTGGGCCACAGACCACTGAGGACACTCATTAAGCATGTACTCCCAAAATACTGAAAAGAGAGTCCATCAGAAACAAACTTTTATTAAAAGACTATGTTAGGCACTGTGCTCAGTCACGTGGATACCAGTGAACAAGACAGACGTATTCCCTTCAGGAATCTGTGCTCATAGCTTGGAAAACAGACAGCTAGTTCTGAAGTATTTCTCTGGAGATATAACCAGTTCCAAACTATCTTTTGTCTTGATCATAACTCCTTTAGAGTTACTGTCTTCATAGTCGTCTTTTTTCTTAAGATTATTAGTCCCTCTTGTGCTTCCTCTTTTTTGCTTTCAAATCAGCATTTAACAAAGCGTTTATTGACTCTGCTGACCTATGTAGCAACAGTCTTCCCTTTTCTGCAATGAAAGAAATGGTATACGTTTTA
This sequence comes from Bos indicus x Bos taurus, assembly GCF_003369695.1. Classification (NCBI taxonomy): domain Eukaryota; kingdom Metazoa; phylum Chordata; class Mammalia; order Artiodactyla; family Bovidae; genus Bos; species Bos indicus x Bos taurus. The sequence continues at coordinate 29,363,856 of NC_040098.1, forward strand.
GTTTCCTCAGTTCTCACCTCTCTGGCTTCTGCAATCCCTCTTCTCGCCACTGAACGCCCCTCTTCTCACACTGTCGTCCAGGGGTCCTCAGAGGCCTTTCCCTAGGCTTCTCTGCGGCGCCTGACTCCACTCAGGCCTCTCCCTCCGTAGTCTCAGAGCACTGTTGGATACAGTCCAGTTTGCGCAGTCTCTCCCGTTCTCCCCACCACCTTTACCCCTACCCTACTTGCTTCTCCTGTGAACCTCTGACAGAATCTTCATATCTATTCAGGGCTTTGTTGCTGTTTTCAACTTTGCGTCTGGTGATGTTTTCTTCACACCCAGAATCCTCTAGAGGATTCTAGAGAGTAATGTGAAATCTTACAGTAACACTGATGTTTCTGTGTCATGCACATAGAGAAATTTCAATTCTCTAGTGCCTGGGAATTTTAGAAGTGAAGTACTATAGTATGCATTCACAGATAATTCTTAGCAACATAATCCAGGATTGAAAGCTATTTTGTTGCATTTAAAATTGTATTTAGAATACAGTAGTTAATTTTTCTGTAACTATGCAAAAGTAACAGAGCAGGCCATCCCAAGGTTCATACCTAGTTTAGACAAAAGAATCAAAGGATTTACCTACCTTATAAGACCTAGCATTTTTCTCCTTCTGTAGTACTTTTCAAAAAATGGGCAGCAGATCTAAATAAACATTTCTCCAAAGAAGACATATAGATGGCCAAAAAAGCACGTGAAAAGATGCTCAACATCACTAATTATCAGAGAATGCAAATCAAACCTATAGGGAAGTATTCCCTCATACCATTCTGACAAGTGGCCATCATCAAAAAGTCTATAAACACAGAAAACAACATAGTGTTGTAAAGGAATTATCCTCCAATTAAAAATAAAAAGTAGGGACATGAAAAGAGAGAAGATGCCAATAAAGGGTACTTTAATTGGTAAAATAAAAAAGTGAATACATACCCAATAAAATACAAAATATTTAGTTCTTAAAAAAAAAAAAGGCTACAAACAATAAATACTGGAAAGGAAGTGGAGAAAAGGGACCCCTCCTGCACTGCTGGTGGGGATGTAAATTGGTATAACCACTGTGAAGAACAGTGTGGAGGGTCCTTAAAAAACTAAAAATAGAACTACCATATGATCCAGCAATCCCACTCCTGGCCATATTTCCACAGAACTCATAATTAGAAAAGATACATGCACCTCAGTGTTCATTGCAACACTATTTACAATAGCCAAGACATGGAAGCAGACTAAGTGTCCATTGACAGGAATAGATAAAGATGATGTGGTACGTGTATATATAATGAAACGTTACTCAGACATAAAGAAGAACAAAAGAATGCCATTAGCAGCAACATGGATGGACCTAGAGATGATCATACTGAGTGAAAGAAGTCGGAGATGATTTCAGTCATATGTGGAACCTAATTTTAAAAAATTATACAAATGTATTTTTTTACAAAACGAAAATCATCACAGATATTGAAAACAAGCTTATGGTTACCAAATGGGAAATGTTAGAGGTGGGAGGATAAATCAGGAGCTTGGGATTTTGGTGGCTCAGACAGTAAAAGAATCTGCCTGCAATCAGGGAGATCTGGGTTCAATTTCTGGGTCAGGAAGATCCCCTGGAGAAGGGAATGGCTACCCACTCCAATATTCTTGGCTGAAGAATTCCATGGACAGAGGCTACAGGCCATGGGGTCACAAAGAGTTGGATACAACTGAGCAACTAACACTTTCACTTTGATTCACTTTGCTGTTTTACATCTGAGACTAATAAAATACTATAAATCAACTATACTCCAGTAAAATTAAAAAGTTGGACTAAGACTCTTATGGCACCTTTTCAATGTTTTGTTGATTTTATGATAATACTTATTTCAAGAGTTTTAGAGCAGATACTTTGTTGTGTGAATCTGATTCATAATACTCTTTAAATTCTTTGTGATCATTGCTAATTTTGAGTTCTGAGCACTGACAATGTGTCGAGTACTTTTAACTTTCACACAGCTTTAGAACCAGTATTTACATTGGTAACAATTATAAGCCACAGGTGAGTTTTGTCAAAATCATTTGTTTTAGGTATTAGAAAAGCCAATTACTATTTACTTTGAACTGAATCTTACACAGTATTAAAGGCATTACTACTTGTCATAGTTTTTGTACAGTATCATGTGTTTCAGACTATGATGCATGTCATTGTTTCCTTGTTCCCTCTCAGATCCACGAGATTAATGTTTATAAGATTTAAAAGCAATGTTAAAAATGTATCCAGGAACTTCCTGGGGGCTCCCAATGCAGGGGGCCTGGGTTTGATGCCTGGTTGAAACTAAGACCCAGTGCAGCCAAATAAACAAAAATAATGAAAATAAATACAAAAAAGTGTGTCTAGACTTCCTCACTTCATTCTGTTTATTCCTCATATTTTAAGTTCTTGGCATTTATAGATATGAAAACACTGCACAACTGTTTACTGCAAGAATAGCAGTACAGTAACAATAAGAACAAAGGAGAAGCCAAAAAATATATTGTTTAGGAATTTTAGCAGTATGAGGATTTAACAAAGAGATGATTTTTATAAATGTAGAATGAAGAATGTACAACCCTAGCCACGGAGCTTGTGACTGAACTGGCAATTGGTACCATGAACGTGTCTCCTGCAATGACAGGAACTCCTCTGTTGATAGATCCTGTGTTAACCTAGACTTTGCTAATGAGTATATGTTAGGATTTATATCACTTATTTTACTGTTTATCAGTTGCTATTTTGTTTTCTTTAGCAAGCAGTATGGCTTCTGCTGCTGCTGCTGCTGCTAAGTTGCTTCAGTCGTGTCTGACTGTGCGACCCCATAGATGGCAGCCCACCAGGCTCCCCCGTCCCTGGGATTCTCTAGGCAAGAATACTGGAGTGGGTTGCCATTAACTTCTCCAATGCATGCAAGTGAAAAGTCAAAGTGAAGTTGCTCAGTCGTGTCCGACTCTGAGTGACCCCATGGACTGCAGCCTACCAGGCTCCTCCGTCCATGGGATTTTCCAGGCAAGAGTACTGGAGTGGGGTTTCATTGCCTTATCCGATGGCTTACTAGTGTATACTAACTGAATACCGGTATGGAACAGAATACTGTAGAGGGCTATGAACATTAGTTAATATGCTACTATGACTTTTAGGGGCTTCCCTGGTGGCCCATGGTAAAGAATCCACCTGCCAATACAGGAGACGTGGGTTCGATTCCTGGGTTGGGGAACATCCCCTGGATAAGGAAATGGCAACCCACTCCAGTCTTTTTGCCTGGGAACTCTTGTGGCCAGAGGAGTCTGGCGGGCAATAGTCAATGGGGTCGCAAAAGAGCTGGACACAACTAAACAACAGCATGACTTTTGAGTATTGAGCTGGTTAGGTTTGGAAGTCAGGTGGGGCATATTTAGAAATTACACTAATAAGGGGCCTCAAGAGTTAGGATACTTGCTTTTAATGCATGGCTCTTGTGGAGTGAGGGGAGGGTATGGTCTTTCTGTTTTTTTCTGATTCTTTTTGGCTGAATAAACAAAGTAGACTGAATAAAAATGAGAAAGTGTCTTCACTTTATTTTTAAAGTCAGATGAGGTGGCCTGGGTATTGGTGGTTATGTAATAATTTGCAGTTTTGTTGTTATTCAGTCACTCAGTTGTGTCCAACTCTTTACAACCCCATGGACTGCAGCACGCTAGGCTTCCCTGTCCCTCACCAATTCCTGGAGCTTGCTCAAACTCATGTCCATTGAGTCAGTGATGCCATTCAACCATCTTATCCTCTGTTGTCCCCTTCTCTAGCCTTTAATCTTTCCCAGCATCAGGGTCTTTTCAAATGAGTCAGTTCTTTGCATCAGGTAGCCAGAGCGTTGGAGCTTCAGCTTCAACATCAGTCCTTCCAATGAATATTCAGGACTAATTTCCTTTAGGATTGACTGGTTTGATCTCCTTGCAGTCCAGGGGACCTTAAAGAGTCTTCTTCAACATCACAGTTCAAAAACATCAATTCTTTGGCGCTCAGATTTTTTATGGTACAACTAGCACATCCATACATGACTACTGGAAAAACCATAGCTTTGACTAGACAGACCTTTGTCAGCAAAGTAATGTCTCTGCTTTTTAATATGCTGTCTAGGCTGGTCATAGCTTTTCTTCCAAGGAGCAAGCGTCTTTTAATTTCATGGCTGCAGTCACCATCTGCCATGATTTTGGAGCCCAAGAAAATAAAGTCTGTCACTGTTTCCATTGTTTCCCCATCTGCTTGCTGTGAAGTGATAGGACCAGATGCCATGATCTTCGTTTTTTGAATGTTGAGTTTCAAGCCAGCTTTTTCACTCTCCTCTTTGCAGCTAGATGTTATTAAATGCTTAGTGCAAGACTGGGATTGACTGTCATTCTTGCAAGTTATTTCACACTTAGAAAATAGCATGTTATGAAAGAGGAGGTTCTCTCACACTTCTAGAATGTGGTTAGGGAGGGGAGGGTGGAGATCCAAACAGAAAATTTAGTGTTTTCTTGTCCTGCCTTAAAATATAAATTTTAAGCAATGATCATGATATATTCATACAATAGAATATTCCTCTGTAATAAAAAGTCAAGTACTGATAAGTGTTACAGCCTAGTTGAGTCTTAAATATACTGAGTAAAAGAAACCAGACACAAAAGATGACAAATGATTTCATTTCTATGAAATGTCCAGAATAGGCAGATCCATGGAAATAGAAATAGTGGTTGCCAGAGGATTGGGGGATTTTAGGTGGGGGAAGGTCATGGATAAGGGCTTTCTTTGGGGGCTGATGGAAATCTTCAAAAATTGTGGTGCTGGTTGAAACAACTCTGTAAATTTATTAAAATGTGTTGAATTATACACTTTAAATGGGTGAATTATATGGTATGTAAATTACATCTCAAGAAAGCTGTTAAAAAATTAAAAATTTACATTTAGGGAATCCCTTGGTGGTCCAGTGGTTAGACCAGTGCCGGACTTGGGTTTGATCCCTGGTCAGGGAACTAGGATCCTACAAGCTGCATAGTGCACCCACCCCTAATTATTAATACATTTAGAATCTAAATTGAAATTAGTCAAAGTTGAACATTTTGAATTAAGTAAGATGTGGGCAGTGTGGAGATAATTTGTGTTATCTAGATGAGTACAGTTCAATAGAAGTAGAATGCATATGTGTGCAATTTAATATTTTGTAGTAGCCATATTCAGTGGGGAAAAAAAGGTGAAAATAATTTTAGTATATTTAATCCAGTAAGTCAAATATATTAGTGTACTCAGTTCCTCAGTTGCCACCTATGTCTCATTTTCCTCACCCTGAAACAAAACAACGGTAACTACTTATGGTTGTTGTGAGCATTAAGTGAGCTAAACATCTATTCTGTGTTTATTGTGTGTCAGGTGCCGTACTGAATTTAAGTGGACTTCCCTGGCGGTCCAGTGGTTAAGACTCTGCCTTACAATGTAGAGGGTGCAGGTTTGATCCCTGATTGGGGAACTAAGATCCCACATGGCATGCAGTGTGGCCAAAAATAAAAATACAAAAACCTTATTGAAAACAACGCCCCCCCCCCACCCCCCCCGCTGCCTCACCCGGCCCACCCTTGCCCAAACAAATGACTGTGCTTCCACTGCAGGGTCACAGATTCAATCCTTGGTCTGGGAACTAAGATTCTGAATGCTGCATGGTGTGGACAATAGAAAAATAAAGCTGGAGATTTTATCTACACTTAGTAGAAAAGGAAATACTAATTAAGGAAGAATGCATGATTTAGTTTGTGCGTTAATAGTATAGGGAACCATGAAGACTGTTTGATGTATATATTGTTAGATACATATGTGTGTATTTAAGGGAGTATATACATAGGACTATAGCTATCAGTTCCCACTAGAATGCGCGGGTGTGTGTGTGTGTACACTCACGTGTGTGTGCTGGTGGTGTGGAAGAAAGTTGATAAAGAATGTCAGAACCATGCTCCTAGACATCTTGTGCTTAGACTAGGGTTTCAGAATTGGCTGGTGAGCAAAGGGTGGGCAGAATCTGTCCTTCAAGCTACAGACAGAAGCCATGAAAACAGCCAGAAAGCAGTGTTCAGGGGTGAAATGACTCAGGAAGCAAAAAGGCTGAGAGAGGAAAATCAGATGTGATTGTCATGCAGAGTGGGTCCCTTTAGGGTCACCACCTGTTCACCAGGACTCAACAGAAAACCACAGTACCATATGCTATAGGTTAAGAAATAGGTTTCAATTCAGCGTCAGCAAGTAAAAAGAGGGCATGAGTCCCATTCCTCCTCTTCTTTCCATAAACAAGCAAACTGGGCACCCTTCTGGGCAGGCAGGGTGGGAGCATGGAATAGTGGAGGGGTCCTGCCACATTACTGCTCTCATCGTAAGGCAAGCAGTGCAAGAGCCACCTTACCAGGACTTCCCTGATGGTCCATTGGCTAAGACTCCAGGCTCCTGATGCAGAGGGTCCAGGTTCAATCCCTGGTGAGGGAACTAGATCTCACATGCTGTAACCAAGACTCAGTGCAGCCAAATACCCTTTTTTAAAACAAAGGGAGGGGAAGCCACCTTATCAATGAGGAGACACAAACTGCTTAGGCACCAAGCATTCTGGGTTAGTGTCAGCTGTTGACAGGATGTGGTGAACAGACTCCTGCAGTGTCCTCTAATGGTCCTCCACTGGTATTCACATACTTGTGAAATCCCCTCCCCTTGAGTGTGGGATGGATCTAGTGACTTAGTTCTAACCAAAAGACTATGGCGAAGGGAAAAGACATCACTTCCTTGAGTAGATCATAAAAGTCTGTGACTTTCATCTTGCTAAGAAACTCCTTTACTGTCTTTGATGAAGCAAACTGCCATGTTGGAGAGACCTATGTGGTAAAGAACTGAGAGGTTTCCCCTGTCCAACAGCCAGTGAGTGTCTGAGGCCCTCAGTACAACAACCCTCAAGGAACTGAATCCTGCTAAAAAAAAATGTAAGTTTGAAAATAGATCCTTTCCTAGTTGAGTCCAGATGAGCCCCACTCTTGCCAACATCTTTATTGCAGTCTTGTAGACACCCTAAAGTAGATGACCCAGCTTATGCTGTGCTTGGGTTGCTGACCAACAGAAACTCTGAGATGCTTTGAGTTGTTTCAATCCTCTTGTTTTGGGGTAATTTGTTATGTAGTGGGAGACAATACAGGAGAAGGAAATGGCAACCCACTTCAGTATTCTTGCCTAAAGAATCCTATGGACAGAGGAGCCTGGTGGGCTGCTGTCTGTAGGGTTGCACAGAGTTGAACACAACTGAAGCAACTTAGCATGCATGCATGCATTGGAGATGGAAATGGAAACCCACTCCAGTATTCTTGCCTGGAGAATCCCAGGGACAGAGGAGCCTGGTGGGGTGCCCTCTGGGGTTGCACAGAGTTGAACATGACTGAAGTGACTTAGCATGCATCCATGCACTGGAGATGGAAATGGCAATCCACTCCAGTATTCCTGCCTGGAGAAGCCCAGAAACAGAGGAGCGTGGTGGGCTGCCATCTATGGGGTCACACAGAGTCGGACATGACCGAAATGACTTAGCAGCAGCAGCAGCAGGAGATAATACATTGCAGGTGTTTGGAAATGTTAACTGCCCGGTAATTGGAGACCTGGGGGCCCATGGCAAATTACAGTCTCCTCTGCCAAGTGTTAAAAACACCACTGATCCCCTTAGAAGGTGACTTCTTTTTTAAAATATTTATTTTTATTTATTTATTTGTACTGGTTCTTCATTGCAGCATGTGGGATCTTGTTAATAGTTGTGGCATGTGGGATCCAGTTCCCTGACCAGGGATTGAACCCAGGCCGCCTGCATTGGGAATGTGGAGTCTTTGCCACTGAACCAGCAGGGAAGTCCCAGAAAGTAACTTCTTGCAGCTCCACTCACTGGGAGAAGGAACCCCAGGTTCATTATTCAGGCTACCCACGAGTGCTCAGTGTTATTTTCAGACAGTTCTGCTTCTTGTAATATAAAGGGAATATTAACTCACTAGAGTGAGTTAATGAAGTTAGGATAGTGGGTTATAGACCCCCTTATGAAGGGATATGTTTTCCTAGACTCTTGAAACCTAACTTTGAAGACAGAGTTGTTAAAGGCACCAAATAATTAGAGAAAAAAGTTTCAAAGAAAATGTTAGTATCTTAACTTAGAATTTTGTGACTTCAAAGGGGAGGAGACAGGAAGCTGTAGGTAAGCTGTAGTAGGAGTGAAGGCTGATTTCTAACCAACTAAATGTCAAGAGGGAAAAACGCAAAAGAGAGAAAATTAGTAAGTTAGGAGACAAAGCAAAAAAAAATCAATAAGTATGTCTCTTTGTATCTTGGTTTAACACCTCAGTTGTTAAGGAAAAAATAATAATATAACTAGAAAAGTGTGAACACGCCCTAGATATTTGATGATGGTAAGAATTATTATTATTTTTAGAAATGATATTATAATTATGAAATTTATGAAGTTATTTTTAGTGATATAGTAAAAATATTACAGGTGAAATGATATATTTATAATTTTGTTTAAAATATTCTGCACCTACTGGGGGGAACTAGGTGGGAGTATAAATGATGCAAGGCTGATTGCAACTATATGACATGGGAAAGGCAAACTACAGAGACAAGAAAACCTAGTGGCAGCTGGTGGGGTGGGTAGGGAGATAAACGGGCAGAACACAGAGGATTTTCAGGGCAATGAAAATACTTTGTATGCTGTAATAATAATGAACATATGGCATGTGCGTGTGTACTCAGTTGCTCAGTCATGTCTGACTCTTTCCAACCCCATGGACTGTAACCTGCCAGGTTCCTCTGTCCATGGAATTATCCAGGCAAGAATACTGGGGTGGGTTGCCATTTCCTACTCCAAGAGATCTTCCGGACCCAGTGATCGAACCCCTGTCTCCTGTGTTTCCTGCATTGGCAGGCGGATTCTTTACCCATGTGCCACCTAGGAAGCCATATATGTCATTATACATTTGTTCAAAGCATAGTATGTACAACATCAAGAGTGAATACTAAGGAAAACTGTGGACTTTGTAGCTATGATGTGTCGATGTGGGTTCATCCTTGGTAAAAAATGTACCATTCTGGTGAGTGGTGTTGATAATTGGGGGAGACGATGTAAGTGTGGAAAACCTCCATACCTTCCTCTCAATCTTGTTGAAAACCTAAAACTTTTCTAAGACAATGAAGTCTTTAAATACATATATATAAAGCAAAAACCAAAACCTGTTCAGTAGAAGGACTTAATAGCAGAATTGAGCTGGCAGAAGAAAGAATTTGAAGATAGTTCAAAGAGTTTATGCAGTATGAAGAACTGGAAGAAATAAGGATAAAAAATGTACGAACAGAGACTCAGATACTGTCGGACACCATCAGTATACCAACATATGCATAATAGTCTCAGAAAAGGAGGAAAGGAAAAAAAAGGCAGAAAAAAAAAATAATAAAGGCTTAAAACTTCCCAAATTTGATGAGAAATATTAATCTGTACACCCAAGAGACATACCATACTCCATGTAAGATAAACACAAGGAGATCCACACGAAGACACATTAAGGTCAAAAGATTACGAACAAAAGACAAAGAAAAATTTGAAAGCAATAAGGGAAAACATGCATATTAAACATATACATACCTACACCCAATAAGAATAACAGCTAACTTCTCATCAGAAAAAACAGAGGCCAGAAAGCATTGATATATTCAAAGTGAAAAGCTAAAAACACAGAAACCACCAAGTAACCTGATAATTAAGAATCCTATATCTAGCAAAACTGTGATTTGAAACTGAAGACAAAGACATTCCCAGATAAAGACCCTGAGAGAATTTATTGGTATTAATAGCAGATCTGTGGGGAGGGAGGTGGGAGGGGGGTTCAGGATGGGAGGGACACCTGTATACCTGTGGCCAATTCATGTTGGTGTATGGCAAAAACCATCACAATATTGTAATTATCCTCCAATTACATTAATTCAAAAAATGGAGCTGTCTTAACAAGAAATATTAAAGTCAGGTTCTTTAGACTGAAAAGAAATGGCACCAGATTATCCAATCCACATGAAAGAAAGCACCAGGAAAGGTAAGATGAAGGTAATTATGAAAAATAAATGTATTTTTATCTTATCTGACTTAAATTACATAAGACAATGAATTTATTGTATTGAGCTTATAACACCTACAGATATATATTCATGTGAATAATTGGACAAAGGATGGGGGAGGGAATGGAACTCTTGGAGTAAGGAAATGACAGAAGTGGTAATTTGAATCCACAAGAAGAAAGAGGACTGGAACTGCTAAATACAAAGTTTAAAATGAAAGGCTCAAGTATGTTTTTTTTCTTTTCTCAACTTCTTTAAAAGAAATTGATATAAATCAGTATTTATGACACTATATTGTCAGCTTTATAATACATACATAGATGTAATATATATGATAACACAAAGGAGAGGAGACAAAACTTTATCAGAGCAAGTTTTCTGTGCTTACTGGAATTAAATTAGTATTTATCCAAAGTATATCATGATATGTTAAGGTGGAGATTATAATTTCTAAAGAAATCACTATAATTCAAAATTACACTGAGATTGAACAAAATAATTTATATGGGTCATAGCAAATACTTAATAAAAGGCAGTAAGGGAAGGAATAGAGAAAAAGATGTGAAACACATTGAAAAAATGAAAAATGGTAAACAAATCCACTCATAATAAATGTGAATGGATTAAACGTAGTTTTCTATGGTACATAATAAGTGATTAAAACCTAGCACCCCAAATCAACACACATTTGTTATCTCATAATTTCTGTGGCTCAGGACTTCAAGCATACCTTAACTGGAGTCTCTGCAAGCCTTTTTTTTTTTCAATTAAGATGTCAGTTGTGTTCTTATCTGGAGGACTGACTGTAAGATCCACCTCCACACTCACTGAGGACATCAGTAGAATTCAGTTCCCTGTGGTTATATCATAAGACTGAGGGACTTGACTGGTTGTTGACTGGAGGCTGCCTCAGCTCCTGTCGGCCACCCCTCAGTTCCTTATCACATGGGGCTCTCAACATGGCTACTTCCTCAAAGACAGCACAGCAGGATATCTTAAGAAAGTCTGCTAGCAAAACAGACTCTGGTCATGTGATAATAGGCATGACATCCTATCACTTGCCATATTCTCTAAAAAAACAAATTTTTTTGTTTTTAATTTGGCTGCCTGTGGTCTTAGTTGTGGCATGTGGGATCCAGCTCTCTGACCCGGAGTGGAACCCAGACCCCCTGCATTGGGAGCTCTGAGTCTTTGACACTGGACCATGAGGGAAGTCCCTGCTACGTTCTCTTGGTTAGAAACAATTCAAAGGTCCCAGAGACAGTCTCGAGGTGGGGGATGATAAAAGGTCATAAATATTAGAAGAAGATCGTTGGGGGTCATCTTAGAGTCTGTCTGCCACAGAGGGAGCTTCCTTAACCTGATAAAAGAGCATTTATGAAAAACCTATAACTAATATCATGTTGTTCACTCACTCAATTGTGTCCAGCTCTGGGACACCATGGACTGAAGCACGACAGACTTCTAACATTTTTATTTTTTGGCTGTGCTTTCACTGCTGGGTTTGATCCCTGGTTGGGGAACTAAGATCCTGCAAGCCTTCCTGCGCTGCCAAAAGAAAAGCCTGTTGGAGAAAGCCTACGTTTCTGTGAACAGACTTGGTAGAAACCAGGGCTTTGAGAACTCTGCCAGTGAGAGTTCAGAAGAAAATGAGGAACATCTTATTGGAAAATAGAAAAGGGGGAAATCTTTGTTAAGTATTGATAGTAGTGGAAAGCTTAGCTAAATTATCTCCTGGAGAATTTGTAAGAAATGAAACTGGTTATATAGCTAAGGAGATTTCTGAGCACAGTTGGTGCTGCTTGTTCCTGTTTATGTTACAGGAACATGAGAGGAAAGAGATAAACAGGAACCAGGGTTGGCTTATTTTAAAAATTCTCTCTAGATGACAAAAAGCCAGGAGGAGATAGAAAGGCGATGTACTTTGTTTTTTTCATCTTTCTTTTGGCTCCATGTCCTTGCCTCAACCCTAATGTGGGGGTTTGAACCTTCTCCCCTTAAACTGCCAAGCCATGGAAAAGAGCTTACTCTGAGGCAACTCTGACTCAGTGGTGGTCTCATTTCCTCCAGAGCAGGGGAAGGAACTGCCCCTTCCAAATTCCTCTTAGTAGTTTCTGGCTTAAACAGTAATCCTGCTGGATTTATTTTAATTGAACATTTTATTTCCCCCCCAGTGTTTCAGATAAAATTAACCTATAACATATTCATTAAAGGTGGAGGAATGATGATTTGATATATGTTTGTACTGATAACAGGACTGCCAGTGTGACTAATGGGACATTTTATTTTTTTATTTTTTTTTAAGTACCAAGGATCTTTATTCTTAGGTCTGATATTTAATCTGTGGCTGAAGATAATATGTCACTATTTAGAGAATAAAAGGTCCCATTATCTTCATTCAAGTCTTCAGCCACAAAGTTACACCTTATTCTCATACAAGATAAGGGTTGGTAGGGGATTAAGGAGGTACACTGAGGATAAAAGCAAAAGGGAACAAACACTTTTACAAGCATATTGTCCCAGTTACCGTGAAGGTTACGTTTCAGGTTAATTTACAAAAGTAGTGACAGAACCATGATTTCAGTGAAAATCAACACATTATACCTTTTAAAAAACCAGAAATACTAAGTCAGGCAAGCATGCGAAATTCAGAGTTAAAAAAACGCAGGGGCTGGCTGCCCAAACAGGTATTTCCCTCAGAAAGAGGGATTTGAAAATGCTGCACAGAACCAAAGGAATTAGAAGCTGAATTAGCACACTCATTTCCTCAGTTTATATATGAGGCAAGTGGGCAGACATTAACTGGTAAAGCTTACTCAGCCAGATTAAGAATGTATAGACATCCAATTCCTGGTGCTATCCGCAACTACATGTATCTAAAATACAAGGAGGTAAATATCCAGAATACATCAAACCCATTGATTTAAAGAAAACATTTCAAGGGAGGGGGTGAAGTTGTTATTATAGCATAGCAGCACATTACACATATTTAAGAGATTAAATGGAAAAAAATAATCTCTTAATGCTCAGTTTTGATCAACACAAGTTTCCAGCCAACTTTCTGATGTAGAGCAAAACAAGTATATTCTTCAGTTTTCTTCTACATTTTTGGGGGCCTATCTTTCAAAACTGAGCACCGGGTATTTTTAATGTAAGTAATGGGATGTTATATGTACATTCTAATCACACATTTTAAGAATAAACAAAATGCAAATTTCAGTAATTCGTAGTGTATTTATACAATGAAAAGCTCTCTATCAAAATACACTTCACTGGGAAAAATAAATAAAACAGACAAATGGATCTACACAAAGTAAAAATTAACTTTGGTAGACTTCACTGTGGAGGACAGTCCATAACAAGCTTATCTGCCCTTACTCCCCCAGAGCCGATCATCTTCTGAGTTAAGATTTTAAAAATATGTTTTAATTGAGATCATTATGTTGACATTTGTTTCTCATTCCACATCATCTTCAGCCAAGCTCTGAGCACTTACAATTCTCTGACTAATTGTTGGGAGCTTAGTCAGAAGCATCTGGAACACTGGTGGTGGAAGTTTGTTGCAACACTTGCAGTAACTGCTGTGGCTGTCCACACAGCAATCGCATTTGTCAGATGGTCCACACCCTTCTCATATTCACCTTGAGCTAGTAATTCTTCACCAAGCTGTATTTCTTCTACGAAGAATTTCTGAACGGCTTCAGCATCTTTAAGGTCAGGTAACTTGGAAAGCCCAGCTCTCTCCTTGGCAAGCTTCTGTTTCTTTCTTCGTTCTCGCAGCCTGTTCTTGAAGTTGGGGTCACTTCGTCTCTTGCGGTCGAAGTAAATGCAGTAACCGATGAAAAGGGCCCCGCACACGCCGGCGGCGATGGCGCTGTTCCGGCCCACCATCTTCTCTCCACCGAGGAGCCGGGTCGGCTGCGGCGGGGCCCGCAAAGAAGCCGTTGACCGCGAAGCCTCGGATCCGAGTGCGCGGCTCAGTCCCGACGCCCGCCGCCCGCCGCGAGGGACCTAATGGGACATTTTAAATGAGTGGCAGTTCACACCATAAATCGCCCCAAGTGAGAACCTTATTTTTGTGTCTTTATTGTCGATTTCCTCCCTAAACACGTAATTGTTTTTTTTTCTTGCCCCGCGGTCCTCAGCAGGGAAAGCGCCTAGTCCAAACCACTGGACCGCCAGGGAATTCCTTAATGCTCCTTGTTTTTGTTTTTTGTTTTGACATGGCTATCAATTCAGTTTTAATTATTTGTTTATCACGTTCCCCCACTTAACATATATATGGCTACATTTTTCCAAGCTGCTGCTGCTGCTGCTAAGTCGCTTCAGTCCTGCTAGTCACTCTTAACTTCTCCGTAGTTTTCCAAACACAGATTAACCTTATTTGCATTTGGATGAGGAAGAAACCAAGGCTCCGAAGCGGAGAGGCCCGGCTAGGATCTGAAGTCCAAGCTGGTGGGTCCCATCTAGACCTGTCCTGGGCTACTGGCTGACTTGCTGTGGCATTGGCTATGCGGGAAGCCATATGCTGGGGCTTTCGTTTTCTCCAAATTCAGCTTCAGTTCCGCAGATGTGTTCCTGACCAGCGTATCGCTGAGTGACTGGTGCTCTGTAGTAGTATCCGCCCCCCCACTGCGACTATTTCTTGCGCTTTCAAGCGGTTTCAGTTCCCGTAAGGCGCCACCCCTAATGCGGTCCAGAGCTCGAGTGAAGCCGGTGGTCTCCGAGCTGTGTGCCACAGCCGTGCCCGGAAGCCTTGGGGCCAATCGGAACAGCCAAGGCGATGCTGTGGGGCCCTGTCCTCTTGTATTTCTTCCTAGCATACCTGCCAGAGACACAAACCCGTGAGTTGGGAGCGAGGGGTGGCGGGCTGGGAGAGTGGAAGAAGCTGAAACCGGCCGAGAGTGGAATTTTTCAGATCACTGGGAGCTTAGTGGTGACTTTCGAAAATCTTGGTGCAGGCCGTCACTGGCTTATTTGTGCGGGCTCTGTCAATAAGGGCAGCTAGTGTAAACAAGAGGAGAAAAATGGCAACCTACTCCAGTATTCTTGCCTGGAGAATCCCGAGGGTGGAGGAGACTGGTGGGCTGCCGTCTTTGGGGTCGCAGAGTCGAACACGACTGAAGCGACTTAGCAGCAGCAGCAGTGTAAACAAGAAAGAAGTTGGCAGATCTCTGAACCAGGTCAGAAGTCATAATTCTGTAGTCTTGCTCAGAATAGATGTTCCTGGTTTCCCACTCCAGTATTCTTGCCTGGAGAATCCCCCAGGATTTTGGCGGGCTACAGTCTATGCGCGGTCGCAAGGAGTCGGACACAACTGAGCGACTGAACTAAACTGAACTGAACAGTCTATGCGGTCGTTCAGGAGGGAGCGACTAACACTTTCGCTTTTACTTTTAAAGTCTTTGGAAGGGCAAAGGCACAGCCAGAAGCAAAAATTTGGTATGGATGGTATTCAAGGTTTTAGATCATCTTTCTTTACAATTTAGAGTGTGTTTATTTATTTACAAAGTATGTGCATATTCCATTATAGCAGTACATTATGTTGAGTATACGAATTTACAGAAACAAATCCAAAAAGATGAGATAAAATATTTTAAATAACTTAAAAAAATTGATCACAAGCTTGATTAATGACAGAACTGAAAGAAAATAACGTAGCACACACATTCATCTTTTATTCATATGGGGAAAGGGCTTCACTGAAGTGTTTGTTTAAATATGGCTCATCCAGGAAAACCCCATAGGGACAGTATGCAAAACTCTCACCACCCACTAAGCTACAATTTTTGCATTTTCCTACATGCAGGTTATTTGCAAAACCATTGTTCCCAGCCACAGGTCTCCTAGCACAGTTTCTCAGCAGCTATTATTGCGCTCCAGACTCTAGAAGTGTACCAAGAAAGCCAGAAGGAAAGCCAGACTCATGACTTAATTACTGGGTAAAATGTTTCCAGACCAACAAGTAACAACTCGTGGAAAATGAAACAAATTCTTGACATATCTGAAACATATCTGGCAGGGTGAATTTTTTTAAGTCTTACCTATTTATGAGCAAGAGAGGAGGAGAAATGGGTTCTTTTTTTTTGAGAAATGGGTTCTAAATAAAGCTTTGCTACTAAGCTTCAGTTTTCTCACCTCTAACATGGAATTTAAGCAGCTACTTCATACAGTCATCAAAAGAATTAAAGAAATAACGGCAGACCACAGAGGAAATGCTCCAGCACAATGATAATTTTTAGGAAACAGTTTCTGTGCAGGCGTTAAGTGGTGTGAGTGCTTTAATAGGAGTACAGTGTAAACATTTCCATATTTATACATTTCCTATCTGCCTGAATGGAAAGTCATCCAGCTATGGCTGCTTGGCTGAGCCTTAGAATAAAGGGGAGTTTGTGCTCAGTGTCTTCCTTTTGCTCTTGTTTTTGTGGTTTTTCCCTCTCCACAATCACTCCCTGGAGTTCAGTGTCTCCGAACATCTAACCACAGCCTTGCTCCCTGCATAGCCCCTGTTAGGTGCAGGGTCACAGTAGGGATCAGCAGAGAGCAGACAGGGACTGCCGGCTTGCATGTCCACTGGGTCCTCAGGAATGACCTCTGACCTCAGTAGGTGCTTCTCAATGGAGTCTAGACCTGAGTGGGGTCAGAGTCAGTTCAGAGTGAGAGGGACTTTATTCATCAGAGGAGGCGCCCATGTCAAGGGGTAGAAGTGCAGAGGTTCTTCGGAAAAAAGAACAATGCTGTTAAAAACAGAAACGCTATGAATAATTTACAGAAGAATGAATTCAATTGGCAGATAAACATGGAATTATGTTCAATATAACTTCATAAATTAATGTATAAACTAAAATGTATGTATTTTAACTGCCATTTATAGCAGTGTGACTAGACCTAGAAAATATTATATTTAGTGAAATGTCAGACAAAAATACTATTTGAGATTACTTATATTTGGAATTGAAAAATAATACAAATGAATGTACCTACAAAACGGAAACAGACTCACAGACATAGAAATCAAATTTGGGATTACAAAGAGGAGAGAACAGAGGAGGGACAAAGTAGGGATACGGGATTAGTAGATACAAACTAAGTAAAGTAGATAAGCACCAAGGATTTGTTGTACAGCACAGGAAATTATACGCATGATCTTTAATCTGTTATGGAATACAATTTTTCAGAATACTGAATCACTATGCTGTACACCTGAAGCCAACACAATGTTGTAAAGCAGCTGTACTTCAGTTTTTAAAAATTTGCACTTCGCTCTCATCCCCCCACCCTGGGGCCATGGAAAAACTGTCTTCCATGAATCTGGTTCCAAAAAGGTACAGGACTACTGCCCTAGCTGGTAATGTGGGTAGGCCTTATCTGATCAGTTGAAGGCCTTAAGGGGAAGACAGGTCTGAGGAAGAGTGAATTCTACTTTCAGACTGCCTTTGGACATAAGCTGCAATATCGTGTCTTCCTTAGGTATCCAACATGCAGCTCTGCCTTGCAGATTTGGGCTTGCCAGCTAATTCCTTAAAGTAAATCAATCTTACCCTGTATATATTCACTTATGCAGAGGAGTGTAATTGTCTTTTCATTGTTTTATGTTGTGCGCCATGTCTCCTATTAGACACACGCTCATTCCCTAGATCCTCACACAGTAAATTCTGGAGCTCTCTCTGACCCACTGTTGCTTGTTCTCACCTCAGGATCACACTCTCTGCAGTATTTCTACTCAGTTGTGTCTGAACCGGGTCCAGGAGTCCCTTCATTTATGGCTTTTGGCTTCGTGGACAACCAGCCCTTCATTCGCTATGACAGTGAAGAGATGAAGGCAAAGTCTTGTGTTCATTGGTTGAGGGAGGAGCCAAGTTACTTTGATGATGAGACCAAGATCTTCACAAGTCGGATGAAGATTTTCCACTTAAATCTGAGGAATGTACAGCAATATTACAACCAAACCAAGGAGGATGGTCTGAACAGAGCGCTGGCACAAAAGCAAACAAGTAGGTGCCTCAGAGAAAGCAGAGGGAAGTGGTGCTTGTCACTTCGTACCAATCCCCAGGGGTGAAAGGCTCTTGACAAGTGTTCCCATAGGGTCAGGCTGGGGCAGAAGAACATGTACAAGTTATCACTTGAGAATGAAAGCTGAGCTGGTCTGGTCACAATGGTGTAGGGTCTGTGTGACGAGAATTAATAATTAATAGATTAATTAAGCAGTTTTCCTGGGTCATGGATATATGCTGAACATCTTTTGAGTGCTAGAAATAGGGACCCAGAAAAGTATAAACTGATGTTTGTCTTCAAAGAGCTTATAATTCATATGGGAAGGTACTCACACTTCTGTGAAAAGTTTATTGACCCTTCACTGCATACCCAGAGATGTCAAAGACAGGAACCTCCTTGAATGCCATAGTTTACTGAGATTCATAGATGAGATACCCCAGTGGTCAGAGTTTCATGAATGAGGCAGAACTTTATATAGAACCAGGTGGATATGTATTACTTAGGTCTATGAAGAACATAAAAGATGTTCCAAGCAGTAGGAAATTAGGGTGGAGCAAGTCGTGGGGTAGGATTTGTCTTAGTGAGCTCAAGGGATGGACTGAAATTTAATCATTTCTAGTTAATGGCTCTTGAGACTTTAGGTCTGTTGAAACAAGTTTGTAAAGGGCCCTGAAGCCCAATCAAGGCATAAGCCAGTGAGAAGTATAATTCAAGCTGAATACTGAGGCTGCTCAGCTTTTTCCCGTTGATCCTTCTAGGAACATGAATTCAACAAAGGTTTATCCGATGGTTACTTTACAGGCACTGATGTAGACTCTGCCTTTCAAGGGCTCACAGTATAAGAAGAGAGTGATGGTACACAATAAAGTTAGAGTATGCAAGTTTGTTAGACTAGGAACTTGAGCTGGGAATCTGTGGAAACTTAGAAGCATGTGTGCTGAATCCAGGCTGCAGTGATCTCAGATTTATTCATATTTGGCTTTGAAATTCATTTGAGAAATTTTTCAGCAGTTTGGGCTTGTTGATGCTATTTGCTTTCTCTAGTATCTTGTGTTGTTGTCCTTTCGTCGCTAAGTTGGGTTGCAAAAGAGTTGGACACAGCCTAGTGACTAAACAGCAAGTGACCTGACTTAGCGATTAAACAACAACAGTAAGAATATTAGTCTGCCTGGCCTACCATGACAAAATACCACAGACTGCATGATTTAAGCACCAGAAATTTATCTTCTGACTGTTCTAGAGACTGGAAGGTCTAAGGTCAAGATTCAGCAGGGTTCTCTGTGGCGAGGGCTCACTTCCTGGCTTGCAGTTGGCCACATTCTCGCTTTCCTTGGTGTGTGCCCATGGAGTGAGGGAGAGAGCTCCTTAACCCCTCTTGTCCTTGTTGGATTAGGGCGCCACTCTCGTGACTTCATTTAAACTTAATTACTTGCTAGTATCTCCGAATACAGTTACATCAAGGGTTAGGGGTTCAACGTAGTGAATATTGGAGGGATAAAATTTGGTCCATAGCTGTCAAGGAAAACTACTCAGTACATTGTCCCCTCCTGTGTTAATGCTGTGTAGTGTGGTCCTGTTCTCAGGAACTTGAGCTTAGACTCTGAGGCTGTTAGCCTAGAAGAGACCTGTTAGGTCATAATCTAACCCTCTTTTTATACAAGATAAATGTAGAATGAATAACTTGCCCAGATCACACAGTTCATGGCAGAGTTCAAATCTGTAACTCCCAATCCATGGCCTTTTCAATACCTCCTGGAACCAACCATAGACCATTCCTCAAGCAGAACTGACTGTAATGAAAAGAGATCGTTATTAGGGCAAAACTAGTTTGTCTATGGAATTTGAATGTCCTCTAAGGAGAAGATAAGAGATGGGAAGGTATCGGGGGGCTGGAACCTTGGGTGGGAGGCCTTGGGGGCAGACTGTGCCCAACTGACACTGGCTGACACCACTGTCCTGGGGCTGGGCAGGCCCCCACACCCTCCAGTTCACCTACGGCTGTGAGCTCCTGGAGGACGGCAGGACCACGTGGCACTGGCAGTATGGCTATGATGGTGAGGACTACCTGAGCTTGCATATGGACCCTCTGCAATACACAGCAGCCACATTCGTTGCTCAGTACACCAAACAAAAATGGGAGGCCAGTGGGAACTTCATAGAGAGAGACAAGAACTACTTGGAGAAGGAATGCATCCTGTGGTTGTGGAGATACTTGACGTTTGGAGGGGAGAGCTTGAACCGCACTGGTAATGACTTCCCACAGCCCAGCCTTTCAGCCCTTCCCCCATCCCCAGCTTGGGCCATTTTCTTTGCAGAGTGTGGGTGAGGGTATCTCCTCCAGACCTGACCCAGCACAGGGGTGTGAGATATTTAGTGTGGGATGGCTGGGGCCAATGTGCTGATGATGACTTCCCTACAAGCCATAGATGTGGAGTGGGGGGACTTCCTATCTTGAGTCTCCTGGGCAGTGCCATCTGATCCACCCATTATTTATTTTTTAATTTTTTAAAATTTATTTTGCTGAAGTATAGTTGATTCACAATGTTGGATTTTTGTTTTTATTTTTGTTTTTTACCACACCTCATGGTATCTGGAATCTTACTTCCCTGACCAGGAATTGAACCCAAACCCCCTGCAGTGGAAGCATGGAGTCTTAACCACTGGACCACCAGGGAGGTTCCCTGAGCCACTCATTCTTATTAGTGCCAAGGAAACGACTCTCAGGAGGACACAGAGCTGCTTCATAGAGTCTTGAAGATTTCTCATCCTTTTGGTGCTTTCCCACTAGATACACACCTGTATGTAGAAAACATTGACCAAAGACTTGATACAAGAGTCGAGAGCCTTTGAAGGGGCTCTTATCCTGGAGGATAATGTTAGACTGAGTTCCCGCACCCTTGACTTGAAGCTGGCTCAGCTTACTGTGGATCCCTCTACCCTCAGATAGAGGAAGTTCCCTTTCTCCCACTGGTTGGCAGATGAGCCATCAGGAGTTGTGGTGGCTTGGTCTTTGGAGTCGATGCTACTCAACAAACCTGGCCTGCACCCTCCCTGCTTTGTGTACCACAGAGCCTCCCAAAACACACATGACTCATCACCGCATCTCTGACCGTGAGGTCACCCTGAGGTGCTGGGCCCTGGGCTTCTACCCTGCGAAGATCTCACTGACCTGGCAGCGCAATGGGGAGGACCAGACCCAGGACATGGAGCTTGTGGAGACCAGACCTTCAGGAGACGGAACCTTCCAGAAGTGGGCGGCCCTGGTGGTGCCTTCTGGAGAGGAGCAGAAATACACGTGCCGTGTGCAGCACGAGGGGCTTCAGGAGCCCCTCACCCTGAGATGGGGTAAGGAGAGGGATGGATGGTCAACCTTATTATCAGGTAATCAGGAGCCTTCAGGAGAACTTCAGCAAGGTTAGGATTCATGCCTGAGGTCAGGGCCCCTTTCCTTTCTTCCACAGAACCTCTGAAGACCTCCGTCCCCATCACAGGCATCATTGTTGTCCTGGTTCTCCTCGTGGTCACTAGAGCTGTGATCTGGATAAAGAAGCTCTCAGGTAGGGAAGTGAGGGAGGGATCTGAGTTTTCTTGTCTCACTGGGGGTTTCAAGCCCAGGTAGAAGTTTGCCTGCCTCGTTACTGGAAAGTACCCTCCACACACTTGTGCTTGGTAAGTCTGGGGGTTTTGCTTGCACTTATTCTTTGTAAGGCACATGTGAAAATGGAGACCAGTATCAACATGATGAATCTGGTGATGGGGACATTGAAGGTCAGGGAAGGTCACTGTGAGGATAGGCCTCTGGGCATACCTACTTGGTTCAGGCCCTGCATACCTACTTTCATCATGGTTTTGGTCCTGCCTTGGGTTTTCAGTCACAGTTCTGGAAACTTCCCTGGGGTCTGGGACTAGGTGGTTTCATTAGCGGCTCATGACCTGTCTTCTGCCTGGCTTCTCACAGGATATTATCACTCTACAAATGGAAAAAATAGAACCTACTTTCAGACTGCAAGTAAGTACCAAGTATAGGTAGGGTCTGGTGGCAAACCCTGAGACCCTTGGAATAGTGCAAATGGGAGCAAATGGGGGAGCTCACCCACCCCGTGATTCCTTCTTTAGCCCCATCTCTGGACTTCCGCCAGGTTCTGGATTGTTCTCCCCTAGGCAGCAACAGTGCTCTGGGCTCTGATGCTCTCACTGATCCTAAAAGTGAGACTCTTAAGGGACCCCCAGTGGGAGAGAACTTGGGGCAGAGAGGACACACTGGGTGATGGAGATTCTTTGATGAGACATTTGAGCATGTCGGGGGGCTATTGGGAATGACCTTTTATGATGACTGACCTGAATTTGTTCATGATTATTTTCTTTCACAGTCTAAGAGAACGGCTTTGTCTGGAACTGAGTGATACAAGGTTTGTTTACGCCCCCACCCTCCTCCTTTGTGACGAGGTGGGGCTGGGCAATCTCTATCCTTGTCTTAACTCCATGTTACACTGAGTTATAACTTCTTACTCCTTATTGAAAGTAGGAATCTGGATATGAATTCATTTTTTCTATTTACTTATTTATTTTTGGCCCTGAGTCTTTGTTGTTGCCACTGGCTTTCTCTAGTTGTGGCACATGGGCTTCTCGTTACAATGGCTTCTGTTCAGTAGTAGTGGCTCACAGACTGAATTGCTCCATGGCATGTGGAATCTTCCTGGGGCAGGGATGGAACCTGTGTCTCCTGCATTGGCAGGCGGATTCTTTTTTTTTTTTTTTTTCTCCCCCCACCCCCCCGGCAGGCGGATTCTTAACCACTGGACCACCAGGGGAGTCCTGAATTTGTTTTTTCTGATTCTTGTCATGAGGTGGGGTTGGTGGGTTAATTAAAGGCTAGGAAGATTCTTAAATTGTGCGAGAAATGAATGGAAGTGCTGAGAACCTTTTAAAATCTGAGTGTTTGCTATGCTGACTCTGTTGCAGGTGGGGCAGGAGAAGGCTGTGAGGAGCTGAGTGTGGACGGGGCCTGGGCCCAGTCAGAGCATCATGGGCTTTGATATGGTCGCTGCTGTTATCATCCTCTCAACATCTTTGTCCTTGTCTCTTCAGTAGAACCTTGTCTCACCAGGACCTGTGATCACAAGGACTGAGACATCACCTGAACCTTGTCTTCTGGACTGTGGGCAGTGAGGACCTTATGTGGCCGGGTCAACCAGGGCTCAGGACTGGGTCTGGTTCTCAGTCCTCATCTTTTAGGTGTTGATTTTTTTTTTTTTTCTTTATTTCTATAGAGACTTACTCTTCTTCTTGTTCTTGCATATGGATTCTAGTCTTAATTTCCTCTAGGTGTCCCCCATCTCTACAGGAGCAGGAGTAATTTTTGCCTGTCATTGTCCCCCCAAGGCTCAGGGGGCCCCTGCTCACTGTAGTGTCTGTGGTCTACAGAAATGACTCATCCAGCTCTTACCCCCCTTCCAAGGCTGTTTTCTGTGCTCTTAGCTCTAGAAGTGCTAGTGGTGGCTCAAATCCAGACTCATGGGTTTATAAAGCTGAGTCTAATTTAGATTTGCAGTGGTTTGGGAAATAGGACCCATAGGTCAAGGACCATTGCTTTCTTGAGTGGGACATGAGTTTGTGTGCTGTGGTGTGCAGGAGGGTTGCTGTGGGAGGAAGGAGGTGGGGGAGGGAGGGAGAGCAGCACTTGTGAGAAAAGCAAGGCAGCATTGACACCAGTCAGAGTAAATGTTGTGCTGTAGCTGCCGCAAGACAGCATGTGGCCCTAGGCTACGTTAATAAAGATACTGCCTTTAGAATATGGACTTCCCTGGTGACTCAGATGGTACAGAGTCTGCCTACAATGCAGGAGACCCGGGTTTGATCCCTGGGTCACGAAGATCCAGAGAAGGAAATGGCAACCCCCTCCAGTATTCTTGCCTGGAAAATCCCATGGACAGAGGAGCCTGGTGGGCTACATTCCATGAGGTTGCACAGAGCCCAACAGAATACAGAGATGCTGTCCACTTATCATTCAATCTATGTGTTGTGTCAGATACATCACACATTATTTTTGCATCTAAGAAATTTCAGAAAACCAAAGTCAGGCAAAGTTATTGGCCTGTGGAGCTTGTTCTAGTGAGAAGAGGCAGAGTGTGCATTATGATCCTAGTAAGTGAGGGAGTGTTTCCCTTTGAGGTTGGTGAGTGCTCTGAGGAAGGTGACCCAGAGTATGAGTGTGTAGGGACAGGGAAGGTGGCTGTGTTACTAGGGTGGTCAGTGGGCCTCACTGAGAAGGTGACTTCTGAGTGAAGATGTGAAGGACATGGGGGAATGCCCACAAGGAGGTCTGGGCGAAGTTCTCTCCAGGCAGAGGTGCTTCAGTGAAAATGCACAAGGGCAGGAGAGCGTCTGTATTCAAGGAAGAGTGAAGAGGACGCAGGTGTGGCTGGTGGAGCGAAGAACTGAGATGAGGTCTCATGTGTGTGCAGATCATGTGGCTTTGAGAATATTGGATTGACTTTTCTCTGAGGAAGACGTAGCACTCCAAGACAGTTTTGGGAGAAGAGGGACCGGTGTGACTTCTATTTAGAAGCATCAGTCTGGCTGCTGTGCTGGGGACAGAGCTGAGAAGTGAAGAGTGAACGAGGCAGTAGTGGAGACTGTAGAAATAGTGCAATGTCCAGGTTGGAAATGTTGGTGGTTGTCTCACGTGTGGGTAGGGAAAAATATTACAGAGTGACTAAAACTGGATATATCTAAAGATGGACTTTACAGCATTTCCTAAAGGATTAAGTCTGAGTTGTGAGAAAGAGGACACCCAGACTTTCAGACTATGCAAGTGGCTCAGTGGCAAAGAATCCGCCTGCCAATGCAGGAGACCCAAGAGTCGTGGGTTTGATCCCTGGGTCTGGAAGATTCCCTGGAGAAGGAAATGGCAACCCACTCCAGTATTCTTGCCTGGGAAATCCCATGGATAAAGAAGCCTGGTGGGTTATAGTCCATGGGGGTCACAAAAGAGTTGGACACGACTTAACAACTAAACAACAACAAAAAAATATGGGTATTCAGTTGAGGAAATGCTGAAATTGGATGCCTGTTAGAAAATTCAAGTTGGGTTGTTAGTTGGGGCACATGTTTGGAGTTTAGGAGAGATGTCTTGGGTGTAGAAATAATTTTGGAAGTGACACCATATAAATGCTATTTATAACCTGCTGAGAGGGATTAGAGGAGGAAGGAACAAGGACTGAACCCTGGACCTCACAGCCCTATACAGTCTGATCGGATCGCGCACGTGCGCAGACTGCACGATTCTGACACACGTCTAGACAGCGCAGAGAACAGGTAGTCCCCGACTTACCTGTGCATGAGAATTCCCCGGACATCTCATTAAGTTCCAGTGGTCCAAAGTCGAATGTAAGAATCTGAACTTATAACAAGGTTGGTGCTGATGCTGCTCATCTTCAGAGCACACATTTAGTAGCAAAAATGTAGAGCAGGATTGCCACATGGCTGTTCATCAGCCTCACCTGTAGGCTTGTTGGATAAGCAAGTCTTGGGCTCTGTGCTCAGCTTTCTGAGATGGTGGGTCTAGGGAGAGGCCCAAGTGTTTTGCAGCAGTACCTATAAGCAGTCTTAGGTCTTAGCCAGGTTGAGGACGACTGACAAGGGTCAGTGATAGGAGCGCTCAGGTTGGGGAAGTGTCTTAAATCCACAATTAAGTTGTTTTTTTTCCTGAGAAGAAAAAAGCAAGACATCTGCTGGGACATTTATGTTGTTTGCCCTACTCTGGGTTATGTAGCCAGGTGGAAAAGTGAGGAAGTGGTTATCAACTCAGCATAAAGAACGTCTCTGAATCCTTACTCTCTGAAACTATTCCCTGCATTGACTTCTCACTTACTTCTTGGTGCAATCAATGGAATCCTAAGTTTTTCTAATTTAAACGTGTGTGTGTGTGTGTGTGTGTGTACATATGCTTACATACTTGGCTCATTTTATTTCAGGGACTGAGTCAGCACATTCGGGAACAAAATTTTTGATGCTTTTCTAAGCTGAGTTACATACAGGAACCACTGCTCTGTTGCTGGACACAGTTGCCTTTGTTACGACGACACCCGTGATGCTGGACACTCAACTGTGTGGCTAGAACTGCTATCACTATTGCTCTTGACAACTGAATGTCACTACTGCCACTCACCACCTTTGGCAAATGCCTTGTGCACACACCCAGCAAATATGTGTCATTATGTCCAGAGTCACAACTCAGCATGTGTTATGTGACTAAGAGTGCCTCTCTTTCCCAGCTGTGTATTTGGGGAATTGAGTTTTCCTCTCTCATGGAAGGACGTAGTGTCTGTCTTTCAAGACTCTTTCATGTTGCAGCTGATATCACAGAAATACAAAGGAGTATGAAAGAGGACTCTGAATGATTATACAGCAAACAAACTGGAGGAACTAGAAGAAATGGGTTTATACAACCTGCCAAGACAATCATGAAGAAACAGAATAGCTGAACAGATCAATAACAGGTAAGAAGACTGAATCAATAATCAAAAACTTCCCAGCACATGGGAAAGCTGGACAGCTACATATAAATCAATGAAATTAGAGCATTCTCTCACAACATATGCAAAAATAAATTTAAAATGGTTTTAAAGAACTAAATGCAATACTTGACACCATACATCTCTTAGACGAGACTGTAAGCAAAACATACTTGGACATAAATCGTAGCAGTATTTTCTTAGATTAGTCTGTTCAGTTCAGTCGCTCAGTCGTGTCCGACTCTTTGCAACCCCATGAACCACAGCACACCAGGCCTCCCTGTCCATCGCCAACTCCCGGAGTTTACCCAGACTCATGTCCATTGAGTTGGTGATGTCATCCAACCATCTCATCCTCTGTCATCCCCTTCTCCTCCTGCCCTCAGTCTTACCCATCATCACGGTCTTTTCAAATGAGTCAACTCTTCGAATCAGGTGGCCAAAGTATTGGAGTTTCAGCTTCAACATCAGTCCTTCCAACGAACACCCAGGACTGATCTCCTTTAGGATGGACTGGTTGGATCTCCTTACAGTCCAAAGGACTCTCAAGAGTCTTCTCCAACACCACAGTTGAAAAGCATCAATTCTTCAGCGCTCAGCTTTCTTTCATCCATACATGACCACTGGAAAAACCATAGCCTTGACTAGACGGACCTTTGTTGGCAAAGTAATATCTCTGCTTTTTAATATGCTGTCTAGGTTAGTCATAACTTTCCTTCCAGGGAGTAAGTGTCTTTTAATTTCATGGCTGCAATCACCATCTGCAGTGATTTTGGAACCCCAAAAAATAAAATCAGCCACTGTTTCCACTGTTTTCCCACCTATTTGCTATGAAGTCATGGGACCGGATGCCGTGGTCTTACTTTTCTGAATGTTGAGCTTTAAGCCAACTTTTTAACTCTCCTCTTTCATTTTCATCAAGAAGCTCTTTAGTTCTTCATTTTCTGCCATAAGGACGGTGTCATCTGCATATCTGAGCTTATTTGTATTTCTCCTGGCAATCTTCATTCCAGCTTGTGCTTCTTCCAGCCCAGCTTTTCTCATGATATACTCTGCATATAAATTAAATAAGCAGGGTGACAGTATACAGCCTTGACGTACTCCTTTTCCTATTTGGAACCAGTCTGTTGTTCCATGTCCAGTTCTAACTGTTGCTTCCTGACCTACATACAGGTTTCTCAAGAGGCAGGTCAAGTGGTCTGGTATTCCTATCTCTTTCAGAATTTTCCACAATTTATTGTGATCCACACAGCCAAAGGCTTTGGCATAGTCAAGGAAGCAGAAATAGATGTTTTTCTGGAACTCTCTTACTTTTTTGATGATCCAATGGATGTTGGTAATTTGATCTCTGGTTCCCCTGCCTTCTCTAAATGCAGCTTGAACGTCTGGAAGTTCACAGTTTACGTATTGCTGAAGCCTGGCTTGGAGAACTTTGAGTGTTACTTTACTAGCGCGTGCTGCTGCTGCTGCTGCTGCTGCTAAGTCGCTTCAGTCGTGTCCGATTCTGTGTGACCCCATAGATGGCAGCCCACCTGGCTCTCCCGTCCCTGGGACTCTCCAGGCAAGAATACTGGAGTGGGTTGCCATTTCCTTCTCCAATGCATAAAAGTGAAAAGTGAAAGTAAAGTCACTCAGTCATGTCCGACTCCTAGCGACCCCGTGGACTGCAGCCCACCAGGCTCCTCTGACCATGGGATTTTCCAGGCAAGAGTACTGGAGTGGGGTGCCACTGCCTTCTCAGACTAGCGTGTGAGATGAGTGCAGTTGTCTGGGATCTAATCAAACTTAAAAGCTTTCGGATAGGGTCATTTATTTTTCTGGAGTTGAGCTGTAGGAGTTGCTTGTATATTTTTGAGATTAGTTGTTTGTCAGTTGCTTCATTTGCTATTATTTTCTCCCATTCTGAAGGCTGCCTTTTCACCTTGCTAATAGTTTCCTTTGTTGTGCAGAAGCTTTTAAGTTTAATTAGGTCCCATTTGTTTATTTTTGCTTTTATTTCCAATATTCTGGGAGGTGGGTCATAGAGGATCCTGCTGTGATGTATGTCAGAGAGTGTTTTGCCTATGTTCTCCTCTAGGAGTTTTATAGTTTCTGGTTTTACGTTGAGATCTTTAATCCATTTTGAGTTTATTTTTGTGTATGGTGTTAGAAAGTGTTCTAGTTTCATTCTTTTACAAGTGGTCGAACAGTTTTCCCAGCACCACTTGTTAAAGAAATTCGCTTTAATCCATTGTATATTCTTGCCTCCTTTGTCAAAGATAAGGTGTCCATATGTGTGTGGATTTATCTCTGGGCTTTCTATTTT
The DNA here is from genome assembly GCF_003369695.1 of Bos indicus x Bos taurus. Classification (NCBI taxonomy): domain Eukaryota; kingdom Metazoa; phylum Chordata; class Mammalia; order Artiodactyla; family Bovidae; genus Bos; species Bos indicus x Bos taurus. The sequence goes on from NC_040098.1 coordinate 29,392,834, forward strand.
GTTCCATTGATCTATATTTCTGTCTTTGTGCCAGTACCATACTGTCTTGATAACTGTGGCTTTGTAATAGAGCCTGAAGTCAGGTAGCTTGATTCCTCCAGTTCCATTCTTCTTTCTCAAGATAGCTTTGGCTATTCGAGGTTGTTTGTATTTCCATACAAATTGTGAAATTATTTGTTCTAGCTCTGTGAAGAATACTGTTGGTAGCTTGATAGGGATTGCATTGAATCTATAAATTGCTTTGGGTAGTATACTCATTTTCACTATATTGATTCTTCCAATCCATGAACATGGTATATTTCTCCATCTATTAGTGTCCTCTTTGATTTCTTTCACCAGTGTTTTATAGTTTTCTATATATAGGTCTTTAGTTTCTTTAGGTAGATATATTCCTAAGTATTTTATTCTTTTCGTTGCAATGGTGAATGGAATTGTTTCCTTAATTTCTCTTTCTGTTTTCTCATTATTAGTGTATAGGAATGCAAGGGATTTCTGTGTGTTGATTTTATATCCTGAAACTTTACTATAATCATTGATTAGTTCTAGTAATTTTCTGGGCCAAAGAACTAAATAGACATTTCTCCAAAGAAGACATACAGATGGCTAACAAACACATGAAAAGATGCTCAACATCACTCATTATCAGAGAAATGCAAATCAAAACCACTATGAGGTACCATTTCACACCAGTCAGAATGTCTGCCATCCAAAAGTCTACAAGCAATAGATGCTGGAGAGGGTGTGGAGAAAAGGGAACCCTCTTACACTGTTGGTGGGAATGCAAACTAGTACAGCCACTGTGGAGAACAGTGTGGAGATTCCTTAAAAAACTGGAAATAGAACTGCCTTATGATCCAGCAATCCCACTGCTGGGCATACACACTAAGGAAACCAGAAGGGAAAGAGACACGTGTACCCTAATGTTCATCGCAGCACTATTTATAATAGCCAGGACATGGAAGCAACCTAGATGCCCATCAGCAGATGAATGGCTAAGAAAGCTGTGGTACATATACACAATGGAGTATTACTCAGCCATTAAAAAGAATACATTTGAATCAGTTCTAATGAGGTGGATGAAACTGGAACCTATTATACAGAGTGAAGGAAGCCAGAAAGAAAAACACCGATACAGTATACTAATGCATATATATGGAATTTAGAAAGATGGTAACAATAAGCCTGTGTACTAGACAGCAAAAGAGACACTGATGTATAGATCAGTCTTATGGACTCTGTGGGAGAGGGAGAGGGTGGGGAGATTTGGGAGAATGGCATTGAAACATGTATAGTATCATGTATGAAATGAGTCGCCAGTCCAGGTTCGATGCACGATACTGGATGCTTGGGGCTGGTGCACTGGGACGACCCAGAGGGAGGGTATGGGGAGGGAGGAGGGAGGAGGGAGGAGGGTTCAGGATGGGGAACACATTTATACCTGTGGCGGATTCATTTCGATATTTGGCAAAACTAATACAATATTGTAAAGTTAAAAAAAAAAAGAAAACAGCTCCCATGCTGAAATCAATAAAAAGCTTTCGGATAGCAAAGGAAACCATCAATGAAATGAAAAAGGTAGCCTGCAGAATGGGAGAAAATATTTGCAAAGGATGTGATTGACAAGAAGTTAATATACAAAATATACAAACAACTCATACAACTCAATATCATAAAACAAATTCCCAACCAGAAAATAGGCAGAAGACATTTCTCCAAAGAAGACATACAGGCTTCCCTGGTTGTCCAGCAGTTAAGAATCTGCCTCGCAACATGGGGGCTGCCTGTTTGATCTGCGGTCCAAGAAGATCCCGCATGCCACGGAGCAACTAAGCCGGTGTGCTGCAAGTACTGAGCTCACGCAGCCTAGAGCCTGTGCTCCACAGCAAGAGGAGCCACTGCAATGAGAAGCCCAAGCACCGCAACTAGAGAGTAGCCCTCACTCTGCAGCTAGAGAAAGGCTTCATGCAGCAACCCAGGAAAGGTCTGGGGTTCTCCAGGAGGAAACGACAGATTTTTTTTTTTTTTTCTCTACATTCCTTAGTCTTAGTCACATAAAACAGTTTTTTCTTTAAGTCCTGAACTGATGATTACACAACAAACAACTCAATTTAAACACTGTACTTGGGATTATATAACAACAATGTATCCTGCTTGAGGACAGTTTCTCCTTCCTGAAAACCTGACTAATCCTGATATCTTAGAATGTATATTATGGGAGTGGATCTGGTAGGATCTTTCTATTGTTAAGTTCTAATCCTGTTATCCTAAAACGTAAGTTGTAGGAGTGGGTCTCCTAATATCTTTACAACCTTGAGACTTATTGTAATAAGTTGTAATTTTTACAACCTTGAGATTTATTGTAACATAAAACAGATAGCCAATGGGAATTTGCTGTATGACTCAGAGAACTCAAACAGATACTCTCTGCGACAGGCTGAAGGGTGGGGTGGGGAGAGAGATGGGAGGGAGGTCTGAAAGTATGTAATTCCCTTGCTAATACTAGTGAGGGGGGCACTCTCTGCCTGCCTTCTGATATCTGTGTCAGAAGCTTTCTCTGCCCCTTTGCACTGTAATAAAACTTCTGCCACACAAGAGCCCCGAGTGGTCAAGCTTGGTCTCTGGTCCCGAAGTTGAATCTTTGGCGGTCATGAATCCGACATCGTTCACCATAAGCTATCACAAGCACAAGGTTGAAAAATCTCAAATAATAAAAAGTGTATACAGTGAAAAGTAAATTTTTCTCCCCTGTCCATCTACAGTTCTTCCAATTTTTTTTCCTGGACCCAACCACTATTGCTGGTTTCTGTATGTTATAGATGGAGATTTCCCTTTTTAATCAGGTGTCATTTTACCACACGTTCTATCTGTACCTTTGTTTTTCAATTTAAAATATATTCTGAAAATATTCCATTTTTTTACAGACAAATCTGATGTAGTTTAAGATAATAAAAATTATGACATTCTTGGTTTTTAAAAAATTACCAAGTGTAACAAAAATCATCCTTATTCCATAATAATAGTTTTATTGGGGAACAAAGTCACCCAGATTAAAAACTATCCATTCTCCAGCCTTCCTTGAATTTAACCATGTCTGTGTGACTAAATTATGATCAATATGATGACCCAGATACTAAGTTTTCCATTTTGCCTTTAAAGGGCTTCTGCTCTCCTCTCCTGCTCTCCCTGGTTGCTTATGGACCCTGAACATGGTCTTAGGTATGTTGTGCATAGTTGCTCAGTCATGTTCGACTCTTTACGACCCCATGGACTGTAGTCTGCTAGGTTCCTCTGTCCATGGGGATTCTCTAGGCAAGAATATTGGAGTGGGTTGCCATGCCCTCCTCCAGGGGATCTTCCCAACCCAGGAATCAAACCTAGGTGTACCACATTGCAGGTGGATTCTTACTGTCTGAGCCACCAGATGACCAAGACCAAATGGAACTGGAGGGCAGTTTGGCCCAAGAGTGACTTGACTGACTGCCAAGTGGTTTCAGATGATTGTGGCATGAAAGTGAGAGTCTTTGGTCTTCCTTGTGTGGATAAAACCGTAGTTGGCAAAATTCGAACCTGTGTGGGGAAACCCCAATGGATGGTTAAGTCCATCGCCTTAACCACTTGGCCACGAATACCTTCAGGTGCCTTGGGTCATCCCAATAAGGGCACCACCTCAGCAAAAACAGAGAAGGAAGGTAGATCATAGGGACCCTGGATGCCTAGATACCTTCATGGTCCAGAACCCCTCTAGAACTGCCTGTCCTGAACTGCCTGCCTCACTATCATGGGAGACTTCCATCCTGTCTAGATCACTATTTGGGTTTCTGCTACACACACTGAATTAATACTTGTTGAGAGAATAGGACTTCCTAGGAGTGTGTGGCAGTGGTGATCTGTTCTGAGCAGAGATCCAGTTGCCGTGTCACCACTGGGCTCCTGGGTGGGACATTATTCTAAATTAAAGTAAGAGGAGCTGGGTCCCAGGTGCAGCACAGGGAGTTTGGAGACTTACCCTCCTAATCTTTCCGGCCCTGGGACTCACCAGGTGCTAGATTGGAAGTCTTTGTTTCTACACTTCCTGTTTTCACTACAGATCAGATTCCTTGTTTGTTTTATGATTTGTTTTGGAGGCGGCAAATTGTGCTCAGAGATCGAGATTGTCTTTGAAAATAGTTTGTTTAACAGAGGTTCACTGTGAAAATCATAATAATTTCAAAAGCCAATAGCATACAGGATAATGTCTTTTAATAAGCTAATAAAGAAATAACATACTCCAGACAAATGATTACACTGTTGTTCTAGTCAAGGAAATATGACAGAGATAATATCCAAATATACTGTGAGGTGCATCTTTTATAGCAGTTTGGTTTCTCGGGAGAGGTTTTGCTAGAGTGTGTGGCTAGGGAACATTGGCCCCTGCGTTGGCAGGCGGGGGAGGCTGCTCCGAGGGTTATCTCTCCAGGGACATTGCATGGCTCATGTCTCTGCCAATAATGAGGGCCTCTGTGGAGCAGTAACTGTCGTCCCTTTCCTTCTTGAGACTGCTGCATGGTTGGATATCACTGCCGACCAAAGGGGTGCCTTGGCCAAAGCAGGAGCAAGTGTCTCAATAACTTCAGAAAGCTAGATCTACAAAGGATAGTTTTGCCCTGACTGAAACTCTCAGATAGTCCTCCCTATCTCTTGTTTTTTTATATTCCAGCTGTCCCTTTGTCATAGTTGTTCCTGCACATGTTCTTATCAGTAAGTCCCCAGCAAGCCTCGGAGCAACTGGGCTGCTAAGTTCTTGTCAGTCAACAGCAGAGGACACGATGACATCCTTCACAATTTACTTCATTCTTATATCAAAACAACTGTACTTAGAAGAAAAAAATTTTTTTTGCTTTTAGCTGTAAACAAGTGGATTAAAATGACTCCACTTAAGGTGGAAGATCTGAACGAGGGGGTCTGAATTTCAAACCAATATACAACAGTCCTTGTTGTTTAATCTCTGTTAGTGGTCTCTCCCTCCTCCTCCTCCAGTCTGACCACAGGGACTGTGAAGGATGAGATCCAGAGGAGGAGCTCCTTAGATGGAAAAGGAATGCAGGGTCACTTGACAATAGTTTTCACTGGGAATTTCTGCTTTCTCAGCCTGGCTTGGACAACGGAACTTGAGACAACTGATCCCAGTTCCCTCATATCCTGTCCCTGGTCATCCCCAAGTAAATATTCCATCACCCACTTCTTGAATTCTATTTGCTACCAGTAAGTCACTATCTACAGCTTATACTCTAAGGGTAAAAGTTGCACATGGGCATGGATGCCAGAAGATGAAGATTTAGGGGAGGATCTTAAAGTCTGTCTGTTTACTACCCAGTACTTTTGTGATGAAAAGAGTCAAAAGTTGTTAGCTAGAAACTAAAGGTAAAGAAATGAAAAGAAGCTAACTTTGTTAATAGTTAATGTTCTCTCATTTTTCTCATGGACCAAAGAATTCTCAAGGGTATTTTTATTTAATAGTGACATGGTTTAATAATCAGTATGACCTTAAATAACTTAGGAAGTATTATTATGTACCAAGGGATGCACATGACCCAGACCTGACCAATCAGGGTGTAACCACATTATACCACATCTGCCTAGCAACAGGGATTGGTCCAAGGGTAACTGTCTCTGGTCCTTTATGTATGGACACAGTGAGAAAGAGATTTATCTTTTTGCTTAAGTTGTTTAAGCGGGGCAGTGTGAAGCAGGTTAAAGATGACCTTGGGTACTTTCCCTAAGAACAGAGAGAGATCTGATGACAAGTTTGCTAAGTTCTGTGATATTATCTCCTAGAGTCAGCCCCAGCTCACCAAGGACAGACACAATGAGCTTGATACTCCCCTTACCTGTGCATTCCTTATTGCCTGATAAACAGTACCCTTTGTGTCTCTCCAAGGAAACAGTCACCTGTGTGTTTTCCAGTTCTATAGCGTAGATTCAGACTAGCATGCCCCCTTCTCTGAATCTTTTCATCTTTCTTTCTACAAACTCCCATGGCAGTTCTGGCATCTATATTTCATTTAATTGAGCCATCACTTTCATTAGAATAGTTTTTTTAAGATATAATTCACATATATTATTCAGTCATTTAAACTCAGTAGTTTTTATTATGTTCACAGAGCTAATGCAACAAATACCACACATCAATTTTAGAACATTCTCATCACTCCAAAAACATTTTCAAAAACATTTTCATCACCACACATCCATTATTTCTCAGCAGTCATCCCCATTTCCATCCAACATTCCCTGAGCCCTAGGCAACTACAAATCTACTTTCTGTCTTTATAGATTCACTTATTAAGGACCCATTGTTGTTCAGTCACCATGTCCTGTCTGACTCTTCAAAGAAACAGACCCATTAGATAAATGGAATAATACAATGTCAATCTTTGGTGACTGACTTCTTGCACAAAGCAAAATACTTTTTCAAAGTTCATCCCCATTGTAGCATGAATCAGTACTTCATTCCTTTCCATGGTCAAATAATATTGCATTATGTGGATATATCACCTTTTATTTATTCATTCATTCATGTGTTCATAGACATTTAGGTTATTTCTGTGTTTTGATTGTTATGAATAATATTGCTTGAACGTATGTTCCAAACTTAATAATACACTTTAATAATTATTACTTCATATAATTTTGGGAAGTTTCTATGTTTATGCCTTCAAGGTCACTGATCTTTTCTTCTGCAATGTCATATCTACCATTACACATCTACCATGATCTACCAGTCTACCAAAGCACATCCAGTGTATTTTTATCTCAAACATTTTCATATCTAGAATTTTAATTGTGATCTTTTAAACATCTTTCATGTCTCTGGTATAACTTTTTGAGCATAAGGAGTACATTTATAGTAATTTTTTTTAATTGACTGCACTGTGCAAAGTATGGGATCTTAGTTCCCTGACGAGGGATCAAACTTGTGCCCTCTGCATTGGAAGGCAGAGTCTTAACCACTGGACCACCAGGGAAGTCCTATAATAATCTATAGTAACTTTTATTGTCACTGTCTGCTAATTCTAACATCCTGGTCTCTGCAATTCTTAACTCTGTCCCCTTAACTCACTGGGACTGCTGGGCTCTTTTAGGGCTCCTCCCTTCCCACACTGTGTCCTGGAAGCTCTCTCCAGGAAGGAAGCTGGACAATTGTCGGCCTTGCCGCTTTCGTTTTCTTATTTGTAGAAGTCACAATGCTTGTGCTGCCTGATGTCCAGGGTCTGAATACTGTTGTTTCATATATTTATCTGGATTCGTCATTGTGTAAGACAAGAGAGTAAATCTGATTCTTAATGCTCCATGATGGCATTTTCAAGCTTGTCATTTTTCTCTTTACACAAAATATCTGGGTTGTTTTATTTTCTATGTTTTATAATTTAAAATATTGAAGTTTTATGTACTATCTGTTGTTTCTTGAGGTTCTCAATCATATTGTCTTTTGCCCACTTGTACTTATACATCTCCTGCTCCCAGCTGTTCCTTTATCTTGCACCATTATTTGTGTAAATTCTTTGACATGTGACATAGGTTAAATGTCAAACAAATATATTAGCAATAAATGTGAACAAAAATGAGAATGTGGACTAAGAAATGGAATAAAACAAAATAGGTCAGTTAGTCAGAGATGAAAGTGAATGAGGAGGATATTGTCAGTATAAGGAAAAATATACTGGTTGTAGTATTGGGGGAAACAAAATCTCTTTTTTTCTCCTCTTCTTATCAACTCTATTAATTTATGTTTACTCTTAGAATATTATAGGTTTGCAAAGTAAGGAGTAAAGGGAACATTTAATTGAGTAATTGAATATTAGATTCTGTAGATATGGTCTAAGTATAAATGATACCAAAAGAGTGAGTGAGTGAAAGTCACTCAGTCGTGTCCAACTCTTTGAGACCCCATGGACTATATAGTCCATGGAATTCTCCAGGCCAGAATACTGGAGTGGGTAGCTGTTCCCTTCTCCAAGGGATCTTCCCAACCCAGGGATCAAACCCAGGTCTCCCACATTGCAGGCCGATTCTTTACCAGCTGAGCCACAAAGGAAGCCCACCAAAACATTATATAATATAAAATTAAGTGTGGTAAGTACAAAGCCCACTTTCTCAACCACTCACAGAAAGCTATCTAAAATACAGACTTCTTTGCTCATCTCTATCCTGAAGTATAGAATTTGGAGGGGGAAGTAAAAGAATTGAGTATATTAAATTTTAATAAACAGGCTTTTTTCAACTTTGAAATAAAGTAGTATTAAAAAAATTATTTTTAGCGGAGGATAATTGCATTACAATGTTGTGTTGATTTCTGCTGTACAACAAGGTGAATCAGCCATAAGTATATAGATATATCCCTCCCTCTTGAGCCTCCCTCCCACCCAAAGTAGTGTAAAATTCCTAAAGGGCACTTTTGCAAATCATCTCTACAGTTTAAGTGTGCTTGTATTTTGATGCAGAAATAACTAAGTTCCTGGGACTCTTCTGGCTTCCCAATGGTTAAGGCCCTGTTTCCAATGCAGGGGACATGGATTCAACCCCTGGCTGAGGAACTAAGATCCTACATGCCAAATGATATGGCCAGAAAAAAAGCAAAAAGGAGAAGTAACTAAATTCCTGAAAAGGAATCCTAAGAAGATAATCATACATGTTGCAAAAATATTAATATGTGTTTAACGATGTTTCCTGAATTGTGGTTTATACAAGCAAAAGAGTGGAACTTTTCTAAATGCTGTAGTCAATATAATGATGGTGTACTCAGTCGTGTTCGACTCTTTGTGACCCCCATGGACTGTAGCCTGCCGGTCTTCTTTGCCCATGGGATTTCTCAGGCAAGAACACTGGAGTGGGTTGCCACTTCCTCCTCCAGGGAAGATCTTCTTCACCCAGGGATCAAACCCAGGTCTCCCACATTGCAGGTGGATTCTTTACTGTCTGAGCTGCCAGGGCAGCCCATTATAACAATGGTAACTGTGGATAAAGGAACACTTACTATGTCTCAGGCAATAAGGCCATGTGATTTACATGGTCAAATTGTATCCTCAAAGCAAACCCATGAAGCACCCAATTTGTGATCATTTTGTACTGAGAGAGTTTAAGGAGGTGGTGGAGTTGGGGTTGGGATTGAACCCAGGATATCTTCCCTCAGAGACCTTTGTGACCTATTTTCCATTAGTTCCCTGTCCATCAGGTAGCAGGCATGACTCTGTACCCCGTGCTAGTGAACTGTTGCAGTGTTCCAGAATGTTCTATGATAAGAGGCTGCTAGGTTCAGAAGTCAGGAGGACATCAAGTGGCAATGTGGCTTAACTGCCTGAGCCACACTAAAGTCCATCATCCAGGATATGTTGTGAGGCCTCCAGTGGGTCAGGATCTGCTAGTTCCTAGAAACAGAAGGAAGAGCAAGGGTAAGACCCTGGTGATATGGTGCTTTAACTGTCATAAGGGAAATGAACATTCAGCAGAAATCATAAAAGAAGATAATCAAGAGACCTAATGGATTCCATATGACTATAATCAATAATATATAAAAGATGCAAAAAAGATATGGCATATGAAAAAAGACCAGAATTACATATTATTGTATACAGAGAAGAAGAAAGCACTCTTAGAAATTAGAAATATGATCACAGAAATAAATAATTCAATAGAAGAATTAGAAAATTAAGTTGTACTTCCATTTAGTGCTACAAAATGGAGAAGAAATGGCAAGAAGGAAAGAAGAACCATGAGTTCTGGGTTATCAGCAAGGGATTCCAACACATCAAGAACATAAGTTTCAACATGAATGGAAAGTAGCAAATATTTTTAAAATTTCAAGAAAGTTTCTCAGAGTTTGACAGACAAAAGTTTATACTTTGAATGGTCCCAACCAAGTTCTCGGCACAGAAGATGAAAACAGATCCACACAAAGATATATCACAGGTGAAATTTTGGTGAAAAGGGTGCAAAGAAGAGACCTTGAGCACTTCCCTGGTGGCACAATGGATAAGAATCCACCTGCCAATGCAGGGGACACAGGTCTGAGCCCTAGTCTGGGAAGATTTCATATGCCCAGAGCAACTAAGCCCAGGCACCACAACTACTGAGCCTGTGTGTCGCAACTACACAGCCCACTCGCCCTTATGCTCACCCCGACTACTGAGCCCGCAAGCCTAGAGCCTGTGCTCCACAACAAGAGGAGCCGCCTCCCGCTCGTGTAACTAGAGAAAGCCCTTGGACAGCGATGAAGATCCAGCGCAACCAAAGACAAAGTAAGTAACATTTTTTTAAAAAGAAGAGACTTTGAAAACTTCAAGAGGCAAAAAAAAATCTGCTCTGGAGAAGCTAGAAAATGCTGAAGCAATGCTTTCTAAATTCTGAGGGAAATTATTTCCAACACAGAATTCTATGTCAAGTCACTATGTAAGTGCTAGTGGCCTGAAGACATTTTTAGATATTTGTGTGTGTGTGTGTGTGTGTGTGTATGTGCTAGTCACTCAGTTGTGTCCAACTCTTTGAGACCCCATGGACTGTAGCCCACCAGATCCTCTGACCATGGAATTCTCCAGGCAAGAATACTGGAGTGGGTTGGCATGCTCTTCTCCAGGGGATTTTTTTTAGATATTTAGTTTCAATATTTTTCTTTACATGTTCCCTTTCTCAGGATACTAACTAGATGGAGTAAAGGGAAAGTGTTTGAGAACACCAAAGAGAGGAATATGTGAGATCCAGGCAACAGGGCAAGCCAGTAGGAAAGAGAGGCAGAGGTCAGTCTGGGATGAGGTGAAGGAGATTCCGAATGTCAGCCATGCCCAGGCGAGCAGGGAACCTGTCCCCGTGTGGCAGCACCGAGGGCCATGGGAAAGTCTGTGCAAAGAGATGAAGTTGGTAGAATATCTGATGTGCTTGAATATATTCATAAGGACTTAGGCTGTGGAGGAAATTTGGGAGTGATCTCATAATCAATACAACAGAAACTAAGCAAATGAAGGAATAAGACATTTATTAACTCCAGAACAATGTTTTTAAAAATTCAAGGGAGAAAAATTATCACAGTCTACTAAATGCTTAGCTGTGAGTAGCATTTGTTTATATGGTCATAATAATGTAGACACTGAACACTGAGCTAATAAAAATTATAAAACAACTATTTGAAGGATTGTGGTATGTTAAAGAGAGCTAATTCACTAAAAGGATACACATAAAAAAACAAAGAAGGAGTATTATGAATGTGCTATTTAGAGGAACAGAAATACCAATAAGAGAAACACACAAAGTTAAAGAGGTTGGCTCTGGGATCAGAAATGGGATGTATGGAAGATTGGGAGGCTTCCCTGGTGGCTTAGATGCCAAAGAATCTGCATGAAATGTGGGAAACCTGGGTTCATTCTCTGGGTCAGGAAGATCCTCTGGAGAAGGGAATGGCTACCCACTCCAGTATTCTTGCCTGGAGAGTTCCATGGACAGAGGCTGCAATCCATGGGGTTGCACAGAGTTGAATACGACTGAGTGCCTTTCACTCACTCAATTATTTCCATTAACAGGCCTTGTAGTGGTATTTATTTTTCAAGATATGTGCATATATGTATCTGATAAAAATAAAAGACAGCACAGTAGGTGAGAGCATGGACTCAAGTATTGTTCTATAAGGAAAGTCATAGAAATGGGGCACTGGTTAGAGGGGGATATGGCATCAAGTGGTGGATTTTAATGGGACCATTTTGTTTTCATTTATTTGGTTTCATTTTGTTTGTTCTAATGAGAGGTATTAATATTACAGCACATTTGTATGCAAGAATGAGTGATACAGTAGAGACCAGGAAATTGATTATTGGGGGAAGCAGGGGCCCAATCTTATGCTCAAGCTGAGAGGTGACCTTAGGTATGTGCAGGACCATCCATCATCACTGGTTGGAAGGCAGAGATATAGACAGAGAGCTTGGGGGCACTGAGATCTGTGCCCGTCAACTTAGAGCTTTGGTACCTGGGCAGCATCAGTTTATATAATAAACTAGAAGAAAATACAACAGAATATTTCCAAGTGTGAAGGCTACAGCTATTTTTATTATCATTTATTTTCATCATTTTATAAATTTTCTATAGTGAACATACGTTACCATATATATTATAGAATTTCCGTATACATTAAATCAGAATTTTAAAAACTTGGTTTACAGTTTGAAGGAAGACCGATGGGTGAAAACGTCAGGGACTTGGGGCGAAGAGCTGGAAGTGTAGGCCTGCCTGTTTGGACTCTGGTGCAATAAACTTACAGGGCTGCTTCTCCATTTCCAGGACACTGTTCTCTATGAAGGGCAAGCAGGATCTTTCTCTTCTTTGGGAGGCTAAGTCATTTATTACTATCTTGTCAACTCGTTGATGCTTTTAAGAAGATGGTTTTTGAGTTTATTTTTACCTCTTTTCAGTGGAAGGATTTGTCCGTATACTATAGCCCATCTTTTCTAGAAACGGAAAATGGAAGTTCCGTGAAAAGATCTTTGGGGAGTTTCTGGTTTCAATTCTACACATAAGCAGCTTGGAAATCACCTTTCTGTCCTTAAGACAAGTAAAAACCTGAATGAGCTGAAAAATTACCAGTTCTTCTAGAATTCATCAAAGAGAGGAAACAGGGCAAACCACTGCCCCCAACATGAAAAAAAAAAAATTCTCAGAAGTTCCCCAAAGCAAAATTTGAGTTTACTACACACTGGAAACTATTCACATAGCATTTACATTGTATTTACAAACATTTCCATAGCAGTTACAGGTATCGTATTACAGGGATTAGAAGTAACCTAGAGATGATTTAAAGTACACAGGAAGATGTGTGTCAGTTGACATCATTTAAAAGGGACTTGAGCATCCACAGACTTTGGTGTCTTTGAGGGGCCCTGAAATTAATCCCCTGTGGATGCTAAGGGACAATGTAGATCAACTGAATAGAATAAGGGGCCTAGAAATAGACCCACATAAATATTGTCAACTGACCTTTGACAAAAGGCAATGCAATGGAGGAAAGATAACCTCTTTAAGAAATGGTGCTGGAACAACTGGACATCTATATGAAAAAACATCAGTCTCACACAGACTTTACACCCTTCACAGAAATTAACTCAAAGTGGAATATAGACCTAAATGTAAAATGTTAAACTATACAACACCCAGAAGGTGATATAGGAGAACCTTGATGAATTCTGGGTATGGTAATGACTTTTTAGATACAACACCGAAGGCACAATCCATGAAAGAAATAATTGATAAGCTGAACTTTAATTAAAGTGAAAGTGAAGTCGCTCAGTCGTGTCTGACTCTTTGCAACACCATGGAGTGTAGCCTATCAGGCTCCTCCCTCCATGGGATTTTCCAGGCAAGAGTGCTGGAGTGGATTGCCATTTCCTTCTCCAGGGGATCTTCCCAACTCAGCAATCCAACCCGGGTCTCCCGCATTGCAGGCAGACGCTTTACCGTCTGAGCCACCAGATACCCTGGATAATTATACACCAGATAATTAAAGTCTTCTACAAATGTGAGCGAGAATGTGGAGAAAAAGGAACTCTTATGCACTGTTGGTGGGAATATAAAATTAGAGCAGCCCTTATGGAAAGCAGTATGGAGATCTCTCAAAAAATTAAAAATGGAACTACCATGTGATCTAGCAATTCTACTTCTGGATGTTTATCTGAAGAAAATGAAAACACTAACTCAAAAAGAAATGTGGCAGCCATGGCGATGGAGAACGTGGGATGTCCAGAACCCCGGGTGGGGCGACTGGGTGAACAAACCCCTGAGTATGAGGCTGGACCACAAGTTTTGCCAGCTGAGCAAGACCCAGGCTAGAGCACAGAGGAGTGAGCAGCTGCAGGATGAGGCCGCCGTCTGCCACCAGCTAGGGGAACTCCTGGTGGGATGGCTGTGGCCAGGCTCTGGCCTCCATCCTGCGGGTCTGCCGCTCGCTCAGCACCGTGTACCTCCAAGCCTGTGACTTAGGCCCCAGCTTTTCCCTGAACCACCAGGTGGCCCTGAGCAGCACCTTCCAAGACACCTAGTGCCTGAAGACACTGGCTCTGTCCTACAATGGCCTGGGCGCCACTGCCCTAGCCCAGGCCCTGAGCAGCCTGCCGGCCCACAGCCTCCTGCATCTGAAGCTAAGCACTGTAGCTGCTAGTGAGAGTGACCCAGGCCTCATGGACCCTGGTCAGCTACCTGATCTGGAAAGGCTGCGCCTGGGGTACCTGAAGCCTGGGGTACCTGAAGCTGTCGGCAAACCACCTGGGCAACGTGGCCTGAAGAGCTCTGAACAGATGTCTCCGTCTCTGCTCCTCACTGGTCTCACTCACCTGTCTGCCCACCCTGAGATCAGTTGAACTGGCCTGGAGGAGTTCTTGGCTGCCCTCCGGGATCGGTCCCGAGGCCTCAGCTTCCTCCACCCATCAGGCTGTGCTGTCCAGGTCCTTGGGCCTGGGCGTCTGGAACAAGATTATGGTGCAGCAGCTGTCTCTGTTGAAGACCGTGATGCCCTGCCTGCCAGCTGGGCCCCAAGGGTGCACCCTGGACCGAGGCCCCAAGCTCTTCTTCAGGTGCCTCTGACTGGCCAGCGCCATGCCCCGCCCGCCCCACCCAGTCAAGCCTCTACTAAAGGAAGCCCTTCTGCCTGCACCTCCCTCCGCTGCTGCTATCTGGAAGGCAAGTGGGAGGCAGAAGGCAAGGTTGTAAAGCCTAGAGCCCTCCTGGAAGTGAGGATGTTACTGAGACAGGTTCATCTGCCCAGTTAGCAGTGAGCCAAAACCGCAACATGCCAAGGTTGGCAGCAAAGAAAGGATTTAGTCACAAGGCAGCCAAGTGAGGTGATGGCAGGACAGATCGAATGTTTTCTTCCCCAAAGGCCAGGGGCTTGCGATATTTCCAGGACAAAGAAGCAGGCCAGGGGAATTCCCTGGTGGTCCAGTGAGTAGGACTCAGCACTTTCCCTGCTAAGGGCCCCGAGTTCAATCCCTGGTGGGGGAAATAAGATCCTACAAGCCAAATGCCTGTCTCCTCCTCCCCCACCCTATCCCCCAAGCAGGGTGGTCTTCGGCGTGAGAAAAGGACATTGGAGGCACAAAAAAGGTGAGGTAATCTGCTCTTCAGAGCCGCATCTGAATTACTTGCTTCTTCAGGGACCCATGTTAAAACATGGTGGTGCATGACGGGGAAAGGGGGCTCTGTTGTCAAAAGGTCATTCATCAGACACCTGTGCAGGGCCAGTTTTAGTATGAAACATGGAAATTTTTGTGTTAACAATTAAAGGGAGCTTGATAAGAGGGGAGAAAAGAGATGTCCACCCCCATGTGCACTGAAGTATTGCTTACCACAGTAGTCAAGATATAGAAACAGCCTAAGTGCCCATCAATGATTGAACAGATATGAAAATGTAAGAGGAATATTAGTCTGCCATATAAAATAATGGAATCTTGCCCTTTGTATCATGTCTAATGTACAATGGTGGGACGGGCATAACCTTCATACACTTTAAAAAAGAATTATCTATTTATTTTTGGTAGTGCTGGGTCTTCATTGCTGTGCAAAGGCTTTCTCTAGTAGTGGAGAGCGGGGGCTTCTCCCTGTGGTGGCTTCTCTCGTTGCAGAGCACAGGCTCTAGAGCATGTGGGCTCCAGTAGTTGTGGCCAGTGGGCTCGGTTGCTCCGCAGCACATGGGATCTTCTGCTAACAGGGATTGAACCATGTTCCCTGCGTTGGCAGGCAGATTTTTAACCAGTGGACCACCAGGGAAGCCTCAAACACATTTAAAAGGGGAGAAATGGGAGGCACAAAGAGTCATTGGTCCGTAGCAATGTTCAAATACAGCCAAAACCAAAATGACATTTGTCATTCTTTTTCCATCTCTCATTTCCAACCTCCACACCTACTAACTGTACCCTCTTCCCATGTTAGGGGAATCCCAAGACTTTAAGTGCCCTGGTAGAAGGCAGAGACTACCTTCCTCCATATGAGAGGAAAATTTGCTTCCCCAACATTCTTGCAGGTGGACACAGCATAAGTCCACAGTGAGGTGACCACATACTGACTCTGGCTCAGGGTGTGGTGACATAAGCTGCAACAGTGAAGAATGCATTTGGCAAAGGTGGCACCCATTTGCCAAGAGAGGTAATGAAAGCAGTCCCAGCCCGGTACGGGTTCAGTGGTGTGAGCTGTGATATCTGCGCTCAGCTGAGGCCAGTGGGTCCAATGTGGGACCCCACCTAGGAGGACTGTGGATTCTGTTCCTGGCTGTGTAACTTCAAGCTTATTCTGTGGCTTTTCCTGAAATGAAATGAGTACACATATACACAATTCTCATTTATGTAACAGAAAAATTTGTATTCCGTTGTTTACACTAAGGAATGAGTGAGAAATCCATTTAGGTAATAGTTTCAAACAGCAGGATTCATTGATTTTCATTATTTTGAGCTGATAACACTTCTTCAGTCTTCCACCTGGCTATGTACCTCAGGGTAGAGAAACCAACATGCATCTCTAGCCCTTTTCTTCCCAGGAAACTACAACTGCTGAAGTGTGGATTTAAGACTCCTCCCCAATTCGAGTGCTCTCTGATCACTGACCTCAGTTGTTCCCAATCTGGCTGAGCTCCCGGATTGCCTGTGAGTCCCTGTGATCACAGGTTCTGGTGGGACAAGTTTCTACTGAAGGGAAAAGGACAAAGAAACAGAGAAGATGACCCATCCAACCAGTGACCACTCTAAAGCCCACAAAAGACTCAGAACTCACTGGAGAGGGCTCATACCTCTTCGTATCCTTCTCTGGTCCCACTGACATCAGACTCAGCACAGTAAACATGTAGATGCTGGAAGATTCTCAGTGCTTCCGTTTGTTTTCCTGTCTCAAACTTTAAGAATCTTTTTCTTTATTAACCCATCAACCCTCATGACATGAATTAGAAAAAACAAATTCACATCCAGATTCTTATTTCAGTATTTCTCAGCACAACATGAAGTTAAGACAAAGGTAGAAAGGGCCCAGCCCCACCTCTGCCGAAACACGGGAGTCCAACAGGGAGGAGAACACAGCTCAGGGTGGGGAGGGGGCGCAGTGGGCAGGGGTCACCAGTCTCCCCATCTCCTCATGTTATGCTAATAGGAGCACAGATGCATTCAGATGCAGCTGCAGAAAGAGGGGTCAGGGGATCTGATGTCACAAAGCAGGACCAAGCATCACTCAGTCCCCACAAGGCAGCTGTCTCACATTGTTAGAGAAGAGAATCAGGAACCAGTTCAGGTCAGTCACGTAAGGGCTGACATTCTCCACAGCCCCCCACATGCCCACATGTCCCACTCAAAGATCCCTGCTGCCCAATGTGTCCCCTCTGCCCCAATCCCCCTTCCAATTTAGATTCTCCATGGTCTCACCTTTAGGAACCGTGAGAGACACATCAGAGCCCTGGGCACTGTCACTGCCTGGGGGGGAACAAGACCAGGACATGGTCAGAACCCACAGGAGAGAAACTAGAGAAGGAACTTTGAGGAGGGTGAGCCCCCCATGGCCTCCTGTCTGCACCCTCACAAGGGTCTCAGGAATCACCCCCTCCATACTTACTTGAAGCCTGGGTGTAGGTCCGTCCTTTTTCACCTGTGAGAAGAAAATATCACGTGAGAGGCCCGGGAGAAGGCTGAGTCATGAGACCCTACAGGAACCCCTAGTCCTGGACCCCAGAGAAGTTTTTGGAACTGTGGTCAAAACTCATGCTAGGATCAGGAACACAGAGAAGGGAGACGTGTAAGGACGGGGCCACCTGCCCTCCTGGAGGTCTGTCCTCAGCAAGGACCTCCCTCTGACCTTCAAGTGCTGGAAACCTGGTCCCCAACTAGAATTAGGAAGGTGAAAATTTTCTCTTTCATTTTCATACATGCTTTAGAAAAGCAAAATGTTAGCATCAGCTCCAGACTCCATGCGTGTGTGGGCATACTTTCCAGTAACAGGCAGGTAAACTACCTGGGCTTGAAACCCCCACTGAGACAAGAAAACTCAGATCCCTCCCTCGCTTCCCTACCTGAGTTCTTCTTCCTCCAGATCACAGCTCCAGCAACCACAGCCACCACGAAGAGAACCAGGCCAACAATGATGCCCATGGTGAGGAAGGGGGTCTGAGGAGGCTCTGTGGAGGCAAGGGTAGAGGCCCTGCCCTCAGGCTTGAGTCCTGACCTTGCTGAACTGAGTCCTGAAGGGCTCCTGCTTTATCTGAGAGGACGCTCCAGCCCCATCCCCCTCCTTACCCCATCTCAGGGTGAGGGGCTCCTGAAGCCCCTCATGCTGCACATGGCACGTGTATCTCTGCTCCTCTCCAGAAGGCACCACCAGGGCTGCCCACTTCTGGAAGTTTCTGTCCCCTGAAGGCCTGGTCTCCACAAGCTCCATGTCCTGGGTCTGGTCCTCCCCATTGTACTGCCAGGTCAGTGAGATCTCCTCAGGGTAGAAGCCCAGGTCCCAGCACCTCAGGGTGACCTCATGGTCAGAGATGGGGTGATGGGTCACATGTGCCTTTGGAGGATCTGAGGAAGAATCAGAAAAGTCATAGTTTGTGTTACCTCCATTGGTCACTGAAGCAGCATCATGTGACCATGCTGAGAAAGGACAGAACAGTGATTTTTCCCCTCAGCTTTACTGAGGTATACTTAACAAAAATTGTACACATTTAGAGTGTACTACATGTTGCTTTGATATATATGTACACTGTGAAGTTAATTAATATATTCATCAACTTACCTTATGTGTGTGCGTGTTTGACAGGGGTGATGAGAATGATTAAGATCAATTTTAAAGTATACAATACAGAATTATTATTAACTATAGTCACCAGGCTGTACATCAGATCCCCAGACTTATTATGAAATTTTTTTACCCTCTGAGCTATGGAACGTTTAGGAGCATGGTTTTGAAAAAAGCAGCACAAGAGCTAGATAACAGCCTCAAATCAGAGATCAGGGATGATCTACATTAGTCCTTGGAAATTTCTCCAATGAGAGACTAGAATAGGAGCTCTAAAAATGTGAGGGGGAGAATACAGAGTAAAGGTCCTGAGTCTGGTGAAGGCTGAATGACTCAGGAAAGCTGAAGTCAGGGGGTTCTCAGGGTGAGAACAGGCCTTGAGAGAGAAAGTCATGGATCACAAGATGGCGGCCAGGGTCACAGGGCACCGATGACCAGCTATTTCAGGGATGGTTTGTTTCCTGCTTCTTCGTCAAAGACACTGGATTCCTTGATTGTCCTTCAGAGAAGTGGGGCCACTGGTGACTGTCTTGTACAGAATATGAAAACCCGGGCGGATTTCCTCCCTCTCCTGACAAGAACCTGGGGCGCTGCTCCCACAAGGACACCACTTTCTTCTCCTCGTGGGAAGCCAGCTCCAGCCCGAGGGGAGATCAGGGCGGCCCCGCGCCCCTCGTACCTGCGCGCAGCAGCGTTTCCTTCCCGTTCTCCAGGTATCTGCGGAGCCCCTCCAACGCACCGGCCCTCCAGGTAGTTCCTTAATCTCTCCGCATCACCGGCCGCCTCCACCTTGCGCTTGGTGATCTGAGCCGCCGTGTCCGCCGCGGTCCAGGAGCGCAGGTCCTCGTTCAGGGCGATGTAATCTCTGCCTTCGTAGCCGTACTGCTCATACCCGCCGAGGAGGCGCCCGTCCGGCCCCACGTCGCAGCCGTACATCAGCTGGAGGGTGTGAGACCCTGACCCGCCCCGACCACCCGCGGTGATTAAACCCAAACTGAAAATGAAACCGGGTCAAGCCCCGCCGGTTCCCCCCGGGTGGGGGTCGGGTGTGTTCCGCAATGTTGGGGTGACCCTCGGACCCGCAGACTCGGGCGACTCCGCCGGTCCCTGGGGATGGGGGTCGTGACCCGGACCCGGGCCCGCGTCGCTCACCGGCCTCGCTCTGGTTGTAGTAGCCGCGCAGGCTGTTCAGGTTCGCCCGGAAAGTCTGTGCGGCGTCCTTGGCCTTTCGCGTCTCCTGATTCCAATACTCGGGCCCCTCCTGCTCCACCCACCGCGCCCGCGGCTCCATCCTCGGATCCGGGGCGTCGCTGTCGAACCGCACGAACTCCGTGTCGTCCACGTAGCCGACGATGATGAAGCGGGGCTCCCCGAGGCCGGGCCGGGACACGGCGGTGTAGAAATACCTCAGGGAGTGGAAGGCTGGGGGCGGGGAGGGGTGAGACCGGGCCGGACCTCCTCCCGGCGCGGGTCCCGGGTCCGAGGTGACGGACCCGGGAGGGAGGAGGGGGCGTAGGGCCAGCGAGATGGAAGCGGTCGAAAACCTGTCCGAACTTTGAAAGGGGTAGAAAAGAAGGTCGGAATGCAAGGGAGGGACAGGATGGGACCCGGGGAGGGGGCGAGTCTGGGTAGGGGCGTCGGGGTCACTCGTTCCCTGGGGTAGTGCCCTAGACTCCCGAGCGGTCCCCTCGCCCCTCCCCGCAGAGGCCGTTCCCTCCCGACCCCGCACTCACCAGCCCGTGTCTCGATCAGGACCAGGATCCCCGAGAGCAGCTGGAGGAGGGTTCGCGGCCCCATGACTCGCATCCTCTGGGTCTGGGAAGAAGCAGCGTCTGGGCGGGTCGGTGGAGACTTTATAACCGGGATCCGCTGATTGGTTTTTCTAGAAACCGGGCACCTAGTGGCAGTGAGAACTGGAGCCGCATCATGAGGGTCCAGGCAGCAGGGCTAAACACAAGTTGTGAGAGATTCAGTGAAACTCGAGGAGAAGGGGAATCCCCAACATGGAGGGTTCCAGCCCCAGACACCGCCCTTGATCCTGAGATCCTGAGCGGCTTGCCCTCCAGGCACCTGGGACTTTGCCCTGATCCCTCCCCTCCTGCTAGGTAGAATGTTGAAACTACCCAATAATTGCACCCATCTCACACGCTAGCAAAGTAATGCTTAAAAATCTCCAAACCAGGCTTCAACAGAACCCGAACCCTGAACTTTCAGATGTTCAAGGTGGATTTAGAAAAGCCAGAGGAGCCAGAGATCAAAGTGCCAACATCCCCTGGATCATCGAAAAAGCAAGAGAGAAAACATGTACTTCTTCTTTATGGACTATGCCAAAGCCGTTGACTGTGTGGATCAAAACAAACAGTGGAAAATTCTTCAAGAGATGGGAATACCAGACGACCTGAGCTGCTTATTTCAGAAATCTGTATGCAGGTCAATAAGCTACAGTTAGAACTGGACATGGAACAACAGACTGGTTCCAAATTGGGAAAGGAATACGTCAAGCTTGTATATTGTCACCCTGCTCATTTATCTTACATGCAAAGTACATCATGTGACATGCTGGACTGGATGAAGCACAAGCTGGAATCAGATGGCCAAGAGAATATCAATAACCTCAGATAAGAAGATGACAACCACCCTTATGGCTGAAAGCAAAGAGGAACTAAAGAGCCTCTTGATGGAAGTGAAAGAGCAGAGTGAAAAAGTTGGCTTAAAGCTCAACACTCAGAAAACTAAGATCATGGCATCTGGTCCCATCACTTCATGGCAAATAAATGGGGAAACAATGGAAATAGTGGCAGACTTTATTTTTGGGGGCTCCAAAATCATGCAGATGGTGACTGCAGCCATGGAATGAAAAGACACTATGGAGAACAGTGTGGAGATTCCTTAAAAAACTGGAAATAGAACTGCCTTATGATCCAGCAATCCCACTGCTGGGCATACACACTGAGGAAACCAGAAGGGAAAGAGACACGTGTACCCCAATGTTCATCGCAGCACTGTTTATAATAGCCAGGACATGGAAGCAACCTAGATGTCCATCAGCAGATGAATGGATAAGAAAGCTGTGGTACATATACACAATGGAGTATTACTCAGCCATTAAAAAGAATACATTTGAATCAGTTCTAATGAGGTGGATGAAACTGGAGCCTATTATACAGAGTGAAGTAAGCCAGAAGGAAAAACATAAATACAGTATACTAACGCATATATATGGAATTTAGAAAGATGGTAACAATAACCCGGTGTACGAGACAGCAAAAGAGACACTGATGTATAGATCAGTCTTATGGACTCTGTGGGAGAGGGAGAGGGTGGGAAGATTTGGGAGAATGGCATTGAAACATGTAAAATATCATGTAAGAAACGAGTTGCCAGTCCAGGTTCGATGCACGATACTGGATGCTTGGGGCTAGTGCACTGGGACGACCCAGAGGGATGGTATGGGGAGGGAGGAGGGAGGAGGGTTCAGGATGGGGAACACATGTATACCTGTGGCGGATTCATTTTGATATTTGGCAAAACTAATACAATTATGTAAAGTTTAAAAATAAAATAAAATTAGAAAAAAAAAAAAAGAAAAGACACTTGCTCCTTGGAAGAAAAGCTACAAGCAACCTAGACAACATATTAAAAAGCAGAGACACTACTTTGTCAACAAAGGTCCGTCTAGTCAAAGCTATGGTGCTATGGTTTTTCCAGTAGTCATGTGTGGATGTGAGAGTTGGACCGTAAAGAAAGCTGGGTACTGAAGAATTGATGCTTTTGAACTGTGGTGTTGGAGAAGACTCTTGAGAGTCCCTTGGACTGCAAGGAGATCAAACCAGTCGATCTGAAGGGAAATCAGTCCTGACTCTTCATTGGAAGGACTGATACTGAAGCTGAAGCTCCAATACTTTGGCCGCCTGATGGGACGAACTGACTCATTGGAGAAGACCCCTGTGCTGGGCAAGATTGAAGGCAGGAGGAGAAGGGGATGACAGAGGATGAGACGGTTGGATGACATCACTGACTCGATGGACATGAGTCTGAGCAAGCTTCAGGAGATGGTGATGGGCAGGGAGGCCTGGCATGCTGCAGTCCATGGGGTCACAAAGGGTTGGACATGACTGAGTGACTGAACTGAACTGAACTCCCCTCCAAGAGCTCTTTGTCCCACTGTGTCCCTGAGTCCTAGCTCTGGGGCTGTTTGTGATTTTGATTAAAATATCTACACAATCTTACAAATTAGTGACGACTCTAAGGGTAGTATTATGTGACCACTTCTATGCATATTTTCCATACTACGAATAATACACTTTAAACATTTTTGTTTATTTAAATAATATTAATAACCCATGTGTTTAATGTGAATAACTATTTCCCAGAATAAACAGGGTGGTGAGAAGCATGGAGCTTTTTACATTTCTCCCAAGTTCTTTCCTGTCTCTTTCACTAGAAGACCACTGGATTTTCAGGTTTGCGTCTGCATTGAATCTGTTATTTTGACGGTAGTCTGTGAAAGTGAAAAAGCCCGCACATAGGTAGGAGTAGTATTTTTTAATAATCTTTCCAGATAATTGTGGGTGTTCATCTTGGATACAAAACTAAAACTGTACAAATTGTAGTTTCTCAAAGGTTTGTCCACAGTGGACCTGAAACAATATCATTGACTATTTTCTCTTCTGTTACATTAAAATCCATAAGCCTATTTTGCTCATTGAACATCTCTAATACTAATATAAGATTTTTACAAAGTAATAGATTGTTTCACTAAATTATACAGATGTTTCTGCTCATTCATTCTTTCAATAACAGTTGTTTTCCGTGAAAAAGAGGGTAGTTCAGATCACACAGTTTTTTCTTGGGCCATAGGACTTTGAAATGTAGTAGAAGTGCTCGATGTGTACTTTCCATGTCATCACAGAAGATACTTTTAAAATGTGTATTTAAGACTGATGATTAGGAAACATAAGCATTTTTTCGTTTATTTTTAAAATTTTATTTTATTGAAGGATATTTGATTTATAATGTTAATTTGTGCTGTACAGCAGAGTGATTCACTTATACATGTGTATAGATATATTCTTTTTCGTATTTTTTTCCATTTTGGTTATTAAGGACAGATAAGAATTTTTAATGTGTCATTCTGGATGTTTTAAAGCAAACCTGATTATTAGTTTTGTTTTTTTCTGCAAGAAAGTTTTGAGGAAATAATTACTAGTTAAGTTTGCTACCATAGTCTGCATTACTGCTGTTATACATCAAAGCAAATGTCAACACAGTGAGAAGTCAAATAATATCTGAGTGATGCTATGAAAGTAGCTTTCACCTCAGGGATCTCATGAAAGGGTCTCAGTGACATCAAGGGTTCCACAGACCACACTCTGAGAACTGCTGTTCTGAAGGAACCAGGGCGTCTCTCAACTGATCCCTGCCTTTGGCTCCTCTTCATTTTGGAAAATGCTTTTTCCTGAGCTGGACTCCCTGCCTCCCCAAACTTAACTGAGGGCCCTGTGCCTGGGCTGCTCTAGGAGAGAACTTACTGCCTAGAAAGTGATGCCAGAGAGTGTCCTCAATCTGGGAAGGAAGGTGGGGGGACAGGTGTTTCCCCTTAGGAACTGGGAACAGTTTGTACCTGAAGGGGCCAGACCCACTCATAACCTAGTTTGATTTTGTTACACACCAGCTTAATGTGTATTCATATCCCAGACAGAAATCTGACGTAGTGTCTAAGAAAAATAATATTGGCCCTTTCAACTCACGTGGTCTAGTGCACCTGACTCGAGGCCCACAAATAATGAAGAGCCGTCCATTCCAACAGAACATCCTGTGCTGAAAGAATTGTTCTATGTCTGTGCTGTCCAGTCAGGTAGCCAGTAGCTACATGAGGCTATTTAGCACCTTAAAGTGACTGTTGTGCTGAGCACTTTTATTTAATTTAAATAGCAATATGTGGCTACTAGCTAGCATATTGGTCAGTGCATATGTAGAATGTTGTTAATTAATCTCCTGTCTCTTTCCCCTAAAAGATACTGTGTGACTCATAGGTTGATGCACGTTAAAATAATCTTAATATTGAAGTTATGGATTTGTCTGTGCAGGTCTTAGATATATCTTTAAATACAGCGTGCTCTGAAAGTTTCTTTAATGTGTATTTTAACAGATAGAGTGTTCAGACATTAGCCAAACCATGGTTTATCACCTTAAGGTTGTAAGTGTTCAAAACTGCTCATCACTATATATAATCCTTGATCTCTTGGTGTTTTCCTTAACCTGGTAAACATAAGGAGACACAGAAGTCTTCATGTAGCCCAAAAGAAAGTGTTTATTGAACACAGCAGATATCAATACTTTGTAAGACTTGTACATACTTAGAAAGTTGTAAAGAAGAATATTAGAATTCACCACCTTATTACTTTTTACTTACTGCTTCTGCTATAGTTTCTTCCCAAATTCCATCAATTCTGCTTCCCTTCACCCTTGGACCCCTCTCTCCTAGACAAAAATATACATGAATTTTTTACACTTGTGGAATGAAGAGTTTTATGACCCAAAGATTAAAAGCCATCAAAATAGAAAAATGTTTCCTATGTCAATCAGACACTCACAGGCTACAAACATATGCCCCTGTTCCAATGGAGATACTTAAAAGTTTTTGGCGAACAGGTAACATGTCTGAATGTTCTTCAGCCAAAGACCATCAGAAGCAAATCTGTGGGCAATCAAGTTGGATTTATACTGGATACAGCGAGGGAGATTACACAGTATCAGAGACGATAGGTAGTGTCCTTGAAAGGTGTTAGAACACATACAGCCAGGAGTCCCCAAACTCTGAGCTTGGCCCGGTACCTCCTGTCAGATCAGTGCCAACATTAGATTAGAAAATATACTGTGCTTGAATCATGCTGAAACCATTCCTCCCACCCCTGGTCCATGGAAAAATTGTCTTCCATGAAATCAGTTCCTGGTGCCAAAAAGTTGAGGACCGCTGATATAGAGGATGTGGGCTTTGATTTTGAGAAGCGTCTGTGCGAGACTGGCTCACTCTGGATTGGGTGTGGTCAGGAAGTGGGGGCAATTCTATGCCTGGGCACCTCAGTGAGCCTCTGCTATAGGGAGGGCAGACTAGAGCAAGGATACAGCTGTGACTGGGAGGAAGCAGTGGTCTCTGGATCAGCACAGGGAGAGGTTTGGTCCACGGTGAGGGGCACCGTGCTGCCTGGTTGGTCTGAGCTTGTACAGAATGCTGTCGTGTTCTTGTTTTGTCTCTCTGTGTCATGCACTCAGATGTCCTTGTCTGATGCTGATCTTCTGTGAGATGACTTATGTCCAACAGGAGAATAACACAGAAGCGAGGTGAGCTCCAGCCCAGCTAGAGGATCAGAATGTACATCCTAGTGTATGAGCTGAGGGTGATCTGTCAAGTGTTTACAAATGTAAGTGATTTTCATGTAATTTTTGAAAGCATTATTTACCAGCACACAAGAGAATTGAAGAGATACTCAAGCATATACAAAAATAAATAATCCATGTTCTTCCCCTCATTCCCCATTCACTCAAGTCCTCTACTCAGAAACAAGTGCAGTTAGAAATTTCTCATTTTTCTTTCCAGAAAAGTATACTGTTCATTAATGAATACTGTTAGATCAGTAGAAGAGGTCAGGCCACAGCCTGGGAGAAATTATTGTCAATTCACATATCTGATAAAGGACGTGTTTTAGAATATACATAGAAGTCTTCAACTCAACAAAATGAAAATAAGTCTTTAAAAATAAAGTTTGAACAGACACCTCTTGTAGAAGGTATAACGATGGAAATGTATATGAAAAGATGCTAAACATCTTATGTTGTTAGGAAATGTAAATTACAAAGACAGTAACGTACATCACACCTGATGGCACATCTACAGTCCAAGAACTGGTGACGCCAAGGTTGGAGCAGCAGAAGGACGCAGAGCAGCAGAAACCCTCACTCACTGGGGCAGGAATAGGAAGCAGCGCAGCCTTGAGAAATGAGAGTCAGCAGTTTCTAAGGAAGCTACCCAGAAACTCTCCATCCTGTCCACTGATGAATCTAGTATTTTCTCCAACTCGTTTGAAAACTTATATTTGCACACACCTAACCCTGATGCTGGGAGGGACTGGGGGCAGGAGGAGAAGGTGATGACAGAGGATGAGATGGCTGGATAGCATCACCGACTCGATGTACATGAGTTTGGGTGAACTCAGGGAGTTGGTGATGGACAGGGAGGCCTGGCATGCTGCGATTCATGGGGTGGCAAAGAGTCGGACACGACTGAGCGACTGAACTGAGCTGAACTGTACACCAATGTGCATATCAGAGCGCCCCTAAGTGTGGGCTGCACATAGTGACTTTCTTCTAAAGATCACAGGGTGAGGAGTGGGAAAGTAAAAATAGAAGTTCACACAGAAACCTGGGAAATGTACCTTAGCCAGGTGATGAAGTGAACTTATTAGTGATATCCCAGTGGACAGTGTGTACCCTTGGTGACTGGAGAATGTCACTCATCTCTGTGGTCCTCTTCCCAAAACCCTTTGCCCCAGTCAAATCAAAAGATGTTCTACTATGTCTCTGAGCAGTACTCCCCAAAACATCAAAGTCATCAAGAATAAAAGAAGTCTGTGTGACTGTCTCAGCCAGAGGAGCCTGAAGGAGACACAATTCAGACTTAATATGTGTCTTTCATAGGATCCTGGATCAGGTTAAAGGAAAACTAATGAAGTCCAAATAAGTCCTGGAGTTTAGTAACACTGTATCAATATTGGTCATCAGCTGTGAGGAATGTATGATGGTGGTATAATGTCTTCACAGAGTGTGGGATATATAGAAACTCTCTACTAACTATGCTACTTGTTTGTAAATCTCAAACTATACTAAAATGAATGCACATTTTAATATCAACTAGAAACGAACAGGAAATGGAAGAAGTGATTATCAACTTTTCAGGATGTTTTCATCAATGAGCTTCTGAGAAGAGACATGGAGAGAAAAGATGGAAACCTGAGATACAGGCGGGGTTCCAGCGCTCTCCTCTCCTCTAATCCTTGCTGTACCCTCGAGTCTGACCCCAGAGCTGCTCAGAAACCACCTTCACCCCCTCAATGGACCAGGGCAGCCACCTCTGTCTGACTCAGACCACAGTGCATCCTCTGCCTTCCCTGTGCAGAACTGGAGAGGGAACAGTGGTCATGCCTCCATGTGGCCACAGGGCTGATGACTGGACACCTGAGCTCCCCTTTGACCCCCTTACCAGAGACCTGCCCAGGCTCTCTTTAGGCTCCCTGCAGTGGGTGAGTGCTGTGCACACAAGCTGGTGTCCATTCGGTGTCAAAATCAAGGTTGGAATTTCACCCAAAATACACACTGACATGGACATTTCTCTCCCCATTAAATAACCAAGGACTTTGGCCTCAGAGAGGATCAGATATCAAGGCCGTAATGCCAGGTCCAGGGTGGAGCCCACAAACATACAGGGGGTCCTCATGATCAAGGGATGGGACCTTGCTACTGGCTACTGCCACACTTACAGACTCTTCCTCTGGGGAATCAGCTCTGGAATCTCCATTCCTAGGATGCAGGAGGAGAGGGGAGAAAGAAGAGAGAGAGGAGATCCCAAAGTGCCTGTAAAGTTGGGGAGGCTCCTGGAGAAGCGTGGAGAGGCAGGAAACACTGACATTATGGGATGGAGGCCACGGGCGTGGGGGGGAGGAACCAGAGAGGAGAGGGTGGGGGAGGGTCACTGAGTGGACTCGAGCAAAGGGAGGTGGGGTCTGAGTGGGGAGAGGCACAGGGACTTCGGGCCTGGGCACTGGTAGAGACTCTGTTTTCCACTTGGAAGATAAACACACAGGTGTCAGCTCTGTATTTTGATGGTAAACTATATTTATGCTTTCAGTATTTTTCTGAAATTACATGTATCAGTTCAGTTCAGTTAGTCACTCAGTCGTGTCTGACTCTTTGCAGTCCCATGGACTGCAGCAAGCCAGGCCTCCCTGTCCATCACCAACTCCCGGAGTTTACTCAAACTCATGTCCGTTGAGTAGGTGATGCCATCCAACCATCTCATCCTCTGTCGTCCCCTTCTCCTCCCACCTTAAACTTTCTCAGCATCAGGGTCTTATCAAATGAGTCAAATCTTTGCATCAGGTGGCCAATGTATTGGAGTTTCAGCTTCAGCATCATTCCTTCCAATGAATATTCAGGACTGATTTCCTTTAGAATGGACTGGCTGGATCTCCTTGCTGTCCAGGGGACTCTCAAGAGTCTTTTCCAACACCACAGTTCAAAAGCATCAGTTCTTTAGCACATAGCTTTCTTTATAGTCCAGCTCTCACATCCTTCCAAGTATGCTGTGACTCAAGTAGAGGTGGAAGAAGGGAAAAGAAAAAAGGAGAGAGCACAGGAGATTAAAGGAATTCCTTTCTTCCAGAGAAATACCCCCACCTCAGTCCCCACTTCACACACCCCCATACACGATGCTGGGGGCAGCAGTGGGGCAGGGAGACTCAAGGAAGGGAGAGCTCATCCTCAGCTCACAGTCAAGGTTACTGGGACATTGTCCATTTATTTGCTAAAACAGTGGGACCACTGTGTCAGAAAGACTGGCCCAACAGATTGGGAAAAAGATCTGCCCAGCTGGTGGCTATGAAGTTGGCTCCTGGAGATCAAAGGACAAGACCTGGAGTGGAGCCTGGAGGCCACAAGGGTGACAAGGAGATCAGGCATGAGTGGGGGACAGGGGTCCCCCTAACATTTTGCAGAGGCTGGAAAATGACCTTCTCCCTCTCTAGACCTATACTCAAGGACACCAAGGAGGGTACCCCTCCTCTCCAGGCATCACACACCTCCCACCCTTTGAAGCCTCCAAGAGTACTCTTGTGCCCTGAGTCCTAAGAGCCCAGGACCCCAGCCTCTGCCTCTTCATCTCCTTCGTGGACTTTACTCACTTCCCACACAAGGACAACAGAGATTAGCAGGGGTCAGTGGCACCCCACTCCAGTACTCGTGCCTGGAAAATCCCATGGACGGAGGAGCCTGGTGGGCTGCAGTCCATGGAGTCCCTAAGAGTCGGACATGACTGAGCAATTTTTCTTTCACTTTTCACTTTCCTGCATTGGAGAAGGAAATGGCAACCCACTCCAGTGTTCTTGCCTGGAATCACACAGTGTTCTTTCTGGGGTCACACAGAGTCGGACACGACTGAAGCGACTTAGTAGGGAAGTCATGGGCTGGCACGAAGCCTCATCAGGGCGAGAGGTTTAGGTCACCAGAGAATGCTGCTAAGTTACTTCAGTCGCCTCCGACTCTGTATGTCCCCATAGACGGCAGCCCACCAGGCTCCCTTGTCCCTGGGATTCTCCAGGCAAGAACACTGGAGTGGGTTGCCATTTCCTTCTCCAATGCATGAAAGTGAAAAGTGAACGTGAAGTCGCTCAGTCGTGTCCGACTCTTAGCGACCCCATGGACTGCAGCCTACCAGGCTCCTCTGTCCATGGGGTTTTCCAGGCCAGAGTACTGGAGTGGGGTGCCATAGACCTCAGTTTTCTTCCTGTCCCCAGCAGGGGGCGCCACTCCTGGCACACGGTAAGTTCTCCATCAGTTCCCTGCCTCCTGGAAGCTGTTTCCCAACAACTCATTATAGACTAGGTTGCATTTACATCTCATTCCACCCTGCTGTGAATCCCTTGGTGTGTCACTCACTGAGACCCTGTACAGAGCCTGACATCTAGTAACTACATAACAAATGATGAGCAAATCAGTGTGGGGTTTTCTTCAACTGACTCATACATGCATAAAGTCTAAAAAGTTCATATGACATAAAGGGTTACAGTGAAAAGTAAATTTCCTCCTCCATCCCATCCAAAATCTTTCCACATTCCCTCCCAGGACAAGGTAAGTGTTACAGTTTAGACAGTATTCTAGAGAGAGAGTCCATTTTGTAAGATGGTATTTTGCATACATTCTATCTACAACTTTGTTATCAATTAGCAATATATTCTGAGACTATTCTATTTTTAAAATACAAATCTAATTCAGTTTAAGATATTGATAATAATGATTCTCCACTGATGATTTTAAACATTTACGTATAGCAAAAATCCTTCATCTTCCATAATAATAGAATTTTTTCCTAGACAAAGTCACCTAGATTTAAAATATACTCATTCTCCAATCTCCCTGAGGCTGCTTGTCCTCATGGTTAAATTCTTGCCAATATGATGAAGCAGGTGTACATTTTTGAATTTTAATCTTCAAGGGAAGAAACTTTCCCTCCTTTCCTTCTTTCCCTGGTTGCTCCCAAACCATGAACATGGTCTTAGGTTCCTTGGTCCATGCCAACAAGGGTAAGGTCCCAGGGAGAGAGAGAGGAAAGGTCCCGGGGACCTGGGTGCCTGGACAACCTCGTGTGCAGGGCCGCCCTGAGGTTAAGGAGGCAGTCGCTCCGTCTTGTCTGACTCCTTGCAAGCCCATGGACTGTAGCCCTCCAGTCTCCTCTGTCCATGGGATTCTCCAGGCAAGAATATTGGAGTGGGTTACCATGTCCTTCTCCAGGGGATCTTCCCAACTCGGGGATTGAACCCGAGTCTTCTGCATTGGGGGGTGGAATCTACCATGTGACACCAGGGAAGCCCAAGCAGCCCTGGAACTCTCTGCCTCACTGTCCTGGGAGACACACCAGCTTCCTTCCTGTGAGACCAGTGTTACTTGGGTTCGGCTGCACACAGTGAATTAATACATATCGGGAGAACAGGATTCCCAGAGTGTGTGTTCATGATGGTGTGTTGGGAGATGAGCAGAGATGTATTTACAGTGTCACCCCTGGCTCCCGGGACATTACTGTGAGCTGGAGGAAGGGAGAGCTGGGCTGAGGGTGGGGGGCAGTACAGGGAGCCTGGAGATGTTACCTTCCTCAACTTCCCAGCCGTGGGGTCTGACAGGGGAACGTTTGGTCACCAGGTATCCATTTGGGGGCATTTCTCTCTTCACTTTCCTTCCTGTCCTCTTTACAGACAGTTTCCTTCACATTCCAGACAGGATGAGAATCTCTGCTGGTGGTCTCTTCCTCCTTGTCCTCCTGTCTGAGGGCAGGGCCTGTGGAGGCTGAGACCTAGAGGAGGAACTTCTCAGGTAGGACAGGAATGCAGGTCCCTCATCCTCCTTCTGGAATCTCTGCTTCCCCAGCCTGGCCTGCACAGCCAGTCCTGAGACAGCTGACCATGGGTCCCTCATACCTTTTATCCACGTGATCCCAAAATGTATGTCTATTAATCTCCTAAATGTTACCAGAGAGTCACGAGTCCAGCTTATGCTGCAAAAGTGAGTATTATACAGAGGTATTGCTCCCAGAGGAGGGAAGGAACACTGGGAGCACCTTAGATCTGCCAAGCACAGGATGACTCTGCGATCATCTGACCACATGGCTTCTCACAGAACTAAGGCTAGGAATGCAGAGACCAAAATAATAGAGAGTTCAAGTCCAAGGTTTTGGGTCTCACTCCTCATATATCCAGAGAAAAATTATGTTCCAAAAGTACTAGGGCAAACTTCCAGGTTATTTGGAATTAAAAGAGAGAACTTTGTAGGTAGAAACATAAAGGTAGGAAATGAAAAGAAAGTAGCCAAGTTGAGAGTTACAGTTGTCTCCCTGTCACTGGCGATTATCATGCCAGTTTCTGCAAGAACCACAGTGGAGAATTAACTGGATATGATGTGACCACCACACTTACATTCTGTAAGTCTTTGAGGATGACATTAACTTCTTTCATTATCCCTAGGACACAATATTGCCTTTAATACTCTGTCTTGGCTGAGTATTTTCCAACATCATTTTATATTCCCACTAGCAGGTTCCATGGTTCCAAACTCTCCACATCCTCTCCGAGGATATGAATCTTGGTTTCTGGACTTTCAAGGAGGGGATGTCACGTATGCTCCCCACATGAACAAGCTCTGGGTTACATTTCCTATTACAACTCATAAGCTTGAGCAAACCAAAGGGAAGATTTTTCCAGATTCGGCTAATGCCCTAAGGGTAAAAACAACTCCCTCTGAAATATTGCCCACATTTATTTTTTGCCTAAATTATATTTATATTTATTCTCTTAGTACTGTACTTACAGAAGCTTTTTATACTTAATCTATTATTTTTATTTGCTTTCACTGGCCACGTAAACCTTAAAACCAGGCCAACCATGTTACTAAAAATGGAATCTCCAAAGCCTATTTTGTCAATCCTGCTATATTTCTGGCACCAAGGTAGTTGTCAGAATACAAGTTCATCTAAACCAATGATACTTTATGTCTTCTGTGAGCCAGTGCTGGTTTGGGAAATGCTTGTGATCAGCTCACAGTAAGAAACATACAGACATTGAAAGTGAGCATAAGCAAGTAAACTACCTTATCTTGACCCAGACTGGTAATTGCCAGGAAAAAGATGAGCATTTTTATCACATCATGGATCTGCTAAGACTGTTGGATTATTAGTCTTCATGGACTTAGAGATTATAGCTTGGTGTCTAAACTAGTACTTAAAAGACTTCTGTGTGGGTCACATGTAACTAATCAATTTCATAGATACTTTCCCCAGCAAATGCATGTACAAAGAAATACAAA
Source organism: Bos indicus x Bos taurus (assembly GCF_003369695.1). NCBI lineage: Eukaryota > Metazoa > Chordata > Mammalia > Artiodactyla > Bovidae > Bos > Bos indicus x Bos taurus. Next base: position 29,426,218 of record NC_040098.1, read on the forward strand.
AGTACAGTTCAGTCGCTCTGTCGTACCCAACTCTTTGCAACCCCATGGACTGCAGCACAGCAGGCTTCCCTGTCCATTACCAACCCTTGGAGCTTACTCAAACTGATGTCCCTCGAGTGGATGATGCCATCCAACCATCTCATCCTCTCTCATCCCCTGCCCCTCCTGCCCTCAATCTTGCCCAGCATCAGGATCTTTTCCAATGAGTCAGTTCTTCCCATCAGGTGGCCAAAGTATTGGAGCTTCAGCTTCAGCATCACTCCGTCCAATGCATATTCAGGGTTGATTTCCTTTAGGATTGACTGGTTTGATCTCCTTGCATTCCAAGGGACTCTCAAGAGTCTTCTCCAACACCACAGTTCAAGAGCATCAGTTTTCTTGTACTCAGCCTTCTTTATGAAGTCCAACTCTCACATCCCTACATGACTACTGGAAAAACCATAGCTTGGACTACACAGACCTTTGTTTGCAAAGTAATATTTCTGCTTTGGAATATGCTGTCTAGGTTAGTCATAGCTTTTCTTCCAAATATCAAGCAACTTTCAATTTCATGGCTGCAGTCACCATCTGCAGTGATATTGGAGCCCCCCAAAATAAAGTCTGTCACTGTTTCCATTGTTTCCTCATTTATTTGCCATGAAATGATGGGACTGGATGCCATGATCTTAGTCTTCTGAATGTTGAGCTTTAAGCCAACTTTTTCACTCTCCTTTTTCATTTTAATCAAGAAGCTCCTCAGTTCCTCTCCGCTTTCTACCATAAGGGTGTTGTCATCTGCATATTTGTGGTTATTGAAATTTCTCCCGGCAATCTTGATTCCAGCTTGTGCTTCATCCAGCCCAACATTTTGCATGATGTCCCTTTCATTATAGGGGACTGGAATGCAAAAGTAGGACGTTAAGAAACACCTGGGGTAACAGGAAAATTTGGCTTTGGAATACAGAATGAAGCAGGGCAAAGGCTAATAGAATTTTGCCAAGAGAATGCACTGATCATAGCAAACACCCTCTTCCAACGACACAAGAGAAGACTCTACACATGGGCATCACCAGATGGTCAACGTCGAATTCAGATTGATTATATTGTTTGCATCAAAAGATGGAGAAGATCTATACAGTCAGCAAAGACAAGACCAGGAGCTGACTGTGGCTCAGATCATGAACTCCTTATTGCCAAATTCAGACTTAAATTGAAGAAAGTAGGGAAAACCACTAGACCATTCAGGTATGACCTAAATCAAATCCCTTATGATTATACAGTGGAAGTGAGAAATAGATTTAAAGGACAAGATCTGATAGAGTGCCTGATGAACTATGGATGGAGGTTTGTGACATTGTATAGGAGACTGGGATCAAGACTATCCCGATGTAAAAAAATACAAAAAAGCAAATTAGCTGTCTGAGGAGGCCTTACAAATAGCTGTGAAAAGAAGAAAAGCAAAAGCAAAGGAGAAAAGGAAAGATATAAGCATCTGAATGTAGAGTTCCAAAGAATAGCAAGGAGAGATAAGAAAGCCTTCCTCAGCAATCAATGCAAAGAAATAGAGGAAAATAACAGAATGGGAAAGACTAGAGATCTCTTCAAGAAAATTAGAGCTACGAAGGGAACATTTCATGCAAAGATGGGCTCGATAAAGGACAGAAATGGTATGGATATAACAGAAGCAGAAGATATGAAGAAGAGGTGGCAAGAATACATGGAAGAACTGTACAAAAAAGATCTTCATGACCAAGATAAACACGATGGTTTGATCACTCACCTAGAGCCAGACATCTGGAATGTGAAGTCAAGTGGGCCTTTGAAAGCATCGCTATGAACAAAGCTAGTGGAGGTGATGGAATTCCAGTTGAGCTATTTCAAATCCTGGAAGATGATGCTGTGACAGTGCTGCGCTCAATATGCCAGCAAATTTGGAAAACTCAGCAGTGGCCACAGGACTGGAAAAGGTCAGTTTTCATTCCAATCCCAAAGAAAGGCAACGCCAAAGAATGCTCAAACTACTGCACAATTGCACTCATCTCACACGCTAGTAAAGGAATGCTCAAAATTCTCCAAGCCAGGCTTCAGCAATACGTGAACCGTGACCTTCCAGGTATTCCAGCTGGTTTTAGAAAAGGCAGAGGAACCACAGATCAAATTGTCAACATCCACTGGATCATGGAAAAAGCAAGGCAGTTCCAGAAAAACATCTATTTCTGCTTTATGCCAAAGTTTTGACGGTGTGGATCACAATAAACTGTGGAAAATTCTGAAAGAGATATGAATACCAGACCACCTGACCTGCCTGTTGAAAAACCTATATGCAGGTCAGGAAGAAACAGTTAGAACAGGACATGGAACAACAGACTGGTTCCAAATAGGAAAAGGAGCACGAAAAGGCTATATATAGTCACCCTGCTTATTTAACTTCTATGCAGAGTACATCATGAGAAATGCTGGGCTGGAAAAAGCACAAGGTGGAATCAATATTGCCAGTAGAAATATCAATAACCTCAGATATGCAGATGACACCACCCTTATGGCAGAAAGTGAAGAGGAACTAAAAAGCCTCTTGATGAAAGTTAAAGAGGAGAGTGAAAAAGTTGGCTTAAAGCTGAACATTCAGAAAATGAAGATCATGGCATCCGGTCCCATCACTTCATGGGAAATAGATGGGGAAACAGTATCAGACTTTATATTTTGGGGCTCCAAAATCACTGCAGATGGTGATTGCAGCCATGAAATTAAAAGATGCTTAGTCCTTGGAATGGAGAAGGCAATGGCACCCCACTCCATTACTCTTGCCTGGAAAATCCCATGGATGGAGGAGCCTGGTAGGCTGCAGTCCATGGGTCGCTAAGAGTTGGACATGAGTGATCGACTTCACTTTCACTTTTCACTTTCATGCATTGGAGAAGGAAATGGCAACCCACTCCAGTGTTCTTGCCTGGAGAATCCCAGGGATGGGGGAGCCTGGTGGGCTGCCGTCTATGGGGTCTCACAGAGTCGGACACGAGTGAAGTGACTTAGCAGCAGTAGCACTCCTTGGAAGGAGAGTTATGACCAACCTAGATAGCATATTCAAAAGCAGAGACATTACTTTGCCAACAAAGGTCCGTCTAGTCAAGGCTATGGTTTTTCCAGTGGTCATGTATGGATGTGAGAGTTGGACTCTGAAGAAAGCTGAGCGCCGAAGAATTGATGCTTTTGAACTGTGGTGTTGGAGAAGACTCTTTCGAGTCCCTTGGACTGCAAGAGGATCCAACCAGTCCATTCTAAAGTAGATCAGTCCTGGGTGTTTTTTGGAAGGACTGATGCTAAAGCTGAATCTCCATACTTTGGCCACCACATGCGAAGAGTTGATTCACTGGAAAAGACCCTGATGCTGGGAGGGATTGGGGCAGGAGGAGAAGGGGATGACAGAGGATAAGATGGCTGGATGGCATCACCGACTCGATGGACGTGAGTTTGAGTAAACTCCGAGAGTCAGTGATGGACAGGGAGGCCTGGAGTGCTGGGATTCATGGGGTTGCAAGTGTCGGACATGACTGAGTGACTCAACTGAACTGAACTTTGCACATAGGCCTTCCCTGATAGCTCAGTTGGTAAAGAATCCACCTGCAATGCAGGAGACCCCCATTTGATTCCTGGGTCAGGAAGATCTCCTGGAGAAGGGATATGCTACCCATGCCAGTATTCTTGGGCTTCCCTTGTGGCTCAGCTGGTAAAGAATCTGCCTGCAATGTGGAAGACCTGGGTTCGATTCCTGGGTTGGGAAGATCCCCTGGAGAAGGGAAAGGCTACCCACTCCTGTATTCTGGCCTAGAGAATTCCATGGACAGTCCATGGGGTTGCAAAGAGTCAGCCACGACTGAGCCACTTTCACTATTCACTCTGCATAGAAGTTAAAAAAGCAGGGTGACAATATATAGCCTTGATATTCTCCTTTCCCATTTTGGAACCAGTCTGTTGTTCAATGTCGGGTTCTGACTGTTGCCCCTTGACCTGCATACAGGTTTCTCAGAAGGCAGGTAAGGTGTTCTGGTATTCCCATCTCTTGAAGAATTTTCCACAGTTCATTTTGATCCACACAGTCAAAGGCTTTGGCATAGTCAGTAAAGCCGAAGTAGATGTTTTTCTGGAACTTTCTTGCTTTTTCTGTGATCCAGTGCATGTTGGCACTTTAATCTCTGGTTCCTCTGACTTTTCTAAATCCAGCTTGTACATCTGGAAGTTCTAGTTCACATACTGTTGAAACCTAGGTTGGAGAATTTTGAGTGTTACTTTGCTAGCATGTGAGATGAGGGTTACTGTGCAGTAGTTTGAACGTTCTTTGGAATTGCCTAAGTTACAAAAGTTAATATGCAATAAAATGTCAGTATATATGTATGGGTCCCATGAAGACTTATAGATCTTCTTTTTTAAGCCTGGAATGAGACAATGGCAGCTGGAGGACATTTTGAGTAATGATTTCATCATTCCAAAGTGCACTCCACTTATCTGAGTGTATAAACTAGAGTAGACAGAAACTGGCCCTCATAATGCAAGGTCACAGAAGAAGTTGAAAGACATCATTGATTCATTCATCCAACCTGACTGGTTACGATGTAGCAGACCAAGTTCTGATCTAGATCACTGCTCAAAAAGATTGAAATTTGTCATTCTTTTCCCCTCCCTCACTCTCCTTCTCCAACCCCAGAATGTGTACCATCTTCCCAAATAAGGGGAATTTCACACTTGATGATCTTGGTGGAAGGCAGACAGCTTCCTCCATTAGACAGAAAACCTTGCTTCCTAAATATTCCTGCAGGTAGAAAGAGGCTGAGCTTCACCAGGCAGGTTACCACATGCTGGACTCTTCCTTAGGACATGGTGCCACAGAGAGACTGGAACTGCACTGAATACTTTAGGCACATATGGCACACGGGGAAGGGGTGGCAGTGTGCCGTCCAGCTGTCAGGAGCAGCAGAGAGCAGGTCTACCACAGGGTCCGTTGTCCAGCATCAGGGCTGAAGTGCTGTGAACAGGGATATCTGTGCTCACTTGCAGGGGAAGGGGTTCCTGGGTGGGTCCTGACCAGGTTGGGGTTGAGGATTCTGTTCCTGGCTGGGGCCTCAGGGCTGTTCAGTGGTTTTCCCTGAAATAAACTCAAAACCACAAGTGTGCCTCTCTCTGTTTCATTTAGAACAATTTGAAAATTTTTTTTTCTACCCAGAACTACCTAAGAATACCATACAGGGAAGACTCAGAGAGCAAGCATTCAGAGACTTTTCCTTCTGCTTTATTATGATTGATATACAATATTGAGTCAGTTTATGGTGTACAATTGTTGATTTGATACACTTCCGTACTGCAAAATAATCGCCACCATAGCTTTATCTGACAACTGAATCATGTCCCATAATTACCTCTTCTGCATGTGTGGAGAAAATTTAGATCTACTCTCTTAGCAACTCAGAGACTCTCTTTATGGCGAGCTGATAATCACTTCCTAAATTTTCAGCCTGGTGATAGCACACGGCAGAAACAACATGTAACTCGCACCAAATGTTTTGTCTTTTTCCTCTCAGGAAAAAAACATTTAAATGTGTGTTTAAGACCCCTCCCTACCTTAATCATTCTCTCATCTTTAACATCACTGGATCTCAGTCTGCTCAGGACTGCTTGTAGACCTTGTTACAAAATGCTCAGGACTCTTCTCAGATCCACCATCTAGAGTGTAGGGCTCAGAGTCCAGGAATCTATTATGAACGAGCCGTACGGGGAGGCTGGTACACAGCCAGGTGGGAATCCAGATCTGTGTTCCTGCTATGAAATGTGTGATCTGAAGATCAGCACCAACTGTGTTATAAGTCTATTCCAGACCTTTTGTCTCTAAGAGGAATGCAGGTGAAGGACATTCCATCATGTCTTTCAGGACCCCTTTCCATGTGCCATCTAAATGTCAGAATTGTGCCGTCTGCTCACGTGTGTGGTCTGATCAGTTCCCATAGTGCAGAGAATTCAGGATTCAGTCCTCGTCCCTCTGCTTCTATAGCCAATTCTCCCCTCATCTGTGATCTCATCTGTTCTCAAGGGTTTAAACATCATTTATATGGTGTGACCACTTCCATCTATTTCTCCAGTCAAGTGATCTCAACTAAACCCTAGACTAGTAACCCAATTCAGTTGCCATTTCCCTAAACTAAATGCTAATGGCGATGCCTGATCAAATATGCTCCTTCCAGAGTCCCCTCATTTCCACAGTAGGTGCCCCACATGCTTACTTGCAAATCTCAAATTTTGCCGTCCTCCTTCACTCTTTCTCATAACTCAGATTTAATCCTCTATGATGTGTTGTAAAATACATTTTCAGAATAGATCAAGAATCCACTTACTCACCACTATCTTCCCTGCTCACACCCCAGACAAGCAGCAGCCTCCCCTGGACCCTGTGCTGTTTCCCTCAGGCTCCTCTGCTCCTCCTTCGCCCTTCACCTCCTGACTCTGCAGAACAGCCTGGCTGACCCTTCCAGAGAGCAGTCACAGCAGGTCCTCCTCTGTTCATATCATCCTATGACTCCACAGCTTACTGAGATATAATCAACCCCCTCTAACATCCTGGAGGCCCACAGGATCTGGCTGGACTTGGGCTCTCATCACAATTCCTTTTCCTTCAGCCCCAGCTGCCTCTTGTTCTCCCTTGAACACAGACACTCTCCTGCCCTCGTGCATTTGCCCTGGAGGCTCCTCTTCCTGGAGAGAACCTCCCCTAGACCTCCTTATGGACATTCCTTCATGTTCTCCACATCTTTACTCAAAGGTCACCTTTTTAGTGAGACCCCTGTCCACCCTAGTAACACAGCCACCTTCCCTGTCCCCACACACTTGTATTCTGGGTCACCTCCCTCAGAGCACTTACCAACCTGTAAGGGAAACACTCCCTCACTTACTAGGCTCATAGTCATGCTCTGCCCCTTCCCCCTAGAACACTGCACATGGCACACAGGGTTTGTCTGGTGTTAGTTCACTGAGTTCTCCTAGATACAAAATAGTGTGTCATGTCTCCGTCAAACAACAAATATCAATTCAATGAATGGTAATTAAGAGCTTCCCTATTCCAGAGATAGTGTCTTAATTAATGTGACCTCAGGCCACATGCTGTCTCATGGCAGTTACAGCACAACATCCATTTGTACTGACCTCAATGCCGCCTGTATTTTACTCACAAAGGCTGATCTCCCTTCCCTCCCACACCAATTAGCCTGCACACCACACACAAGGCTCTTTATCTCTTCAGAAAGGAAGATCCTTCACTTCCGGCTCCTATATTCAACCTGCTGTGATTTTATTAGACTCTGCTTTTTTCAACCCATGAGTAGAGACGGGAGCCAACAGTAGCTTTAGAAGATGTAAAGGCAGAAGAGGGGGCAGAGTGCAGAGAAGAAACCCAGCAAGAATTAAGTCAAGATATGAAACTATTGGGTCCCTCCTCTTTGCAACTTCCAGCATGTGGTTCCTTTATAAGATGGAGAAAAGTTGGAAAGAAGAATCAGCAAAATCTCTAGGAGGGCAAGAGCTGGATGGCTCTGAAATTTCTCTCTTGACACCACTGAGATCCTGTGTTCATGGATCCCTTGACTTGTGGGGATGATGACAGGCAATGTGACCCCTGATGCTGTCAGAGATGGGGTCACCCAGAGAAGAATGAGACCAGGACTCTACAAATGAAAAAGAACAGTCATTACACCAACAACAATAATAGCAATAACTAAATAAGCAAAATATAAACACATTAAAAAAATGGTAGGAGCTAAGGATTGGACCAAGGCCTGAGCCTAGGCTAACCATTTAAGAAATGCACCCTGCCCATGGTGCTGGAGATACAAGACCCAGGTGACTTCTGAGTCCATAATTGCTGGTCCTTGGTGGGACAAGGATTTACTGAAGGGACAAGGACAACGGAATGGAGAAGAGTAACCAGTCCAGGAGGGACCATGGGCAGTGCATGCATGCCCAGCAGGCACTGATCACTGACTGGGCACAGGCCCTGTCCACACTCAACTCCTCACACCCTCTGCCTGTCCCTCCTGCAGCTGACTCAGCACAGCAAACCTGTGGATGGAGCTGGAAGTTTATTGGTGTTTCAATTTATTTCCTCTTTCAAACTTTAGGAATCCTCACCTTTATTATCCAATCCCCCTTTGTGGAACCAATTAGAAAAGACAAATTCATATATACAGAATTTATTATCAATAAGGAAATAAGACATCATTACTCAGTGCATATGAAGCAAACACAGCAGTGGAGACGGCCCAGCCCTGTCTCTGCTGGAACAGGACAGTGGACAGGGAAAAGAACATCAGGGTGGTGGGGAGGGGGCACGGTGGGCAGGGGTGACCAGTCTCCCCAACTCCTCACTGTTGGGGTCCTCCCCAGCAGGATCTAGGGATATCCTCAGGATGGACGGCGTCGGCGAGAGAGAAAGTAAAAGGAGAGAAAAAGAGGCTGATATTTTTTGGTTTACACGGAAAGCCAATAAAGCCCCTGACACGGGACTTGTTTTGTTTATGGAGGCCACAGGTGCCCTCTCGATGGAGCAAAGACGCAGAGTGCCTTTTTTTTGGAGTGGAGATGCAGAGCGCCTTTTTGATTGGGTCTTAGAAGCCCGGGCAAAAAAGTGAACTCAGAGAGCCTCTGTGTTCCAGGGAATCAGCTTGAAAAAAAGAGAGAGAGAAAGAGACAGAGAAAGAAAGAATGACACGGGGAGACCCAGCTTAGGTGGAACGGGTCCGTGGCTTTATTTTTAAAAGGGGCTTTGATACCCTGAGTTATACATTTTTAGAAGTGAAAGATACAAAGTCATGTAGAGTCAGTTTAACATTACATCAGTTTTACCTTTATCAAAACCAGGACATTTTTTGTACAGCTTTTTATAAACAAGGGTCTTATGTTACGTACATCATCTTTTGGCCCTGTGGCCTGTTAACATTTTGTAACTTTTTTTTGATAAAGGTTGGTCAACCAGAAAACCTGTTTTTTCTTTATCTTTTTAGTCTGTAGTCTCCCTCAGGAAACAGAGCTACATTTTTATGGAGCAAAGGTGTAGTGGGTTACAACAAAGAAAGAATTTATTAACTCAAGGGTCTTATGTTGCTAATGCCAAGGCTACTACCTATTTTTCTTGCATACCAACTGTACTAGCTAATGCACTCCCAGGCGCACACTGGGTAAAGGACAAGGAAACTCAGTAGCAAACACTGGCTCAACAATGCAGTATTATTCTAATAAAGCTTTTTTATCGCTTGAAGGTTATGCTTGGGGTGTTGTGAACAATCATGTGCGTTAGTTGCAAGAGTGTGGATAAACCTGCCAAGCAAGCTAAAATAGTAACAGAGGGGTTAAAATTAAAAGGGTTAAAATTAAAATGCTCCTTTCAAGCCCAAGAGACTTATTAACTAGAGCCTTAAGTTGATTTTCTTCAAAAAAAGGTAGTCAAAAATAGCCCCCTGTTAATGTCAAAAAAGTTAATAAAAAACACAATATAATAAACAGTAGACAGACAGACTTTGTTTTCCGGGTTGATGTTCGAGCAGGTCCAGGGAGTCCCTTGAGTCCTGATCCACTTTGCCTGTCAGGTCTCCTCCACATGACCTTGTCATGGGTGGGATCTCCTGTGCTGGCTCCCGGCACCTCACGTTATGCTAATAGGAGCACAGACACATTCGGATGCAGCTGCAGAAAAGGGGTCCGGAGATCTGACATCACAAAGCGGGACTGAGCATCACTCAGTCCCCACAAGGCAGCTGTCTCACACTGTGAGAGAAAAGAATCAGGAACCAGTTCAGGTTGGTCATGTAAGGGCTGACATTCTCCACAGCCCTCCATACGCTCACATGTCCCACTCAGAGACCCCCGCCACCCAGTGTGTCCCCTCTGCCCCAACCCCTCTCCCAATCTAGATGCCCCAGGGTCTCACCTTTAAGAACCATGAGAGACACATCAGAGCCCTGGGCACTGTCATTGCCTGGAGAACAAAACCAGAATGTGGTCAGAACCCACAGGAGAGAAACTGGAGAAGGCACTTTGAGGAGGGTGAGCCCCCCATGGCCTCCTGTCTGCACCCTCACAAGGGTCTCAAAATCACCCCTTCCACACTTACCTGAAGCCTGGGTGTAGGTCCATCCTTTTTCACCTGTGAGAAGAAAATATCATGTGAGAGACCAGGGAGAAGACTGAGTCATGAGATCCTAGAGGAATCCCTAGTCCTGGACCCCAGAGAACTTTCTGGAACTGTGGTCAAAACTCATTCTAGGATCAGGAACACAGAGAAGGGAGATGAGTAAGGACGGGGCCACCTGCCCTCCTGGAGGTCCTCAGCAAGGACCTCCCTTCTGATGTTCAAGTGCTGGAAACCTGGTCCCCAACTGGAATTAGGAAGGTGAAAAATTTGTATTTCATTTTCACACGTTTTTTAGAAAAGGAAAATGTTAGCATCAGCTCCAGACTCCACATGTGTGTGGAGGGTACTTTCCAGTAATGAGGCAGGTAAACTTCTACCCGGGCTTGAAACCCCCATGGGACAAGAAATCTCAGATCCCTCCCTCCCTTCCCTACCTGAGTGCTTCTTCCTCCAGATCAGAGCTCCAGCCACCACAGCCACCACGAGGAGAACCAGACCAATATGATGCCCATGATGAGGAAGGAGGTCTGAGGAGGTTCTGTGGAGGAAAGAGTAGGGGCCCTGCCCTCAGCTTGAGTCCTGACCTTGCTGAACTGAGTCCCGAAGGGCTCCTGCTTTATCTGAGAGGAAGCTCCAGCCCCACGGCCCTCCTTAGTCCATTTCAGGGTGAGAGGCTCCTGAAGCCCCTCATGCTGCACACGGCACGTGTATCTCTGCTCCTCTCCAGAAGGCACCACCAGGGCTGCCCACTTCTGGAAGTTTCCGTCCCCTGAAGGCCTGGTCTCCACAAGCTCCATGTCGTGAGTCTGGTCCTCCCCGTCACGCTGCCAGGTCAATGAGATCTCCTCAGGGTAGAAGCCCAGGGCCCAGCACCTCAGGGTGACCTCACGCTCAGAGATGGGGTGATGGGTCACATGTGCCTTTGGAGGGTCTGAGGAAGAATCAGAAAATTCAGTTTGTGTTACTTCCTTGGGTCACTGAAGCAGCATCATGTGACCATCCTGAGAAAGGACAGAACACTGATTTTTTCCCCCAGCTTTACTGATGTATACTTAACAAAAACTGTATGCATTTAGAGTGTACTACATGTTGCTTTGATATATATGTACACTGTGAAGGTAATTAAAGTATTCATCAACTTACCTTATGTGTGTGTCTGTTTGACAGGGCTGATGAGAATGATTAAGATCAATATTAAAGTATACAATACAGGATTATTATTAACTATAGTCACCAGGCTGTACATCAGATCCCCAGACTTATTATGAACTTCTTTACCCTCTGAGCTATGGAACATTCAAGACCATAGTTTTGAAAAAAGTAGCACAAGAGCTACATAACAGCCTTATCTCAGAGATCAGGGATGATCTATATTAGTCCTTGGAAATTTCTAGAATGAGAGACTAAGACAGGAGCTCTAAAAATGTGAGGCAGAGAATACAAACTGAAGGTCCTGATTCTGGTGGAGGCTGAATGACTCAGAAAAGCTGGAGTCAGGGGGTTCTCAGGGTGAGAACAGGCCTTGAGAGAGAAAGTCATGGATCACAAGATGGGGGCCAGGGTCAAAGGGCACCGCTGACCAGCTATTTCACGGATGGTCTCCTGCTTCTTCGTCAAAGACACTGGATTCCTTGATTGTCCTTCAGAGAAGTGGGGTCACTGGTGACTTCTTGTACAGAATATGAAAACCTGGGAGGATTTCCTCCCTCTCCTGACAAGAACCTGGGGCTCTGTTCCCACAGGGACCTCATTTTCCTCTCTTCCTGGGAAGCCAGCTCCAGCCCGAGGGGAGATCAGGGCGGCCCCGCGCCCCTCGCACCTGCGCGCAGCAACGTGTCCTTCCCGGTCTCCAGGTATCTGCGGAGCCACTCCACGCACGTGCCCTCCAGGTAGTTCCTCAAAGACTCAGCATAATCTGCCGCCTCCCACTTGCGCTTGGAGATCTGAGCCGCCGTGTCCGCTGCGGTCCAGGAGCGCAGGTCCTCGTTCAGGGCGATGTAATCTCTGCCGTCGTAGGCGAACTGCATGAACCCGCGGAGGAGGCGCCCATCCGGCCCCACGTCGCAGCCGGACATCCACTGGAGGGTGTGAGACCCTGACCCGCCCCGACCACCCGCGGTGATTAAACCCAAACTGAAAATGACACCGGGTCAAGTCCCGCCGGCTCCTCCCGGGCGGGGGTCGGGTGCGTTCCGCAATGTTGGGGTGACCCTCGGACCCGCAGACTCGGGGCGACCCGGGCCGGTCCCTGGGGATGGGGGTCGTGACCCGGACCCCGGCTGGCGTTGCTCACCGGCTTCGCTCTGGTCGTAATAGCCGCGCAGGTTGTTCAGGCCCACTCGGAAATTCTGTGCGGTGTCCTTGTAGATTCTCGTGTTTCGATCCCAATACTCCGGCCCCTCCTGCTCCATCCACGGAGCCCGCGGTTCTTCCCTTGGATTCGCGGCGTCGCTGTCGAACCGCACGAACTGCGTGTCGTCCACGTAGCCCACGGCGATGAAGCGCGGCTCCCCGAGGCCGGGCCGGGACACAGCGGTGTAGAAATACCTCAGGGAGTGGAAGCCTGGGGGCGGGGAGGGGTGAGACCCGGCCGGACCTCCTCGCGGTTCGGGTCTCGGGCCTGAGGTGACGGAACTGGGAGGGAGGAGGGGGCGTAGGGCCAGTGAGATGGAAGAGGTCGAAAACCGGCCCGAACTTCGAAAGGGGTAGAAAAGAGGGGTCGGGATGCAAGGGAGGGACAGGCCGGGACGCGGGGAGGGGGCGGGTCTGGGCAGGGGCGTCGGGGTCGCCCCTTCCCTGGGGTCCTGCCCCCCAGACTCCCGGGAAATCCCCTCGCCCCTCCCCCCAGAGGTCGTTCCCTCCCGACCCCGCACTCACCCGCCCGGGTCTCGGTCAGGACCAGGACCCCCAAGACGAGCAGGAGGAGGATTCGCCGCCCCATGACTCGAATCCTCTGGGTCTGGGAAGAAGCGGAGTCCGTGTGGGTCAGTGGAGACTTTATAACCCGGAACCGAGGAGACGCTAATTGGTTTTTCTAGAAACCGGGCACCCAGTGGCAATGAGAACTGGGGCCGCATCACCAGTGTCCAGGCAGCAGGGCTAAACACAGGTTGTGAGAGAGAAAAGTGAAACTCGGGGAGAAGGGGAATGACCAACATGGAGCGTCCCAGCCCCAAAGACCGCCCTTGACCCTGAGATCCTGAGCGGCTCGCCCTCCAGGGACCTGGGACTTTGCCCTAATCCCTCCCCTCCTGCTAGGTAGAATGTTCACCTACCAAATAATTGCAGTCATCTCACACGTTAGCAAAGTAAAGCTCAAAATTCTCCAAACCAGGTTTCAACAGAACCCAAACCCTGAACTTTCAGATGTTCAACCTGAATTTAGAAAAGCCAGAGGAGCCAGAGATCAAAGTGCCAACATCTCCTGGATCATGGAAAAAGCCAGAGAGAAAACATGTACTTCTGCTTTATTGAGTGCCAAAGCCTTTGACTGTGTGAAACACAACAAACTGTGGAAAATTCTTCAAGAGTTGGGAATTCCAGACCACCTGACCTGCCTTCTGAGAAATCTGTATGCAGGTCAAGAAGCTACAGTTAGAAGCGGACATGGAACAACAGACTGGTTCCAAATTGGGAAAGGAGTATGGCAAGGCTGTATATTGTCACCCTGCTTATTTAACTTACATGCAGAGTACATCATGCGAAATGCTGGGCTGGATGAAACACAAGCTGGAATCAAAATTGTGAGGAGAAATATCGATAACCTCAGATATGCAGATGATAACCACCCTTATGGCAGAAAGCAAAGAGGAAGTAAAGAGCCTCTTGATGAAAGTGAGAGAAGAGTGAAAAATCTGGCTTAAAACTCAACACTCAGAAAACTAAGATTATGGCATCTGGTTCCATATCTTCATGGCAAATAAATGGGGAAACAATTGAAATAGTGGCAGACTTTATTTTTTGGGGGCTCCAAAATCACTGCAGATGGTGACTGCAGCCATGAAAGTAAAAGACACTTCCTCCTTGGAAGAAAAGCTATGACCAACCTAGACAGCATATTAAAAAACAGAGATATTATTTTGCCAACAGGCTATGGTTTTTCCAGTAGTCATGTATGGATGTGAGAGTTGGACTATAAAGAAAGCTGGGTGCCGAAGAATCGATGCTTTTGAAGTGTGGTGTTGGAGAAGACTCTTGAAAGTCCCTTGGACTGCGAGGAGATCCAACCAAGAAGTCTGAAAGGAAATCAGCCATAAATATTCATTGGAAGGAATGATGCTGAAGCTCCAATACTTTGGACACCTGATGACGAACTGACTCATTGGAGAAGACCCTGATGCTGGGCAAGATTCAAGGCAGAAGGAAAAGGGGATGACAGAGGTTAAGATGGTTGGGTGACATCACCGACTTGATGGACATGAGTCTGAGCAAGGTCCAGGAGATAGTGATGGACTGGGAGGCCTGTTGTGCTGCAGTCCATAGGGTCACAAAGAGTCGGACACTTCTGAGTGATTGAACTGAACTCCCCTCCTGCACCAAGAACTCTTTGTGCCACTGTCTTCCTGAGTCCTAGCTCTGGGGCTGTTTCTGATTTTGATTAAAATATCTACACAATATTACAAATTAGTGAGGACCCCAAGGATAGTATTATGTGACCACTTCTATGCATATTTTCCATACTACGAATAATACACTAAACATTTTTGTTTATTTATTTAGAATAATATTAATAACCCATGCATTTAATATGAATAACTATTCCCCCCCAAAAAAAAAACAGGGTAGTGAGATGCATAGAGCCTTTCACATTTTTTCCAACTATCTTTCTTGTCTCTTTCATTAGAAGACCACTGGATTTTCAGGTTTGTGTCTGCATTGAATCTGTTATTTTGATGATAGTCTGTGAAAGTGAAAAAGCCCACACATAGGTAGGAGTAGTATTTTTAATAATATTTTCAGACAATTGTGGATGTTCATTTTGGATACAAAAGTTAAACTATACAAATTGTAGTTTCTCAAAGGTTTTTTCCACAGTGGACCTGAAACAATATCATTGACCATTTTCTTTTCTGTTACATTAAAATCCATAAGCCTGTTTTGCTCATTGAACATCTCTAGTACTAATACAAGATTTTCACAAAGTAATACATTGTTTCACTAAATTATACAGATCTTTCTGCTCATTCATTCTTTTAATAACAGTTGTTTTCCATGAAAAAGAGGGTAGTTGAGATCACACAGTTTTTTCTTGGGCCATAGGACTTTGAAATGCAGTAGAAGTGCTCGATGTGTACTTTCCATGTCATCACAGAAGATACTTTTAAAATATGTATTTAAGAATGATGATTAGGAAACAACCATTTTTATTTATTTTACTTTAAAAATATATTTTATTGAAGGATATTTGATTTATAATGTTAATCTGTGCTGTACAGCAAAGTGATTCACTTATACATGTGTATATATATTCTCTTTCATATTATTTCCATTTTGATTTATTAAGGACAGATAAGAATTTTTAATGTGTCATTCTGGATGTTTTAAAGCAAACCTGATTATTAGTTTTCTTTTTTTCTACAAGAAAGTTTTGGTGAAAATAATTACTATTGCAGTTTGCTACCACAGTGTCCATTACTGCTAAGTTATACATCAAAGCAAATGTCAACATAGTGAGAAGTCAGATAATCTCTGAGTGATGCTATGAAAGTAGCTTTCACCTCAGGGATCTCATGAAAGGGTCTCAGTGACATCAAGGGTTCCACAGACCACACTCTGAGAACTGCTGTTCTGAAGGAACCAGGGTGTCTCTCAACTGATCCCTGCTTTTGCCTCCTCTTCATTTTGGAAAATGGTTTTTCCTGAGCTGGACTCCCTGCCTCCCCAAACTTAACTGAGGGCCCTGCCCCTGGGGTGCTCTAGAAGAGAACTCACCCCTTAGAAAGTGATGCTAGAGAGTGTCCTCAATCTGGGAAGGAAGGTCGGGGGACAGGTGTTTCCCCTTAGGAACTGGGAACAGTTTGTACCTGAAGGTGCCAGACCCACTCATAACCTAGTTTGATTTTGTTACACACCAGGTTAATATGTATTCATATCCCAGACAGTAATCTGATGTAGTGTCTAAAAAAAATAATATTGGCCCTTTCATCTCACGTGGTCTAATGCACCTACCTGAAATAATGTCCTGTCTCTTTCCTCTAAAAGATCCTGTGTGACTCATAGGTTGATGCATACTAAAATAATCTTAATTCTGAAGTCATGGATTTGTCTGTGCAGGTCTTAGATACAGCTTTAAAATACAACATTCTCTGAAAGTTTCTTTAATGTGTATTTTAACAGACAGAGTGTTCAGACATTAGCCAAACCATGGTTTATTACCATAAGGTTGTAACTGTTCAAAACTGCTCATCACTGGATATAATCCTTGAGCTCTTGGTGTTTTCCTTAACTTGGTAAACATAAGGACACACAGAAGTCCTCATTTAGCCCAAGAGAAAGTGTTTATTGAACACAACAGATATCAATACTTGTAGGACTTGTACATACTTGTAAAGTTGTGAAGCAGAAGATGCAACATTAGAATCCAGCACATTATTACTTTTTACTTATTGCTCTTGCTAATACTTTCTTCCCAAATTCCATCAGTTCTGTTTCCCTTCACCCTTGGACCCCTCTCTCCTAGACAAAAATATACATGAATTTTTACACTTGTGGAATGAAGAGTTTTATGACCCAAAGATGAAAAGCCATCAAAACATATAAATCTTTCCTATATCGATCAGACACTCACAGGATATAAACATATGCCCTTATTCCAATGGAGACAAATAAAAATTTTTGGCAAACAGATAATATATCTCAATGTTCTTCAGCCAAAGACCACCAGAAGCAAATCTGTGGGCAATCAAGTTGGATTTATACTGGATACAGCGAGGGAGATTACACAGCAGGAGGGACTATAGTGTCCTTGTAAGGTGTTAGAACATATACAGCCAGGAGTCCCCAAACTCTTAGCTTGGCCCCGTACCTCCTATCAGATCAGTAGCAACATTAGATTAGAAATAAAGTGTACAACAAATGCAATGTTCATGAATCATCCTGAAACCATTCCTCCCATCCCTGGTCCATGGAAATATTGTCTTCCATGAAATCAGTTCTTGCTGCCAAAACGTTGAGGACTGCTGATATACAGGATGTGGGCTTTGATTTTGAGAAGCGTCTATGCAAGCCTGGCTCACTCTAGATTGGGTGTGGTCAGGAAGTGGGGGGCAATTCTATGCCTGGGCACTTGAGTGAGCCTCTGCTGTAGGGAGGGCAGACTAGAGCGAGGATACAGCTGTGACTGGGAGGAAGCAGTGGTCTCTGGATCAGCACAGGGAGAGGTTTGGTCCACGGTGAGGGGCACCATGCTGCCTGGTTGGTCTGAGCTTGTACAGAATACTGTCATGTTCTTGTTTTGTCTCTCTGTGTCATGCACTCAGATGTCCTTGTCTGATGCTGATCTTCTGTGACATGATTTATGTCCAACAGGAGAACAACACAGACCCATGGTGAGCTCCAGCTCAGCTAGAGGATCAGAATGTACATCCTAGTGTATGAGCTGAGGGTGATCTGTCAAGTGTTTACAAATGTAAGTGATTTTCATGTAATTTTTGAAAGCATTATTTACCAGCACAGAAGAGAATTGAAAAGATACTCAAGCATATACAAAAATAAATAATCCATGTTCTTCCCCTCATTCCCCATTCACTCAAGTCCTCTACTCGGAAACAAGTGCAGTTAGAAATTTCTCATTTTTCTTTCCAGAAAAGTATACTGTTCATTAATGAATACTCTTATATTAGTAGAAGAGCTCAGGCCACAGCCTGAGAGAAATTATTGTAAATTCACATATCTGATAAAGGACGTGTTTTAGAATATACATAGAAGTCTTCAACTCAACAAAATGAAAATAACTCTTTAAAAATAAAGTTGGAACAGACACCTCTTGTAGAAGATATAACAATGGAAATGTATATGAAAAGATGCTAAACATCTTATGTTGTTAGGAAATGTAAATTACAAAGACAGTAATGTGCATCACACCTGATGGCACATCTACAGTCCAAGAACTGGTGGCGCCAAGGTTGGAGCAGCAGAAGGACGCAGAACAGCAGAAACCCTCACTCACTGGGGCAGTAATAGGAAGCAGCGCAGCTACCAGAAATGAGTCAGCAGTTTCTAAGGAAGCTACCCAGAAACTCTCCATCCTGTCCACTGATGAATCTAGTATTTCTCCAACTCATTTGAAAACTTATATTTGCACACACCTGACCCTGATGCTGGGAGGGACTGGGGGCAGGAGGACGACAAGGGGACGACAGAGGATGAGATGGCTGGATGGCATCACCGACTCAATGCACATGAGTTTGGGTGAACTCGGGGAGTTGGTGATAGACAGGGAGGCCTGGCGTGCTGCGATTCATGGGGTTGCAATGAGTCGGACACGACTGAGTGACTGAACTGAGCTGAACTGCGCACCAATGTGCATATGAAAGCGCCCCTAAGTGTGGGCTGCACATAGTGACTTTCTTCTAAAGATTACAGGGTGAGGAGTGGAAAAGTAAAAATAGAAGTTCACACAGAAACCTGGGAAATGTACCTTAGCCAGGTGATGAAGTGAACTTATCCATCATACCCCAGTGGACAGTGTGTACCCTTGGTGACTGGAGAATGTCACTCATCTCTGTGGTCCTCTTCCCAAAACCCTTTGCCCCAGTCAAATCGAAAGATGTTCTACTATGTCTCTGAGCAGTGCTCCCCGAAACATTGAAGTCATCAAGAACAAGAGAAGTCTGTGTGACTGTCTCAGCCAGAGGAGCCTGAAGGAGACACAATTCAGACCTAATATGTGTCTTTGATAGGATCCTGGATCAGGTTAAAGGAAAACTGATGAAGTCCAAATAAATTCTGGAGTTTAGTAACACTGTATCAATCAATATTGGTCATCAGCTGTGAGGAATGTATGATGGTGGTATAATGTCCTCACTGCTGCTGCTAAGTCGCTTCAGTCGTGTCCGACTCTGTGCGACCCCATAGACGGCAGCCCACCAGGCTCCCCGGTCCCTGGGATTCTCCAGGAAAGAACACTGGACTGGGTTGCCATTTCCTTCTCAAGCGCATAAAAGTGAAAAGTGAAAGTGAAGTCGCTCATCGTGTCTGACTCTTCTCGACCCCATGGACTACAGCCCACCAGGCTCGTCTGTCCATGGGATTTTCCAGGCAAGAGTACTGGAGTAGGGTGCCATTGCCTTCTCCGAATGTCCTCACAGAGTGTGGGATATATCGTAACTCTCTACTAACTATGCTGCTGCTGCTAAGTCTCTTCAGTCGTGTCTGACTCTGTGCGACTTGTTTGTAAATCTCAAACTTACTAAAATGAAAGCACATTTTAATATCAACTAGAAACAAACAGGAAATGGAAGAAGCGATTATCAACTTTCCAGGATGTTTTCATCAATGACCTTCAGAAAGGAGACATGGAGAGAAAAGATGGAAAACTGAGATACAGGCAGGGCTCCAGCGCTCTCCTCTCCTCTAATCCTTGCTGTACCCTCGAGCCTGACCCCAGAGCGCTCAGAAAGCACCTTCTCCCCCTAACTGGACCAGGGCAGCCACCTCTGTCTGACTCAGACCACAATGCTTCCTCTGCCTTCCCTGTGCAGAACTGGAGAGGAAAGAGTGGTTATGCCCCCATGTGGCCACAGGGCTGATGACAGGACACCTGAGCTCTCCTTTGGCCTCCTTACCAGAGACCTGCCCAGGCTCTCCTTAGGCTCCCAGCAGTGGGTGAGTGCTGTGCTCACAAGCTGGTGTCCATTCGGTGTCAAAATCAAAGTTGGAATTTCACCCAAAATACACGCTGACATGGACATTTCTCTCCCCATTAAATAACCAAGGACTTTGGCCTCAGAGAGGATCAGATATCAAGGCCGTAATGCCAGGTCCAAGGTGGAGCCCACAAACATACAGGGTGTCCTCATGATCAAGGGATGGGACCTTGCTACTGGCTACTGCCACACTTATAGACTGTTCCTTAGGGGAATCAGCTCTGGAACCTCCATTCCTAGGATGCAGTAGGAGAGGGGAGAAAGAGGAGGGAGAGGACATCCCAAAGTGCCTGTAAAGGTGGGGAGGCTCCTGGAGAAGTGTGGAGAGGCAGGAAACACTGACATTATGGGATGGAGGCCATGGGCGTGGAGGGGAGGAACCAGAGAGGAGAGGGTGGGGGAGGGTCATTGAGTGGATGGGAGCACAGGGAGGTGGGGTCTGAGTGGGGAGAGGCACAGGGCCTTCGGGCCTGGGCGCTGGTAGAGGCTTTGTTTTCCACCTGGATGATAAACACACAGGTGTCAGCTCTGTATTTTGGTAGTAAACTATACTTATGTTTTCGGTATTTTTCTGAAATTACATGTATCAGTTCAGTTCAGTTCAGTCACTCAGTTGTGTCTGACTCTTTGCAACCCCATGGACTGCAGCAAGCCAGGCCTCCCTGTCCATCACCAACTCTCAGAGTTTACTCAAACTCATGTCCATTGAGTAGGTGATGCCATCCAACCATCTCATCCTCTGTCGTCCCCTTCTCCTCCCACCTTAAACTTTCCCAACATCAGGGTCTTTTCAATGAGTCGAATCTTTGCATCAGGTGGCCAATGTATTGGAATTTCAGCTTCAGCATCATTCCTTCCAATGAATATTCAGGACTGATTTCCTTTAGGATGGACTGGTTGGATTTCCTTGCTGTCCAGGGGACTCTCAGGAGTCTTTTCCAACACCACAGTTCAAAAGCATCAGTTGTTTAGCACATAGCTTTCTTTATAGTCCAGCTCTCACATCCTTCCAAGTATGCTGTGACTCAAGTAGAGGTGGAAGAAGGAAAAAGAGAAAAGGAGAGAGCACAGGAGATTACAGGAATTCCTTTATTCCAGAGAAATACCCTCACCTCAGTCCCCAGTTCACACATCCCCATACATGATGTTGGGGGCTTCGGTGGTGGGGGGAGACTCAAGGAAGGGAGAGCTCATCCTCAGCTCACACTCAGGATTACTGGGACATTGTCCATTTATTTGCTAAAACAGTGGGACCATTGTGTCAGAAAGACTGGCCCAACAGATTGGGGAAAAGATCTGCCCAGCTGGTGGCTATGAAGGTGGTTCCTGGAGATCAAAGGACAGGACCTGGAGTGGAGCCTGGAGGCCACAAGGGTGACAAGGAGATCAGGCATGAGTCTGGGCCAGAGGCTGGAAAATGACATTCTCCCTCTCTAGAGACAGCAAGGAGGGTACCCCTCCTCTCCAGGCATCACACACCTCCTACCCTTTGAAGCCTCGAAGAGTACTCTTCTGCCCTGAGTCCTAAGAGCCCAGGACCCCAGCCTCCTGCCTCTTCATCTCCTTTGTGGACCTTACTCTCTTCCCACACAAGGACAACAGAGATTAGCAGGGGTCTGGGGAAGTCATGGGCTGGCACGGACCCTCATCAGGGTGAGAGGTTTAGGTCACCAGAGCATAGACCTCAGTTTTCTTCATGTTCCCAGCAGGGGCGCCACTCCTGGCACACAGGAGGTTCTCCATCAGTTCCCTGCCTCCTGGAACCTGTTTCTGAACAACTAGTTATAGACTGTGTTGCATTTACATCTCATTCCACCCCGCTGTGAATCCCTTGGTGTGTCACTCACTGAGACCCAGTAAAGAGCCTGACATCTAGTAACCACATAACAAATGATGAGCAAATCAGCGTTGGGTTTTCTTCAACCGACTAATACGTGCATAAAGTCTAAAAAGTTCATATGACATAAAGGGTTACAGTGAAAAGTAAATTTCCTCCTCCATCCCATCCAAATCTGTCCACATTCCCTCCCAGGACAAGGTAAGTGTTACAGTTTAGACAGTATTCTAGAGAGAGAGTCCATTTTGTAAGATGGTATTTTCCATACATTCTATCTATGAGTTTGTTATCAGTTAGTAATATATTTTGAGATTGTTCTATTTTTAAAATACAATCTAATTAAGTTTAAGATATTGATAATAATGATTCTTCACTGATGATTTTAAACATTTACGTATAGGAAAAATCCTTCATCTTCCATAATAATAGAGTTTTTCTTAGACAAAGTCACCCAGATTTAAAATATACTCATTCTCCAATCTCTCTGAGGCTGCTTGTCCTCATGGTTAAATTCTCGCCAATATGATGAAGCAGATGTAAATTTTTGAATTTTGATCTTCAAGGGAAGAAACTTTTCCTCCTTTCCTGCTTTCCCTGGTTGCTCCCAAACCATGAATGTGGTCTTAGGTCCTCGGTCCATGCCAACAAGGGCAAGGTCCCAGGGAGAGCAGAGAGGAAAGGTCTCGGGAACCTGGATGCCTGGACAACCTCGTGCTACAGGGCCGCCCTAAGGTTAAGGTGTTAGTCGCTCCGTCGTGTCTGACTCTTTGCAACCCCACAGACTGTAGCCCTCCAGTGTCCTCTGTCCATGGGGTTCTCCAGGCAAGAATACTGGAGTGGGTTGCCATGTCCTTCTCCAGGGGATCTTCCCAACTCGGGGGTTGAACCCGAGTCTTCTGCACAGGGGGGTGGACTCTACCATCTGACACCAGGAAAGCCCAAGCAGCCCTGCAGGGCTGTCCTAGCAGCCCTGGAACTCCCTGCCTCACTGTCCTGGGAGACGCACACCAGCTTCCTTCCTGTGAGACCAGTGTTACTTGGGTTCTGCTGCACAGACTGAATTAATACATATCGGGAGAACAGGATTCCCAGAGTGTGTGTTCATGATGGTCTGTTGTGAGATGAGCAGAGATGTATTTACAGTGTCACCCCTGGCTCCCGGGACATTACTGTGAGCTGGAGGAAGGGAGAGCTGGGCTGGGGGTGGGGGGCAGCACAGGGAGCCTGGAGATGTTACCTTCCTCATCTTCCCAGCCGTGGGGTCTGACAGGGGAGGGTTTGGTCACCAGGTATTGATTTGGGGGCATTTCTCTCTTCACTTTCCTTCCTGTCCTCTTTACAGACAGTTTCCTTCACATTCCAGACAGGATGAGAATCTCTGCTGGTGGTCTCTTCCTCCTTGTCCTCCTGTTTGAGGGCAGGGCCTGCGGAGGCTGAGACCTAGAGGAGGAACTTCTCAGGTAGGACAGGAATGCAGGTCCCTCATCCTCCTTCTGGAATCTCTGCTTCCCCAGCCTGGCCTGGACAGCCAGTCCTGAGACAGCTGACCACGGGTTCCTCATATCTTTTTTCCCCATGATCCCAAAATGTATGTTTATTAATCTCCTGAATGTTACCAGAGAGTCACGAGTCCAGCTTATGTTGCAAAAGTGAGTATTATACAGAGATATTGTTCCCAGAGGAGGGAACACTGGGAGCACCTTAGATCTGCCAAGCACAGGATGACTTTGGGATCATCTGACCACATGGCTTCTCACAGAACTAAGGCTAGGAATGCAGAGACCAAAATAATAGAGAGTTCAAGTCCAAGGTTTTGGGTCTCACTCCTCATATATCCAGAGAAAAATTATGTTCCAAAAGTACTAGGGCAAACTTCTAGGTTATTTGGAATTAAAAGAGAGAACTTTGTAGGTAGAAACATAAAGGTAGGAAATGAAAAGAAAGTAGCCAGGTTGAGAGTTACAGTTGTCTCACTGTCACTGGCAATTATCATGCCAGTTTCTGCAAGAACCACAGTGGAGAATTAACTGGATATGATGTGACCACCACACTTACATCCTGTAAGTCTTTGAGGATGACATTAATTTCTTTCATTATCCCCAGGACACAATATTGCCTTTAATACTCTGTTCTGGCTGAGTATTTTCCAACACCATTTTATATTCCCAGTAGCAGCTTCCATGCTTCCAAACTCTCCACATCCTCTCCGAGGATATGAATCTTGGTTTCTGGACTTTCAAGGAGGGGATGTCACGTATGCTCCCCACATGAACAAGCTCTGGGTTACATTTCCTATTACAACTCATAAGCTTGAGCAAACCAAAGGGAAGATTTTTCCAGATTTGGCTAATGCCCTAAGGGCAAAAACAACTCCCTCTAAAATATTGCCCACATTTATGTTTTCTGAAACATTTATTCTCTTAGTACTGTGCTTACGGAAGTTTTTTATACTTAATCTATTATTTTTATTTGCTTTCACTGGCCACGTAAACCTTAAAACCAGGCCAACCATGTTACTAAAAATGGACTCTCCAAGGCCTATATTTCCAATCCTGCTATTTTTCTGGCAAAAGGGTAGTTGTCAGAATACAAGTCCATCTAAACCAATGATACTTTATGTCTTCTGTCAGCCAGTGCTGCTTTGGGAAATGCTTGTTATCAGCTCACATACAGATATTGAAAGTGAGCATAAGCAAGTAAACTACCTTATCTTGACCCAGACTGGTAATTGCCAGGAAAAAGATGAGTGTTTTTATCATGTCATGGATCTGCTTAGACTGTTGGATTATTAGTCTTCATGGACTTAGAGATTATAGCTTGGTGTCTAAACTAGTACTTAAAAGACTTTTGTGTGGGTCACACGTAATTGATCAATTTCATAGATACTTTCCCCAGCAAATGCATGTACAAAGAAATACAAAAGTACAGTTCAGTTGCTCAGTCGTATCCAACTCTTTGCAACCCCATGGACTGCAGCACAGCAGGCTTCCCTGTCCATCACCAACCCCTGGAGCTTGCTCAAACTCATGTCCCTCGAGTCGATGATGCCATTCAACCATCTAATCCTCTGTCATCCCCTTCCCCTCGTGCCCTCAATCTTGCCCAGCATCAGGATCTTCTCCAGTGAGTCAGTTCTTCGCATCAGGTGGCCAAAGTATTGGAGCTTCAGCTTCAGCATCACTCCTTCCAATGAATATTCAGGGTTGATTTCCTTTAGGATTGACTGGTTTGATCTCCTTGCATTCCAAGGGACTCTCAAGAGTCTTCTCCAACACCACAGTTCAAGAGCATCAGTTTTCTTGTACTCAGCCTTCTTTATGAAGTCCAACTCTCACATCCCTACATGACTAGTGGAAAAACCATAGCTTTGACTAGACAGACATTTGTCAGCAAAGTAATGTTTCTGCTTTTGAATATGCTGTCTAGGTTGGTCATAGCTTTTCTTCCAAGCAGCAAGCATCTTTCAATTTCATGGCTGCAGTCACCATCTGCAGTGATTTTGGAGCCCGCCTAAATAAAGTCTGTCACTGTTTCCATTGTTTCCTCATTTATTTGCCATGAAATGATGGGACTGGATGCCATGATCTTAGTCTTCTGAATGTTGAGCTTTAAGCCAACTTTTTCACTCTCCTTTTTCATTTTAATCAAGAAGCTCCTCAGTTCCTCTTCGCTTCCTACCGTAAGGGTGTTGTCATCTGCATATTTGTGGTTATTGATATTTCTCCCGGCAATCTTGATTCCAGCTTGTGCTTCATCCAGCCCAGCATTTTGCATGATGTCCTTTTCATTATAGGGGACTGGAATGCTAAGCTGGGAAGTCAAGAAACACCTGAGGTAACAGGCATTTGGCCTTGGAATATGGAATGAAGCAAGGCAAAGGCTAATAGAGTTTTGCCAAGAGAATGCACTGGTCATAGAAAACACCCTCTTCCAACAACACAAGAGAAGACTCTACACATGGACATCACCAGATGGTCAACACCGAATTCATACTGATAATATTGTTTGCATCCAAAGATGGAGAAGCTCTATATAGTCAGCAAAGACAAGACCGGGAGCTGACTGTGGCTCAGATCATGAACTTCTTATTGCCAAATTCAGACTTAAATTGAAAAAAGTAGGGAAAACCACTAGACCATTCAGGTATGACATAAATCAAATCCCTTATGATTATACAGTGGAAGTGAGAAATAGATTTAAGGGACTAGATCTGATAGAGTACCTACTGAACTATGGAATGAAGTTCGTGACATTGTACAGGAGACCGGGATCAAGGCCATCCCCTTGGAAAAGAAATGCAAAAAAGCAAAACGGCTGTCTGGGGAGGCCTTACAGATAGCTGTGAAAGGAAGAAAAGCAAAAAGCAAAGGAGAAAAGGAAAGATATAAGCTTCTGAATGCAGAGTTCCAAAGAATAGCAAGGAGAGATAAGAAGCCTTCCTCAGCAATCAATGCAAAGAAATAGAGGAAAACAACAGAATGGGAAAGACTAGGGATCTCTTCAAGAAAATCAGAGATACCAAGGGAACATTTCATGCAAAGATGGGCTCGATAAAGGACAGAAATGGTATGGACCTAACAGAAGCAGAAGATATGAAGAAGAGGTGGCAAGAATACACAGAAGAACTGTACAAAAAAGATCTTCATGACCAAGATAATCACGATGGTGTGCTCACTCACCTAGAGCCAGACATCCTGGAATGTGAAGTCAAGTGGGCCTTAGAAAGCATCACTACGGACCAAGCTAGTGGAGGTGATGGAATTCCAGTGGAGCTATTTCAAATCCTGAAAGATGATGCTGTGAAAGTGCTGCACTCAATATTTCAGCAAATTTGGAAAACTCAGCAGTGGCCACAGGACTGGAAAAGGTCAGTTTTCATTCCAATCCCAAAGAAAGGCAATGCCAAAGAATGCTCAAACTACCACACAATTGCACTCATCCCACACGCTAGTAAAGTAATGCTCAAAATTCTCCAAGCCAGGCTTCAGCAATACGTGAACTGTGAACTTCAGATGTTCCAGCTGGTTTTAGAAAAGGCAGAGGAACCAGAGATCAAATTGTCAACATCTGCATGATCATGGAAAAAGTTAGAGAGTTCCAGAAAAACATCTATTTCTGCTTTATTGACTATGCCAAAGCTTTTGACTGTGTGGATCAGAATAAATTGTGGAAAATTCTTAAAGAGATGGGAATACCAGACCACCTGACCTTCCTCTTGAGAAACCTATATGCAGGTCAGGAAGAAACAGTTAGAACAGGACATGGAACAGCAGAGTGGTTCCAAATAGGAAAAGGAGTACGTCAAAGCTGTATATTGTCACCTGCTTATTTAACTTATATGCAGAGTACATCATGAGAAACACGGGGCTGAAAGAAGCACAAGCTGGAATCAAGATTGCCAGGAGAAATATCAATAACCTCAGATATGTAGGTGACACCACCCTTATGGCAGAAAGTGAAGAGGAACTAAAAAGCCTCTTGATGAAAGTGAAAGAGGAGAGTGAAAAAGTTGGCTTAGCTCAACATTCAGAAAACGAAGATCATGGCATCTGGTCCCATCATAGCCTTGATGTTCTCCTTTCCCAATTTGGAACCAGTCTGTTGTTCAATGCCGGGTTCTGATTGTTGGCCCTTGACCTGCATTCAGGTTTCTCAGGAGGCAGGTAAGGTGTCTGGTATTCCCATCTCTTGAAGAATTTTCCACAGTTCATTGTGATCCACGCAGTCAAAGGCTTTGGCGCAGTCAATAAAGCCGAAGTAGATGTTTTTCTGGAACTTTCTTGCTTTTTCTGTGATCCAACAGATGTTGGCACTTTAATCTCTGGTTCCTCTGCCTTTTCTAAATCCGGCTTGTACATCTGGAAGTTCTAGTTCGCATACTGTTGAAACCTAGCTTGGGGAGTTTTGAGTGTTACTTTGCTAGCATGTGAGATGAGGGCTACTGTGCAGTAGTTTGAATGTTCTTTGGAATTGCCTAAGTTACAAAAGTTAATATGCAATAAAATGTCAGTATATATGTATGGGTCCCATGAAGACTTATAGATCTTCTTTTTTTAATCCTGGAAAGAGACAAGGGCAGCTGGGGGACATTTTGAGTGATCATTTCATCATTCAGAAGTGCACTTCACTTATCTGAGAGTATAAACTAGAGTAGACAGAAACTGGCCCTCATAATGCAACGTCACAGAAGAATTTGAAAGATATGATTCATTCATCCAACCTGACTGGTTATGATGTAGCAGACCAAGTTCTGATCTAGATCACTGCTCAAAAAAGATTGAAGTTTGTCATTCTTTTCCCCTCCCTCACTCTCCTTCTCCAACCCCAGAATCTGTGCCCTCTTCCCAAATGAGGGGAATTTCACACTTGATGATCTTGGTGGAAGGCAGACAGCTTCCTCCATTAGACAGAAAACCTTGCTTCCTAAATATTCTTGCTGGTAGAAAGAGGCTGAGGCTCCACCAGGCAGTTTACCACATGCTGGACTCTTCCTTAGGACGTGATGCCACAGAGAGACTGGAACTGCACTGAATGCCTTAGGCACACGTGGCACATGGAGCAGGGGTGGCAGTGTGCCGTCCAGGTGTCAGGAGCAGCAGAGATCAGGTCTAGCCCAGGGTCCATTGTCCAGCATCAGGGCTGACAGTGCTGTGAACAGGGGTATCTGTGCTCACCTGCAGGGGAAGGGGTTCGTGTGTGGGACCCGACCAGGGTGGGGTTGAGGATTCTGTTCCCGGCTAGGGCCTCAGGGCTGTTCAGTGGTTTTCCCTGAAATAAACTCAAAACCACAAGTGTGCCTCTCTCTGTTCCATTTAGAACAATTTGAAATCTTTTTTTTTCCACCCAGAACTACCTAAGAATACCATGCAGGGAAGACTCAGAAAGCAAGGATTCAGAGACTTTTCCTTCTGCTTTATTATGATTGATATACAATACTGAGTCAGTTTATGGTGTACAATTGTTGATTTGACACACTTCTGTACTTCAAAATTATCACCACCATAGCTTTATCTGACAACTGAATCATGTCACATAATTACCTCTTTTGCATGTGTGGAGAAAATTTAGATCTACTCTCTTAGCAACTCAGAGACTCTCTTTATGGTGAGATGATAATCATTTCCTAAATTTTCAGCCTGGTGATAGCACAGGGCAGAAACAACATGTAACTCGCACCAAATACTTTTTCTTTTTCCTTTCAGGAAAAAAAACATTTAAATGTGTGTTTAAGACCCCTCCCTACCTTAATCATTCTCTGATCTTTAACGTCAGTGGATCCCAGTCTGCTCAGGACTGCTTGTAGAGCTTGTTACAAAATATTCAGGACTCTTCCCAGATCCACCGTCTAGAGTGTAGGGCTCAGAGTCTGGGAATCTATTATGAACGAGCTGTACAGGGAGGCTGGTGCATAGCCAGGTGGGAATCCAGATCTGTGTTCTTGCTATGAAATGTGTGATCTGAAGATCAGCACCAACCATGATATAAGTCTATTCCAGACCGTCTGTCTCTAAGAGGAGTGCAGGTGAAGGACATTCCTTCATGTCCTTCAGGACCCCTTTCCATGTGCCATCTAGACGTCAGAATGGTGCCGTCTGCTCAGGTGTGTGGTCTGATCAGTTCCCATAGCGCAGGGGATTCAGGATTCAGTCCTTGTCCCTCTGCTTCTATAGCCAATTGTCCCCTCATCTGTGACCTCATCTGTTCTCAAGGTTCTAAACATCATTTATATGGTGTCACCACTTCCATCTATTTCTGCAGTCAAGTCATCTCACCTAAACCCTAGACTAGTAACCCCAACTCAGTTGCCACCTCCCTAAACCCAATGCTGATGGCGATGCCTCCTCAAATATGTTCCTTCCAGAGTCCCCTCATTTCCACTGTAGGCGTCCCATATGCTTACTTGCGAATCTCAAATTTTGCGGTTCTCCTTCACTCTTTCTCATAACTCAGGTTTAATCCACCAGGAAATGCTGTAAAATGCATTTTCAGAGTAGATCAAGAATCCACTCACTCACTACTATCTTCCCTGCTCACACTCCAGACAAGCAGCAGCCTCCCCAGCCTGGATCCTGTGCTGTTTCCCTCAGGCTCCTTTGCGCCTCCTTCGCCCTTCACCTCCTGACTCTGCACAGCAGCCTGGCTGACGCTTCTAGAGAGCAATCACAGCAGGTCCTCCCCTGTTCGTATCATTCTATGACCCCACTGCTTACTGAGATAAAATCAATCCCCTCTAACATCCTGGAGGCCCACAGGATCTGGCCGGATATGGGATCTGAGTGCAATTCCTTTTCCTTCAGCCCCAGCTGTCTCCTGGCTCTCCCTTGAACACAGATACTCTCCTGCCCTCGTGCATTTGCCCTGGAGGCTCCTCTGCCCGGAGAGAACCTCCCCTAGGCCTCCTTGTGGACATTCCTTCATGTCCTTCACATCTTTACTTAAAGGTCACCTTTTCAATGAGGCCCACTGTCCAGCCTAGTAACACAGCCACCTGCCCTGTCTCCACACACTTGTACCCTGGGTCACCTTCCTCAGAGCACTCATCAACCTGTAAGGGAAACACTCCCTCACTTACTAGGCTCATAGTCATGCTCTGCCCCTTCTCCCTAGAACACACTGTACATGGCGGACAGGGTTTGTCTGCTGTTAGTTCACTGAGCTCTCCTAGATGCAAAAAGAGTGTGTCGTGTCTCTGTCACACAACAAATATTAGTTCAATAGATGGTCAGTAAAGCACTTCCCTATTCCAGAGATAGTGTCTTTATTGATGTGACCTCAGGCCACATGCTGTCTCGTGGCAGTTACAGCACAACATCCATTTGCACTGACCTCAGTGCCGCCTGTATTTTACTCACAAAGGTTGATCTCCCTTCCCTCCCACACCAATCAGCCTGCACACCACACACAAGGCTCTTTATCTCTTCAGAAAGGAAGATCCTTTGCTTCCAGCTCTTATATTCAACCTGCTGTGATTTTATTAGACTCTGCTTTCTAAATCCATGAGTTGAGACGGGAGCCAACAGTAGCCTTAGAAGATGTAAGGGCAGAAAAGGGGGCAGACTGCAGAGAAGAGAGAAACCCTGCAAGAATTAAGTCAAGATATGAAACTATTGGGTCCCTCCTCTTTGCAAGTTCCATCACGTGGTTCCTTTAAAAAGATGAAGAAAAGTTGGAAAGAAGAATCCAGCAAAATCTCTAGAAGGGGAGCAAGAGCTGGATGGCTCTGAAATTTCTCTCTTGACACAGCTGAGATCCTGTGTGCATGGATCCTTTGACTTGTGGGGACAATGACAGGCAAAGTGACCCCTGCTGCTGTCAGAGATGGGGTCACCCAGAGAAGAATGAGGCCGGTCTCTACAAATGAAAAAGAACAGTCATTACACCAACAACAATAATACCAGTAACTAAATAAGCAAAATATAAACACATTCAAAAATGACAGGAGCTAAGGATTGGACCAAGGCCTGAGCCTAGCCTAACTGTTTAAGAAACGCACCCTGACCATGGTGCTGGAGATCAACAAGGCCCAGGTGACTTCTCAGTCCATGATCACAGGTCCTTGGTGGAACAAGGATTTACTGAGGGCACAAGGACAACGGAATGGAGAAGAGTAACCAGTCCAGGAGTGACCATGGGCAGTGCATGCATGCCCACCAGGCACGGATCACTGACTGGGCACAGCCCTGTTCACACTCAGCTTCTCACAGCCTCCTCCTGTTCTCCTGCAGCTGATTCAGCACAGCAAAGATGTGGATGGATCTGGAAGGTTCTTGGTGTTTCAATTTATTTCCTCATTCAAACTTTAGGAATCTTCACCTTTATTATTTATCCCCCATCATGGTACCAATTAGTAAAAACAAATTCATATATATACAGATTTTGTCTTCAAAAAGGAAATAAGACATCATTACTCAGTGCATATGAAGCAAAGACAGCGATGGAGATGGCCCAGCCCCGTCTCTGCCAGAACAGGACAGTGTATCAGGGAAGAGAACATCAGGGTGCTGGGAGGGGGCGCAGTGGGCAGGGGTGACCAGTCTCCCCAACTCCTCACGTTATGCTAATAAGAACACAGACACATTCGGATGCAGCTGCAGAAAGAGGGGTCTGGGGATCTGACGTCACAAAGTGGGACTGAGCATCACTCAGTCCCCCCAAGGCACGTGTCTCACACTGTGAGAGAAAAGAATCAGGAACCAGTTTAGGTCAATCATGAAAGGGCTGACATTCTCCACAGTCCCCCACAAGCTCACATGTCCCACTCAGAGATCCCCAGCACCCAATGTGTCCCCTCTGCCCCAATCCCCCTTCCAATCTAGACCCTCCAGGGTCTCACCTTTAGGAACCGTGAGAGACACATCAGAGCCCTGGTCACTGTCGCTGCCTGGGGGAGAACAAGACCAGGACGTGGTCAGAACCCACAGGAGAGAAAGGCACTTTGAGGAGGGTGAGCCCCCCATGGCCTCCTGTCTGCACCCTCACAAGGGTCTCAGGAATCACCCTCTCCACAGCCTTGCAGCCTGGGTGTAGGTCCGTCCTTTTTCACCTGTGAGAAGAAAATATCATGTGAGAGGCCAGGGAGAAGGCTGAGTCATGAGACCCTACAGGAACCCCTAGTCCTGGACCCCAGAGAACTTTCTGGAACTGTGGTCAAAACTCATGCTAGGATCAGGAACACAGAGAAGGGAGACGTGTAAGATTGGGCCACGTGCCCTCCTGGAGGTCTGTTCTCAGCAAGGACCTCCCTTCTGATGTTCAAGTGCTGGAAACCTGGTCCCCAACTGGAATTAGGAAGGTGAAAATTTTGTCTTTCATAACACACGTGTTTTAGAAAAGGAGAATGTTAGCATCAGCTCCAGACTCCACAAGTATGTGGAGGGTACTTTCCAATAACCAGGCAGGTAAACTTCTACCTGGGCTGAAACCCCCAGTGAGACAAGAAATCTCAGGTCCCTCCCTCCCTTCCCTACCTGAGCACTTCTTCCTCCAGATCACAGCTCCAGCCACCATGGCCACCACGAGGAGAACCTGGACAAGAATGATGCCCATGATGGGGACAAAGGGCTGAGGAGGTTCTGTGGAGGCAAGGGAAGAGGCCCTGACCTCAGGCTTGAGTCCTGACCTTGCTGAACTGAGTCCTGAAGGGCTCCTGCTTTATCTGAGAGGAAGCTCCATTCCTACCCCCTCCTTACCCCATCTCAGGGTGAGGGGCCCCTGAAGCCCCTCGTGCTGCACACGGCACGTGTATCTCTGCTCCTCTCCAGAAGGCACCCCCAGGGCTGCCCACTTCTGGAAGTTTCCATCCCCTGAAGGCCTGGTCTCCACAAGCTCCATGTCCTGGGTCAGGTCCTCCCCATTGCGTTGCCAGGTCAGTAAGATCTCCTCAGGGTAGAAGCCCAGGGCCCAGCACCTCAGGGTGACCTCACGGTCAGAGATGGGGTGATGGGTCACATGTGCCTTTGGAGGGTCTGAGGAAGAATCAGAAAAGTCAGTTTGTGTAACCTCCATGGGTCACTGAAGCAGCATCATGTGATCATCCTGAGAAAGGACAGACAGTGATTTTTTCCCCAGCTTTACTGAGGTATACTTAACAAAAATTGTACACATTTAGAGTGTACTACATGTTGCTTTGATATATATGTACACTGTGAAGGTAATTAATGTATTCATCAACTTGCCTTATGTGTGTGTCTGTTCGAGAGGGCTGATGAGAATGATTAAGATCAATTTTAAAGTATACAATACAGAATTATTATTAACTATAGTCACCAGGCTGTACATCAGATCCCCAGACTTATTATGAAATTTTTTTTACCCTCTGAGCTATGGAACATTCAGGACCAAGGTTTTCAAAAAGGCAGCACAAAAGC